>NC_050182.1:25308405-25617155 GCF_008315115.2 Sander lucioperca | reverse complement strand
CTTTTCCTTTCTGCCTCTCTTTTACTTCATGCAACTTTCTTTTCTCCCCCCCTCCTTATCATTTTCTTCCTCCTCCTCTTGTCAAGCTTTTGTTCTTTTGTGCTGCTCTGACACATTCCTCAAACACGCTGAAGAGAGGGAGAAGGGGAAAACAGAAGGGGAGAGGATGGAAAGGAGAAGAAAGAAAAGGGGGGAAACGTTGGTGAGAAAGTTAGAGACTAGAGTGCAGGTCATTTTTTATCTTATTGTTGTGGAGGAAAGGATAGGGAGAGTGAGTCAGCAAAGAGAGACAGAGGCCGAGAGAGCTAGGAGATCAAAGGCAAACACATAGTGACAGAGATGGAGAGGTTGAGAAACAGTGAGAGAGTAAAGGCGACAGGCTATGTAAAGAGAGTCTCCTCTGTCTTTGGATGTATTAGATTGCTCCTCTGCTGCCAACTTTATTTCACTCCTCCTTATTTCCTTATGTTTCCTTCCAACTGTTATCCGCCCGTATACTGTTCACTACTTTTGTTCTGTCATCTTCATCTTTCTGTGTTCTCGCTCATACCAAAAAAACCCTGTTAGTAACTGATATCTCCAACTGCCAACGCACAGATTCACAACAGATTTACAGGCTGTACCAGTTGTAAGCAAAACAAAGAGCATTTTGATTTCTTTACAATAATGGTTGACTCTTATCAGCCTGAGTTTACAGAAAAACACACGACAAGAGAAATTCACAGCAACATTAATATAGAATGTTTGGTTTCTCTTTTGGAAATTCTGATACTTCAAATTACCTGTTACAATTTGAAAGTGCTGAATTAGCTGATTTATGTATTGACAGAAAATTAATCACAATCTTTTTTGATAATCAATTAATCATTTCAGTCCTTTATCAGCAAAACATCCAAACATTTGCTGTCTCCAGCTTCTCCTCTGTGAGGATTTGCTGCTTTTCTTTCTTGTTGGTTGGCGAAAACAAGCAATTTAAAGACACCTCCTTGGACTCTTGAACATCTTGATTATCTATGATCAATAGATTTATCGACAATAAAAAATACTCATAACTTCCAGTTCTATCTTTTTATGTCCATGTATTTAATGTTTTTCTGTTACCATAACTACAAATTGATCGTTTTCAGAAAACTTGAAATTTGACATTGAGAAACAGTTGTATCAGCAGCAGTATAGAGTCCATAGTTTGCTATATTCCCCTCTCTGTCTGTCTCTGGTTTTGTGCAGCTTCTGTCATTCAAATCAGTCTGAGACTTGTATCAACACTCTCCCCGGGGTGAACTCTACTATATCTCAACACTCACTTCCTTTTGTGCTGCTTATTGTTTCCTATTTCCTCTCCTCATTCAAATGACACAGATTTGAACCATATCTGTGGAACATCCAGTCTGTGTACAGACTATTTATTGTCCTAAAGAGAGCTTATCTGGGCGTGGAATGGAAAACTGCATGCACCATACTATACTTTATGCAACGTTTGCTTTATGTTTAGTATAGTGGTGTCCTATCCCAGTTGTGACTCTTGTCTCATTCATGCAATCACATTTTTTGAAAAGGAGCACCTTGTCTGCACAAGTTAAGGTTTGTGCGATCAGCCCGTAGTAAAGTCACACTTCAGTGGCATTCTGCACTTCATCATCCAGATGACCTCCAGTAAAAACTGCTCACCTCAGTAACCCTGGTAATCCCAGATGTGAACTTGACCCTGGCCTTCCCAACTGCCAACTCCTGGAAGTCATTATCACTGGCCTTTACCCTTAGAGGAAGCCACTGGGCAAGATGTGCACATGCATGCAGACAAAAGTACCACAGATTACAGTATCTTTCTTTTATGAATTACTTCTGTGCCATTCGGGGGTTAGGACCTCTCTAAGGGGTTGTAGGATAAAGCTTAAGGGTCGGGAGAAGATTAACTGGACAGGAAAGAAACAAAAACTGTTCAGTGACACAAAGTCAGGTCATTTTCTTTAATCTTTGCTGCTTTTTTGTGATAAACTGTACAGTTGTGCTTCCTCCGGCCTCCAAAAATTACAGTCTGACATGCAGAGTTTCATAAGTGGTCACAAGCTAAAACATTTGTGAGCCACTGCCCAGTGACTTGCACAACAGTGTGCAGACACAGCCACAGTGTGAGACACACACACACACACACACACACACACACTTACAGCCAAAAGTGTTTGCAGCACTGTGGGCTGCTGGTATGCTGACCCACCAAAACCATATGGGTTTGATTAGAGCAGAGGAGATGGCAGCGTTTAACTATGTACGTGGAAATGAGGGTGAAGGAGGCCAAAGAGCAGAGAAGAAAAAGATAAGAAAAGAGGAACTGAGAAAGAGAATGGAGAAAGTGTGCACATGCAGGAGTCTGTCCTTGTGTGTTGGGATATTGTGCATAATGTGTGTTATCAGAATCTTTAAAAAGAAAGTTCTAAAAGTTTCTTATTTCATGCCATGAGGAGGCCAGCTTTGTGTGAATGCTGTAAATGCAGCTTGTGTGTGTGTGTGTGTGTGTGTGTGTGTGTGTGTGTGTGTGTGTGTGTGTGTGTGTGTGTGTGTGTGTGTGTGTGTGCGTGCGTGCGTGCGTGCGTGCGTGCGTGCGTGCGTGCGTGTGTGCATGCTCCTGCATGCATGTGTGTTGAAATCTTCCTCTTCCAGACATTTGTTACTCATTTTACATTATTCTTGGGTAAAATCGTATCTTACAGGAATGAAAGTGTCAGACACAAATTATTTCTTAAAATCCTGCCCGCACCCAGACGCCTGTATTACCAACCCCCCCCTAAAATCTGTCTTCCCTCCCCCTCGAGGCTTTGTGGTTCTAATTATCGCGCTCATTTGTTATGAGTTGGTCTGGACGGCGGGAGAGCAAGACCTGAGAGAGGTCAGATTAGGAAGCACAAGAGCTGAAGACGTGCTGAATTAGTTTTTGCAGTTTTTCCCACTCTGTCGCTGCCACCTACAGTTTAACGTGACTACAGCACTGTAAAACAGCATTGTATGGGCTGAATGATACTGAATTGCTTTACGCTCAACAGGAAGTTAGAGGACAACAAAAGGGAAGGATTGAGAAGGAGGAGGTCAAATATGTAAAGTAAAGAAAGGAAGTGAAGTAGATAGAGATGTTCATGAGGACGGTCGTGTGAAGTACAGTGAGCGAAAGTGGACTTCAGAAGAAAAACAAGCACTGGTTCCCATACTCTCGCTGCTTCTCACTTTATTTTATGTCCAAGTGTTCTTTTCTAAAAACCATCCAAAAAGTTCAATTAAAGTGCAGCTCTTTTTTATCGTGTTACCCCTCCTTCTTCTTGCATCCTACAGCTCTGCCCCTTCACCCTCACACTGCCTCTCACTCTGCACTCATTCTTTTATTCTCCCGTTGCCTTTCCTCTTTGACCAGAGTTAACGGGTGTTGTTCGCCTTTGCTTTTTCCTCAGCCATGTGTGTGTATGTGTCCGAATGTGTGCATTTCTGCATGTGACTATTTGTGACTATATGTGCATGTGTTTGTGTGTGACCCTGTGATGATGTCATGGATTAGGAATGGCCATAGTTGAATATTTCACTGGAGGTCAACCTATGGTCACTGTTACTGTATGTGAGCAGTGTGGGTCGAAATTGTGACATATTTATGTGTTTCATTGTTTTATTAATTGTCCTGAGTAGCACTCATCAGATATATCATACCCTGGGCAGGAACAGAAAAATAACATCAAGTTGAGCTGCGTCCTGTGATTTCTTCATGATCGTATGACTTTGCCAAAGGCCTGTGGGAAAATTAAAGGATAGAAACATAAATCGGAGACAAAAAACACTTGTATTTTACTGTTTCTGCAACAGAATCACGAGGCAGAACATTATAGAAGCTAGCTACAGAGAAAAGGAAAGGATGTAAAGAAAAATAAAAAATGAAAAAAGCTCTGTGGCAGAATGGAAAGCTGTAGAAGTTTTACAAGACCATGGCTGCATTTCTTTCCAAAGGGATCATCTGTTAGCGCTACTATCAGCTCAGACACATTCGATGCCTGGAGCTTCGCTGGAACCAAAAAACAAGTTAACAAACATGTTGTGCTGCATCTGCACACTACTGCATACTACTACTACTGCAAACAAAAAATAAGAGCTTGTTGGTGACTTACTTTTTGCTAAAGTTTCAATGATCGGTGTCTGGAGTTATTTCCACTTGACACTGGGAATGTAATCGGCTCAAAGACGGGCAGGTTCATTGAAACAGGTTTCAGCATATCTCCTGATGCTCTGTGAGGAAATGTTACAGTGAGTTCTGCAGAGTGACAACCTCCAGTTGTTCCAGGGCTTTTTTAGGGCTGAAGGACTTGGTTTTAGAAATAAGGTTAGAAGAAGATAGTAGAATTTCGACAGTCAAAAAGGTCCAGGCTGGAGGTCAGTGTATCTTTTGGTCATTCGATTTTCATTTCATAAACAGGTATTAAAGAAACAAAAAACGAATGGTTATTTGATTTTCGTTTTAAAATACAAAATTTGAAATTGAAATACAGGTAGTTTTTTTTCCTTTTCCTAGTCAAAAGGGGATGTGAGCTATTTAAAAATATGCTTTGATTTTCATTTTCTATTTCATATAACAAAAAATAAAATCGCTCAAAAATAGAAATGAAAAAAGGCCTGTTTTTTATATTCTGAGACCGGATGTTGTCATTTCCAATGCAACAGGGCCAGTGTACCAGTGTTGCTTTCAGCACAGGCTAAAATGACTTTGGAACATCTGTTAATATTAATATTTACAGTCTATGCTTTGGAACCCTACTCTGATGATGCTTGAGCAGACTTTTATTTCAAAATGTCACATTTATTTATTTCCCTCTCCCTGCCTCCCTCTGACTCTCCGTCTCTTAGCTTAGTACCGGCATTATGCAACATGACCCCACACAAATTGCAACAGAAACTCTTTCAACTGATCTAGTCTCATAAAAGTCTCCGGTGCTGGGTCTAATATTTGCTGCTGCCACTTTCTTCAAGTAGCAGCTAGCAAGCAGCTAGACATCCATCAGCCCATTGTGATTATAGGTTGTGACCCGGGTCCCCGGTGCTGACTGATTCTGGTCCGTGTGTGAAGCTAGTGTGACCCGCACTAACTAACATTAGATGGGTATCAGACGAATCTGCTGAGCTCGTATTTTATTCATGGGTGTGTTAAGGTTTTATTTCCTTTGGCAGATAGTGATATGGTTTGATGCACTATGCCAGGGAGGCTAGCTAGTTGCTTTTAGTCTGAGTCTGTAAGATAACCAAACTTAATTTAAATATAACGTGCAAATAGGGAAATAAATGTTAACGTTACATATAAAATAAAGTCCCCTGAAATAAATAAAAGTAAAACATATGTATTTAGGCTTTTGAACCATATTGACTAATGTATATTTATATGTATTGCCTCATTTAGTCATTTCAAGATGTATTTCATAGCCATATTTATGTATATTTATGTAAAGTGGTGCAAAAAAACGGAGGATCAGTAGCTCAGGAAGTTGGGGTACAAGTTTCCCTCAACTGCAGAAGAATCAGATGCTGCGAAGCGGAAGCTAACTTCAGCGTGGTGTCAGATGAGTCCACAGTCTATGGTCAGATCATCTTTGAGCCATTTTCAGCACAAAATCTCCTCACATTTCTTGCAGAAAATCCTCTTGCACCCCCACTTCCCTTTGATATGCGCACAGAGATTTCTGCACATGACAGGCCTTTTTTCCACCATGTCTAAAATCATCAGAGTAGGGATCCAAAGTCATTTTAGCCTGTGCTGAAAGCAACACTGGTACACTGGCGCTGTTGCCATGGAAATGACAACATTCGGTCTCAGAATATTTCATTTCTGTTTTCTAGTGATTTTATTATTTTATTTTGTTATATGAAATAGAAAATGAAAATCAAAGCATATTTTAAATTTCTCTCTTCCCCTTTTGACAATGAAAAGGAAAAAACACCCTGTATTTCAATTTTCAAATGTTGTATTTTAAAACAAAAGTCAAATAACCATTCATTTTTTGTTTTTTAACACCTGTTTATGAAATGAAAATCGAATGACCAAAAGATACACTGACCGCTAGGTTAGCAACCAGGGGCTCCAGGCCGTGAGGGGGGCCAAAGGCTTCATGTTTACCGTGTGGCGATTAGTGTGGGGAAAAAATAAATAATGAAACTGTAATGACCTATTCGAAAAAAATTGACAGTTTATTAGCAACAGTCCATTTAAAGTAGTTTGCCTTGTGGTCCAGCAGAGGGCACTCTTAAGCTTCACTATCATCTGGAACTATTGAGTGCCCTTTTGACCTATCAGTAAACTAATAAGTAACTAAGGAAGTTAATGAATACAAATGGAGAAGGACACTAACGAGCATTTTATAAACTGAATTGATCAAGTTCTTGTGGTAACACCTGCATTATTACATAACCTTGTAGAGGGGCCCTGAATTAAAATCTAGTTTTAAAGCCATTGTTACTTAAATATTGTTCTTATGGTGCATTTTACTTAATACATCTGTGCTTAGTCAACTTCTAATTATTCATCACTAACAGCAGGTTAATCCAGACTTGTAAAAGGTAAAATTTTGAAGGATTAAAAGTCAGGGAGAATAAGACAATGTTGGCCTCTAGCATGGAAAGACTTACAATAATCTGTGTGGAAAAAAGAGAGAGAGAACGATGGAAAACATCCATCTGAGACATACAGTCATGTGAAAAAATTAGGACACCCATGCTAAAGTTGACTAAAAAGAGGAATAAAAAAAAATCATCTTTAGGAAATTGATCTTAATGCCTTAATTAAAAAAATGAGGAAAAATCCAACCTTTAAGGACACTAATTTTCTTTGTGAATGAATAATGTATCGTAAATAAATAAATGTTCTTCCTTAAAATACAGGGGGGATAAATAAGTACACCCCTATGTTACATTCCCATAGAGGCAGGCAGATTTTTATTTGTAAAGGCCAGTTATTTCATGGATCCAGGATACTATGCATCCTGATAAAGTTCCCTTGGCCTTTGGAATTAAAATAGCCCCACATCATCACATACCCTTCACCATACCTAGAGATTGGCATGGGGTACTTTCCATAAAATCATCTCTCACTGCAAATCAAACCAGCTATTAGGCTAACTGAAATAAAACCATGCCAATCTCTAGGTATGGTGAAGGGTATGTGATGATGTGAGGCTATTTTAATTCCAAAGGCCAAGGGAACTTTATCAGGATGCATAGTATCCTGGATCCATGAAATAACTGGCCTTTAAAAATAAAAATCTGCCTGCCTCTATGGGAATTTAACATAGGGGTGTACTTACTTATGTATTTTAAGGAAGAACATTTATTTATTTACGATACATTATTCATTCACAAAGAAAATTGGTGTCCTTAAAGATTGGATTTTTCCTCATTGTTTTTAATTAAGGCATTAAGATCAATTTCCTAAAGATGATTTTTTTTATTCCTCTTTTTAGTCAACTTTAGCATGGGTGTCCTAATTTGTTCACATGACTGTACATGGTTAATTTGTGTATTCAAATATTGGGTGGATGAAAACAGCTGATATGAAGGGGAAAAAACAGCCTGAGTGACAAACGTCAGCCTACATCCACTGTTAGACACACACATCTAAAAAACAGTTTGCATGTAAAAATTGTAAAATAATAGAAACGTTTTTCTTTGACCTCTTTTGGCTGACAAACAACAAATTTGTGCAATACTGCCATCATCTGTGTGTCCGCAGTCTCAGCATGTGAGGAGAGCATGTTGAGTCTGATTAATGTTGTGTGTGAAATGGTCTGATCGTCTAATATTACAAATGCCTTCGGCTGTCTACTCTGCTCAACAATCTAGCGTTACTTTCATCATTGAAAAATAACTTGCAATGCAATGATCTGTGTCACATTTCATGCACTGATAATAAACCAGTGTGTAAATGACTGTAAATGAATACATCTTCTGTTTATTAAGTCATACCATACATGTATTAAATTCAGTTCAATCCTTTTTGTACTGCAATACTGCCCTTTTCATGTAAATACATACAACATAGAGAATGATTTGAATTCAGCATCACATTCACATCTGTGCCATACATGCACTAACTACTGTAGCTTTAAATGAAATGCCTTTAGAGTACCAACCCTTTCATTAACTCTCAGAGATACAAAGTCACAGATACACAGGCACAAGCATAGAATAGTGGTACAAAAATACTTCTAGTTTTTTTTTAAAATATCTTGGTGATTTAATAAGAATACAAAACACTGTTTTAAAGCACCTTTCAAATGAAAATGAAATGAAAAGACTCAAATGTGTTCAGGAGACTTATTGCTAGTTTCTCAAATTAATTTTGATAGCCATAAATAATAACAAGAATAACAGAAAACAACCAGAGCCACGTCATTTTAAAGCTTGGAGCATGACCAGCAGGGCTTGGAGTATGACCAGCAGTGCGTGGGTCCTGGCAGCCTTTGGCGTTGTTATTTGGCTTTGCATTTTCAGGGTTTCCCTCAAAATGCACCGGTAGGCACTGATTGTCCAGCTCATCACAGGCCAGGATCAGATGTTTGGTTTCCTCTCGGACGCTCTTGATCCCGCATGTCCCCTGTATACTCCTCACCGTGACAAAAGTGAAAGACTGCCGGCTGATGCACAGGTTGTCCTTATACACTGCCCCCCCCTTGTTAGTACACACAGCCTTCACCCTGTCCAGGTCGCTTGGGTGCAGGAAGGACTGGGTGGGTCTTTCACAGCCCCCGTTATTCTTGATGTACTTCTCCCATTCGTTCTGGTCCAGAGAAGTAGGAGTACCAGCACGAATGTGGCGTTTGGTGAAGGTGCTGAAGCCGTTGTTCCATTTAGAGAGCTGGCAGGGAGCATCGTTTTTGGCAAATGTTTGATGACCCAGCAGGAGACAGACGGCAAGAGTGAGAAAAGCCCCGAGAGCAGCCATTACCTAGCACTTAGAGGGAAACAAAGACTGCAAAGTTATAACAGGATTATAGGAAAAAAAAAACACTGTACAGACTTTAGTAATCTATTACATCTTACTTTGCTCTGTTTTACTAAATAAGTGACATCCAGTAAGTAAAAACAATCTGTGCAGAAGAGCAGAGTCTGACAAAGCCACAGCTGTCTGTCTGCCTGTGTACTGTTTTTAAACATGAAAGCAGGAGAGGGTGTAGTAACAGCTGCTTGATGAGAGAACTTCCCTACCTTGTTTTGGCAGCAGTAGTGACCTAAAAGCTCCAGATGTGAGATCTTTTCTTGTATCCTTCAGTTGCGCTTCCACATTTCACTTCCTGTGTGAGTGAGTGGGAGTGGCCCCAACAGTGTGTGCATTACTTAAATATGTCCACACGTCTGTGCTTTAGAGCATGGGGAGACGGGGATCCAGTTACAGCCTCCAGTGAGCTATTTTTGGGATGCCTCACTGTGTGTGTGTGTGTGTGTGTGTGTGTGTGTGTGTGTGTGTGTGTGTGTGTGTGTGTGCGTGCGTGCGTGCGTGCGTGCGTGCGTGCGTGCGTGCGTGCGTGCGTGCGTGCGTGCGTGCGTGCGTGTGTGTGTGTGTGTGTGTTGTTTTGGCCATCAGGGCTTCAAAGATTACTATGGGATGTGTCTTCACTCTTACATCCACATGTAAGATGGTTATTAATGGAGTGAGAAATGTGGAAAAGTCTCTGATAGGAAACAGTTAAATTAAAAATTATTGCTGTCTATGATTTAGCATATATATACCTTCAGGCTTGACCTTTTAACTGCATGTACTAAACATAAAGAGAGATATTTAGTATAGTTTCTGCTAAATATGCCCAAATAGGGGCATCAAAATCATGGTAATTTCCAGTTAGATCTACAGTAATTCATCCTTTTATTCTGTATTTATATTCTCTAATATTAATAAATAATAAAATAGTTTGAGATTAAATTAAAAAGGCCAAAATTAAAAGTGGTCAAAACAAATGTGACTGACAGTTGACACATGGTTACACAATTCATATGGTTTTATTCAGTTTAATCTAATATGGAAAACATATCTTTTATGTCTAACTGATAATATTAATTCAATTAAATTTGAATTCAATTTTATTTATAGTACCAAATCATAACAGTTATCTCAAAACACTTTACAGATAGAGTAGGTCTAGACTACACTCTATAATTTACAAAGACCCAACAATTCCAGTAATTCCACATTAAGCAAACAGTAACATGATATTGAAAACACACAAAAATGAGTTTAATTGCATCATAATGGCATCACCTAAAACAGACAAAAGTAGAGCAGTGGGCTTCCAAAGTGAAGGAAAAACAATGCTTTCATAAGTAAAATATATAATATATAATATATATATTATAATAATATAATATATATATGGTTTTATTTCAGTTAGCCTAATAGCTGGTTTGATTTGCATTGAGAGATGATCTTATGGAAAGTACCCCATGCCAATCTCTAGGTATGGTGAAGGGTATGTGATGATGTGGGGCTATTTTAATTCCAAAGGCCAAGGGAACTTTATCAGGATGCATAGTATCCTGGATCCATGAAATAACTGGCCTTTAAAAATAAAAATCTGCCTGCCTCTATGGGAATTTAACATAGGGGTGTACTTATTTATGCCCCCTGTATTTTAAGGAAGAACATTTATTTATTTATGATACATTATTCATTCACAAAGAAAATTGGTATCCTTAAAGGTTGGATTTTTCCATTTCTTTTTAATTAAGGCATTAAGATCAATTTCCAAAAGATGATTTTTTTTATTCCTCTTTTTAGTCAAATTTAGTATGGGTTCATAAACGTATGAGCACCACTGTAAATCATCATCTATCTATTTATTTTGTATGAAATAAAATGTTTCTCTACTGACACATGCATGAAGTTCTGGCATGAAGTAAGACTCAATCAAAAGATTGAAGTATTGTGTCAACAACAAGTGATTGGTGTTAAAAGTCTTAATCGATTTGGAAGTGTTATTAAATAGACAAATCAATTAGAGGCTGTTAACTGTATTTCACTTTTAAAATTGTTAACCAGAGTTTACTAGATTAGATCGCTTGAGATCATTCATATCTCAAGGGGATCTAATGGACAAATATTTCACAAAGGTTCTTAAAACATTATTGCTGCAATGTACCACAAGAAGAAGACAGGAAACATGGGTGGATCTTCGAAGCTTGTAGTTTGTCTCCTTGTTGTCTTTAGGGTTCTGTCAACAATATGTGGAGGTTTTTTGTAAGATTGCTGTTTTTCTTTGCTTCAGATTAAACGTTGCATTGTTGCAGTCCAGTACAATATTTTCCTGCTTAGAATTAACTTTTGGGAAATGTGGTCAGGACAACACACACACACACACACACACACACACACACACACACACACACACACAAACACACATACACACACACACACACAAAGAAATCAAAGCAGGTGAGGTTGCCATTCAAGTATTTTAATGAGGTGCCCATGTTGACGAGTTATATACAGCAAAAAAAAAAAAAATCAATCAGACAAAGATATGTGGCACCAAAAACAGTGTTTCCAATAGAATGAGAACATGTACATAAATATAACTCATCCATTTACAATATAATGCGCTATACTGACTTCAGAGACATAAAGTTTGGACAGCATCAGTTTATACATGGCACTGTAAATCCCTTAAAACCTTCATCGTAGATTTCCATTTGCTAGGACTGTCTGTGTGTCGGTGTTTAAGTCCAGGGGCAAAAGAAAATAATGATATTACATTGAGTATGAATACACAGGTACATATTTCATAAGACAATTACATGGTATACCTTTGTAGTGTGCGTGTGTTTCAAAGCAGGAAGATGAAATAACAGTCAAACGTGAAACAAAAAACTAAATATATTTTACAAAGTATTTACATGAACCAATCATGCATCCCTGGCATTGCAAGAGCAAACATACGACTCAGAGCCACTGACGTATTTACACCTAGTGCTTCACATGCAAACTGAAAAAAAAACAACACATCTGATACCAAGACTGGGGTTTCTGAATTTGGGTGGGAGAAAAAATACTGTAAACAGTGAGTGATCAGGGCAGCAGGTTATTTGTTCTGTGTCCAGTTTACTATGTAAAATGTTTTTCCTGTTGCCTTTTGTAACTGATGAGGAAAAACATGTTGGATCGGTGATAACATTATTGGCAAGAGGGAAGAAGAGGGTGTTTTGCATGTGTCTGGACTGAAGCCCTGAAGTGCCGTCAGCTAGGGCTCAGTCTGAGGAGACGGTGAGGGTTCTTCTTTCTTTTCTGCTTTAGGGGTCGAGTTCAGAGCCATGTCTTGTTTTTTGTCTTTCGCTTTCTCTGGCCCCTTCGTCCTGAAACATGAAAGGGAAGAGTCATTCCCACTGAGTCTGCTGCAAGTATGCTGTCAGTGTAGTTTGTAATGTTGTCCAGCAGAGGTCCTTATTTGTTAAAGAAAGCATGGAAGGTTGTGCATGAGTTAAGGGCTCTAGTGTACTATAAAATAACTAGCGGAGCCCAAAATGTTGTTCAGTTAAAGTCCACCATGAGATAATTTTAGGCCTCCAAGACAGACAGATATTATATGATAATTAGGTGGAAAAGTAAGTATCAGTCATGTTATAATAAACAAAGAGGGAAGAAATGTGTTAACATGGACATGGCTGCATCCATTCTCCATCTTGGTTTGAATGTCCACTGGAGGCATTTCAGAAGTGGAGACCTTTACAATACAGTTTTTAGTTATTTGGCCGGCATGATTTCATGTGTTTTCATGTTTCGGTATTGACGGAGCTAGAACATCTGTATCCAGTGAACATTGGGGGTTTTACGCTGTCATTTCACTGCATCAATAGCCAGCTAGTCTGACTCAAAAGATGTACATTGCTGGGATAAACCCTGAGCTGCCTGAACCCTCCCCTCTCACTATTTCCGCTATCGGCCATTAGCGCTGCCCAGGATGGTTGTGATTGGTTTAAAGAAATACAAACAAGCCAGAGCGTTTTTTCCCCTATCCCAGAATAGATAGGTGGAGTAGCTCGACCATACTCCATCGCTGACACAGTGCTGTGGAGATCTGGCAATGCGAGACTAATAACCAGCTGACAAAACTTTCATACCTAAAACTTTAGGATTAAAGGATTATTCTTTTAGTTTTTACTCATGTGAAAGAATTTCTAAAACCACAGGCAACACTGTGGGAATTCCCCAAGGCATCCCTAAAAGTTTATAAAGTAAATATATATAATACTATTTTCCTTACAGTCTGTGGAATGTCTTTAAGCACTACTATTAAGATAGGTGTTAAAGAAGGGGATAAGTCACTACAGGTGGGTGGTTAAGGCAAAGACATGAGGTCAGGAATGTAACTCTTAGAAGTTAAGGTTTTGAGGTCAAAAGTTGTAATTTTGAAACGTTGACCTTGACATGGGAGCAGGCCGGTTACTGGGTAGGACGTCCCAGCTAGAGGTAGAGCTGTTACAGATCAAAAAATAAAGAATCACATAACCAAACAGAGAGAAAAACTTGGATTTAACATTTCAAAGCGACAGTGTGCAAAATGTTAAAAATTCACTCTCTCTCCCTCCTCCGCTCACATTAGATAGAAGGATTGGAGGTGACATTTTAAAGTAATTGCACACAGCTGATTGACATTATGAAAGCCAGTGGTTCCCAAAGGGGGATGTAGGGGCACGCTGGAGGCTCCCTGGAACATACATGGGAACTTTGGGAACCCCTGATTAAAGCAGTGGAGAGGTTAAATCACTGACTGGTGGGGACCCACCACATACCTTCATTAATCTGTGGTGATTATGAGAGAAAATATTGGGAAACAGCCATGTTATTGCAGCAGAGGTCAGAGAATCAGATTATCCTTAGCGCTGATCTTAGGGTTGCTTTTAACTTTAATGGTAAAACCTTACAAGAGGATTATACATTTACTGGTATTTCCATTATAGAGTCCAGCCAACACAATGCCAATAATGTTATTTGACTGTTTTTTCAGGACTCATCAAGTCATTGTATCTCACTTTATATCAATAAGGGTATTGGTTTTGATGAGGATGGCTCACATTTAGCTATTAAATAACTGTGAACCAAACCTGGATTGAATAGGATTTTTTTACAAAAATAAACTTGTCAGTGCTCTCTGGTGAACACACTACAAAATACAAAATTTTACTTATTGGCTGAAATATATACCAATACCAATTGTGATGAGCCAAAATCAGCCAGTAACATAGGTCATGTCAGACTCTGATTTACATCAGGGTTTTAACATAAATCTCCCTGCAGTATGCACACATGACTTTTAATTTCTTGTCAAATTAAATGGTATTTCAATAGATTACTATAATATATTTCCATGTTTTCTTCAATAACCCTTTGTTCATCTTGGTATTGACCTAAGATCTGCGCTTAAGGATATCTGTCAAGCCCAAGATGAAGAAGAAGTCACACTGTCAGTGCAAGTTGTGCTTCCTTGTCAGTAATGAGAGCAGGTAAACCACCTGTTTACCGCGACTGATTCACGGTGGAGGAGTGTAAAAAATCTGCCAAGAGATAGGAGATGGAGAATGAGAAGAGACAGGATACTTTCACAGTGACAGCTCCCACAGTTTTCTGCAGATCGCCCAGTTAAACCAGAACAACAGCAGACTGCTGCAGCCATTGGAAGAAACAGAGAAATGGCCGAGCAACAAAGCTAAGCTTCTTACCGTATGGTCTTTACGATGAAGCGAATGATTACAGCCAGACCTACACAGCCACACATCACTCCTATTACTATAGCTGTGACTTCACCTGCAGAAGGAAAAAAAACCCAGAGCTGTTGAATTATTTAGAGTATTGAGTGATCATCAGTAGCATTGGCCCGATAGTTACTTTGTTGTTTTTTTGCAAAAACATGCAGAAAAATCCCATGTAGTCTTACCAGAAGAGAGCTCCTTTCCTGATTCTACAATAAAACAAAACCAAAAGATTGAATAAATTGTTAACAAATCACAGTAAATGTTAGTGCATACGCTTTTATATGTTGGTTTATCTCGGCAGAATCTGCTGTTCAGCTGTTATGTCTAGTCAGTTCTGCTGACTTTGACAACAGTGCTGATATCACAGGCCTTCCAGTTCAGTCACTCACTACAATGAGCACTTTACACAAATTCTTTCTCCTTTGTCCTTGTCTACCACTCTATCTCCCTCTTTCACATCTCTGTCTCTTTTTCCTCTCCCTTTTTTTCTCAGTTAGACTCTTGTGATAACAATGGAGTCACTGTTTAGTTTTTGCAAATCCTTTTCTCTAATCAGCTTGCAACAAACAAACAAACACTGCTCTCCCTCGATGTTCCACCCTTTCCCCCCTTTATTTCTGTCTCTCACTCTATTCCTGCCATCCAAAGGCTTTTTTCACTCAGACAAAGTCACCGGTAATCCTTAATATTTGCACATTTTTCTTCACATTCCACTTGTCATTCTAACCGTGGATTGTGCTAATTGCTAGCTTTGGTCCACATGGCCTCCCACTGGCTTCTTATTATGGTTTGTACTACGAGCAGCATGCTGGCATTACAATTCACTAAAGTAGTTAGACATTTTGCAGCTTCAAATTTGTGCAATCTGAAAGGATAAACTCTAAGAATATACTTAAATATTACACTAATCAGGTAATATTTGAAAAACATTTTTCCGGTAAATGTCTGATTCCTAACACAGCATGTGCTTATCCTTCATGTCAGCAGTCAACATGATGATGAATTCTCTCTTCCTATATGCTCCGTCTGTCTAACCTGCAGTGAAGGAGGCGAAGACGACCCTGTGGTTGAGCAGCTGTGTCGCGCGGTAGTTGTCCTGCAGCAGCATTCTGACTGGATCTTCGACTTTACTGGTGTAAAGTATCGTCTCCATCTTTAGCAGCTGGAGTGGAGAGATAAAGAGCAGAGGGATGGGAAAAATAGTTACAGTCCTGAGGCACTACATTTAAAACAGAAAGTAAGTGACCGATTTAGCAGTGTTAACTCAAAGACAGAAATACAGTAAAAGTCACTGAGTAAACTAATTCAGTGAGCAAATGTCGAGTCATGTTAACAAGTGTTTGCACTAATGTAGTTGTAACTAGGTGGATATTACTTCCTATATAATTGTGGACTGTGCATAGAGTGGGACGTGTGGATGAGAGTAGAACGGACAATGAACTGTTTGCCGTGGTCATTTAGGAAAATGGTTCTGCTCAGCACTGTGCATTGACCACAGAAATAGAATGAGTTAGCTACACAGTCAGAATGTTCTACTGTAATGCTAATTCTGTAGAGCAGTGACACACAATGTATGGCGGTAGTGGTTAAAAAACATTCTTCACCACCGTTCAATAATTTCATTTTTAACATGAACAGACGTACAAACCATTTCACATATTCATATTAAAAGGTACCCCAAATGCACAGTTTGTTTATAATGTAACTCCTACTTTAAACTTATTACATACAAGCCTAAAAAAAGGAATTAATGAGGAAGTTTTTGTAAGATGAAATCTTCCATTAAAAAACCCATTGACAATTGCTGCACTTAATCAACAAACATTACAGCAAATCCACCAATGCCATCAATGCAAAGGAAAGAAGAAGAAAATTCTCAGTTGAAAGTAATTTACACTAATGCACATGAATGTACTGTATTACCATCTCTGTTGCAATTAGGTCATAATTGATGAGAAAATATCTTTTTTTGCACTTCTTATTATAGGATAGGATTATTCCATTTACATATTGGGAAATTAAATGCTAATTGGTGGTTTGATACTATAGCATGTAAACTCAAGAATATAATTCATGAGGCCAATAATCAGCAGTTGTAAGTTAAAACGGTGAAATAATTTAAGTGACTGGCCACCACTGCCGACCCGCCAACTGGAGGACGTTGTGGTTCAGGGTCGAAACGTCTGATGAAAGTTGGACGCCACCTGACGACATCTTCTCCTGGCCGAAAGCTACAGTCAGAAGAAAGTGACTGAAGGTGTTAGGTGTATCTAACAGTAATGATTAAACTTCTGTTATGTAGATAGTCTGTGTTGGGCCAATACAGAAAAAGTGTTCATCTTTTATTTAGGCATTAGACAACATTTCAATACATGTTGGATCAATTTGTCTTATAGAAGATCCATCATGGATCAACAATGCAATCAGTGTCTGCATCAAAGGTGTACACTGAGTTGAGGTTTGTAGGGTCTACTTCTGTATGCTTTAGATGAGTCTCGGTGTCTCTGCTTCACCTGTGCCTTTGAGATTTGAACCCTCTCATTGAACAGTGTCCAGATCACACTCTGGTAGCAGGGCGGCGTCGTTAGGGAGCCATTGTAGCGATAGTAGCGCCCCAGATCCTTAGGGAACAGTGACTGGATGTCAAAGGCTGGGATGGACACCTTCTGATCTGCCAGTGGGTGGAAGGAGGAGAAAAAGAGTATGTGAAGTCTTATAGATACTACTCAAATATGATCAACATTTGTTTTTTAAAGAGTTAGTTGTAGCAGGACATAGAAGAAAAACAACTGATGTGCTGAGTTCATCTCTCCATCATTGTCCCATCAGTATCTTAAATTCCCAAAGCAATGTGTTTCTTTTTATGTTTTGCTTCAGAACAAAATATGTTAAAAAAAAAAAAAATAATAATAATAATATGTAATAAAAATGAAAACTGCAAATTACTGAGTAGTGCGAGAAACAGATCTAAGCTATTCACTAACCTTTTAAAATATTGTTTAATTTAGAAGAAAACAAACGTTCATAAATCACTCAATTTTAAATAAAATGTAAAGGAAGTGTGTGCCAAACAACAAAATGTGTTTTATATCAATTTCAAGTAGACCTACCAGCATGTCTGATGCGGCTCAGGTAGTGGAGGATGTTGTTAAATGCCAGGTTGGTCTCCTCACCTGTCTGGGAAACCAAAACTCAGGCTTAAATGTTTATTACATTGCTCAAAATACAACTAATGCTACTGTTTACTAGCATTGCTTTTATTACCACAATGAGAATTCCTAAAACAGCCAAGCCGTCACTCTGCGTCATTGCTGTGGACATGTTGGGGTAGAGCTCAGAGTTGTAGTGCACCACATGTAGCTGGAGAGAGGAAGAACACTGTCAGTTTGTCCATTCATACTGGTGAGAAAGATATCCTGGTTTATCCTCGTGACAGAGGGTTCAAAGAAGAGAGAGAGAGGGAGAGACTGGGCAAGGGAAGGCTGCGTGCAATTCAGTTTCCTTCTGAGAGTATGACCACACAAAAAAATAAAGAGCGATGAGGAGACTGATGGGAATGAGAAAGAGATGAATTGTCTCATTACGTAATAAGACCACTCATGCATGACAGGTTCCATTTTTTTATTTATTTTCCTCTCCTTCATTTTGTTTGTGATTTTTTTTTTTTCTGTCTTATAATTTCATCGACTCTGCATGATTTTTGTCTTTTTAATCTGCTTAAATTCCCTCTCGCCTCCTCTTCTTCCAACTGCTCACCCCTGAAGAAACCTTTGTGTTGGCAAACCCAGACAGTGACAGATGGAGAGGAACTGAGGTGCAGCTTGCCTTCCCTCCTTACTCCATTCTCTCTCCATTCTTTCTCCATCTTCGCCCCTCCCTGCAAAGGTTATTCAGTCGCTACAAGTTTTATGTCTTCCTGTTTTTTTTTTATCAACAGCAATCTGTCCCAAAACGTGATCGTCTGTTGCTCGTCTGTTTCTGCACCCCTCTCTCAGCCTAGAGGATGTGAGTTCTGTGTGCAGTTTCCATCTGTATTCCTAAACCAAGCTGACGCAGCTATAACAGATTTGTGTGTGTGTGTGTGTGTGTGTGTGTGTGTGTGTGTGTGTGTGTGTGTGTGTGTGTGTGTGTTCTTGTTTAACTATATTCGTGGGGTCCAAAAACTGTAACAGTATAAAACTTAAACTGTTTAGTTTATAGGTTTAGGTTTCAGTATACTTGTGGGGTCCGGACAGCTTTGTGGAGCCAAAATGCTGGACCCCACAAATTTAAAGGGCTGTTTGAGGGTTAAGACTTAGTTATAGGATTAGGGTTAGAATTAGGTTATGGTTAGGGTGAGGGTAAGGGTTAAGGTTAGGCATTAAGTTGTGATGGTTAAGGTTAGGGTAAGGGGCTAGGGAATGCATTATGTCAATGATGGGTCCCCACAAAGATAGTGAAACGCACTGTGTGTGTGTGTGTGTGTGTGTGTGTGTGTGTGTGTGTGTGTGTGTGTGTGTGTGTTTGTGTGTTTGTGTGTGTGTGTGTGTGTGTGTGTGTGTGTGTGTGTGTGTGTGTGTGTGTGTGTGTGTGTGTGTGTTTGTGTGTGTGTGTGTGTGTGTGTGTGTGTGAGTGACACAGGGAGAGAAAGAAAGAGGGAGAGTCACAGGAGAGAAGAGAGTAAATGTACAAAGAAAGAAAGGGACTCAAACTTCCTTTAGTTCCACCATGTTTGTCAATTTTGCTGGAAAAATGACTGAAACGATTCAACGGCTTCATTTTCTGTCGATCAACTAATCAATTAATCAACTAATTGTTGCCAGGCACAAATATTTGCAGCTGGGTACTGTAGCTTTTAGCAAACCATTACTCCAACCAGAGTAAACTATGTATTTGTTGGAGACCATTTTCAACTGCGGATTAATACAAATTTGGTGAGTATGTATTTATTCGATCACATATTGCGTTCACAATAATGTGAACAAAATGTTAAGGGTTTGCTCGCTGACCGGTGTACTTTGCTTGAATTCAGACTTTCATGTCAATCCAATGGAAGCTTGTGTATCCAGTAGAAATATATTCATACACTGTTAAAATCGGCAGTGTGATCCATTTTGTATCTGCTGTTAAATCTTTGTATAATTATAAAGGCTCAATTAAATCACACTTATTGCCACAAGTTAGAAAATTAATTCCTGTAAACACCAGTTGGCAACCTGGTTCATCTTAATTTTTTTAACCCTACAAATGTCACCTCATTAGCCTGGTAGAATTGACACTTTTTCATCTTCCTTCATTTTGGACTCTTGATTCAGAGTCAAAGCTTTTTAAAGTAATTTTTTTATTTTGCCTTGGACATTGTTGTACATCTATTTGTGTTTTTTTCCCCATTTAAATAAAATCCGAATTGTCATATCACAAGTGGTACACTCTCAGTTTATATTTTTGTATAAATTATTATTATATTACAATTATTACACTACTTGACCGCCCCTTTACTCTATCAGTACTGGGTTTTAATATTTACAGTGAGCAGTGTTTGAACGTACCTCTGCATCTGCACTCAGTCCGTTGATGGTGTGTTCACTGCCCCCGTGACTCGGGCCGCCGCTGCCCCAGTGGAGGTGCATCTGCACAGCTGTAAAGAGCCAGGGCAGCCCCCCCAGTCCCATCCAGTCTGGCAGGTCAATGACCGCTGAGAGAAGAGCATAACAAGAGCTGACTTTCTCTCTCTGAGTTTAACAGAGAAATGGGGAAAGATAACTGGACAAGAAATAACTCTGTGGGCATATGATGAGAAAGTGCAATTTTTTATGAAAAATCTATATAAAAATCTCAAAATTTAAACTAATCTCCTGAATTTGTAAATGGAGAGTAAAAGGTTTTCTGCCAGGTTTTGATTGAGGTTGGTGCAATGTAAACAGATCAACTACCTGGGAGACGGCTAGCTGCCATGGTTACCTGTGTGTCCGTTGTTGTACAGAGTGAAGGGCTTGTTGCCGTGCTGGCTGTAGCCCAGTGGGGTCAGAGGGATCAAACTAGGGTCATATTTAGTCTGGGTGGTTACCACATCAACAGGGGACTGAGAAGTACCACCACAGTCGGGGAAATACTGCGACCACTCGGACTGACCCACCAAGCCTTTGACAAGAGAAAAGACAGAAAACCGTGATCTCACCAAATCACACAGCCCACTGGCTCCCAGTGAAAAGCCTCCATTGATCAGTCTCTTGTTATACAAGACAATTATTCTTGTTCTCTTTAGGTTCACAGGCTCGTGGTGGTGAATTTCATGAAGAGTATAATAAAAATAAATAAATAGGTTTTCACAATGATCATAATAGGCAGTGGAAGTACATACAACATATCAGTGACTGCACAAGGCTTTTTTTTAATGTTTGAGCCATTCGGGTTATAAATGATGAACAATGTTCTCTTTGCTGTTGATAGTATTATAAAATGAACAGAAAAATATTGAGATAGTAACTGAGGGAGATGAGAGTGAATCAGGCTCTGGTTCACTGAGTAAAAAAGAAACTGGTCTCCCCATTGCATAATAAAAGAAAGTTAGAGAAAAGAGTGAAAGAAAAAGAGAGTGACATGTGAGTCAAAAAATCTGAATTTCAATTGCAAGGAGAGGAATGCTTTAGAAAACAGACAACACAAAAAAATGTGTCTGCAGTGTGCAAAGAAACGTATCAAATCATATATTTGCAATTGTAAATGTTAAAGTTGTTAAAAACAAGCGTGTATGTTTATGAAAAAAAGCTGAAGGAAAAGTTATAGACCGAATAAACCCCACAATGCAAAACGGTGCCATGCTTATGAGATAGATCATGGTTTGGTTGGTGATTCCCCCCCCCCCCCAATCTGTTCTCTGCCCCCTGCCCCTCACTACTCTCCACAGCAAAGCCCACCACCATGACCCAACTTCAAAAGTGAGTCCCGCGGGCCGCTACTGGTCACCATGGAGGTCTCCATGGTAACCAGAGGCCGACAATTCTGTGCCTCTGTGCATGTTCTACCTCTCCTAGCATGCCATCCCGGTCCTGAATGCAGACAGAGACAAAGACACACACACACACACACACACACACATGCAGATTCACTCACTCAAAGCATGATCAGGAAATAATGGAATGTAGGACTGACTTTCCCTCAATTACTTTACATAACACTCCGTCTCTGGTGGAAAGAAACCATGTAATCCTGCTCTTTCATGTGACAAAATGTTGTGTACTTCAGCTAACGCTCAGCGAGGGCCACATCATGCAATGCTGTGTCACACAACATGCCACACACACACACCCTCAGTCCATATTATGGACTTTGGATGAATCCCAGTGACTTTTATTTTCAAAGTCTTGACAAAAAGACAGGTTAAACCCATCTGAATGCAAGACACATGTCAATAAACATATTGACAACCAGTCCAAGATTACACCACATGTTTCTGCACAATACACTTGCTTCCCTATCTACTATAATAATGCCTAAATGGCCTGGCATGTATAGATACCAGTTTGCTCCAGTCACAGCTTCTACAGTTTGCTGTGTATTCTGCATGTACTGTAGATCGGTGTAGCTCTCCTGAATACATGCAGAGAGTGGGGGTCTGTGTGCCCCATTCATTCCCACAATGTCATTGTCCACGGCATAGGCAGCCAGTGTGCATCCACAACACAATAAACACATAGGTTATTGTGCGCTGCTACAATACAGGGCACAATTTGGTATGCTTTTGCTTCATCCCGTCCCATCTCCCTCTCTCTGTCGAGCACCCTCATCCTTGTGCACCTGCCTCCCTCCGCCTGCCTCTCTCTCTCTGCCTTTTTCTTGATTTCTTCCTCTCTATCTCCCTCCACCCCTTCATCATCTCTGTGTGACTGCTGTGCTTATGCCAGCTTGTTGAACTGTAACTAATACTGACAGAAAGAGAAGTAGAGAAAAACAGAGGGTGAGGGGCTAGGAGATATGAGGGGGGAAAGCACAAATTCTTACACTTACAGGAGCTTTTATGATAATTTTAATATTTTAGAGATACATGTTTAACATGCGAAAAGACTGCATATGAGTAGTTTCATCGAGATAGTTGCAATTATTTTCAGTAAACTTCAACAAAAAGAATTAATCATATCAAATGCTAATCCTTTATTACAGAATTGACTTCTGGATTTTGCTTGTGGTCTATAAAGCTTTTAATAGCCTAGCCCCAAATTATACAGTATGTCTGACATAAAATGTATCTAAATCATATGTTGTATGTTGTTGTTTGTCTTTTTTTTATCATCATCTTTTACTCTTTGAATCACCTTTGCATGAGATTTTCCTCTACAAATAAACTTGAACTCACCAGTGTAGGTCCAGGTAACTTCCTCTGAAAAAGAAGAAAAAAATTCAAAATTCTTATTCTTAGCCAGTTCTTTAAGTTCACAGTGGTTCTAAATTTGATTTTTAACAAAAACTGACCACATTAAAAGCATCACATCTGTGGGATTAAATATTATATATGTTTACTTTCTCAACTATTTATGTTGTGTTTTCATCACTTCTTCTTCCACAACCAGTGCTGCTCCTAATATCATTACAGTACAACTCTAAACAACAAGTGCACAAATATTACTAAAATCCAAGTGTAATTTTTGTATTTTTACTACAGCTCACACTGAACACCCAAACAATCGACAACAGCAATATCAAAGCAAAACAATCTTACATGATGCTGATTATTTTGTAGATTAAAACCTTACCAGCAGCAGGGGCAGTTGTCCACTGGAAACACAGAAGCATTAGAAGGATAAAAAGACCCAAAGAGTCCATGTTAGCCCTCCTTGCCCATACACAGAAATGAATAAAAGCGAACGAGGAGATGAGGAGAAAGTGAGAGAGAAAGAAAGAGAGAGGGATGGGGGGAGACCGACTGGGTCCAGCAATCCCACCTGCCACAGCTCTGTTAACAGCCAGAGTGGGGGTGTTACATGCCGGCTCCACTCTGGCATACAGGGCACCACAGCAGGTCTCAGGAAGAGAGAGATGAAGAGAAGAGAGAGAAAGAGTAGGCAGAGATGGAGATAAATCCAGGAAGCAAAGAGGAACCAGTGAGTGAGAACTAATTCAGTGTTAGGGTAAAAGGACAGAATACAGCACTGAGAAAAGGAGGTTACTGCGTGGAGACAATGGATGGCAATAGGGGCCATATGATGCAAAAAAGCACAGATCACAGGGGAGAAATGTATGAATCTGAGACAAGGTGGCTCACTTGCTAAACTTAAAAAACTTTAAAATGTTTCTAAATTCTTTCAGTTTGACAATAAATTAACTCTGACCTCATTTGTCCTCATAACTTTATTAGCAAATACCAGATATAAGAAGATTCAAGAGATTTATTTGCCATTTGCACAGGTAGAGTGCAGTAAAGGTAGATTGTAATTATTGTGCATATCTCTCAAAGTCAAATTAATTATTTTCTTTTTTTAAATAAAAAAAAAAAGCAATGAAAGGAGCTGAGAGAAACAGCAAAGAGAGGATGAGGGTGTATCACACAGTGGTTCCTGCTTAAAACGAAGCAATAAACAATATGTGAGCAATCAATTAAAGAGCGATCTTCCTTTTTCAGACTGTTTTGAACACCATTGTACTTCAGCCTATACCAACATGTCAATATCTTTCATATAAATGTGAATTTGCTCATTTATGGTCTACACTTTGTGAGGAACATCTTTTTTATACTACGTCTTATATTTCTTATATTAATTGTATTCTGTATTGTATTTTCATTTTTTGTTTTTTATTGAGTGCTTTGGTACAATCATTTTATTATATAGATTGTTGTGGTTTATATACATGTTAGATGTATGAATAGCTGAAACTACACAGTGAAGTACAGTACAGTAAAATGAGCCTTTTCTTTTTACCCGAGTAATCATCTTATGACCCCTTGTGGTTTCCCACCGCCATGTTGGGAAACTCAAAAAGGCCATTTTAAACAAATTACCTTAAAATTGTGTAATATACTGTATAGGTATGGTATCTTTATTTTCAATAAAATTTGATTACTTATATTGTGTGTTTTTATATGTTTGTCATTATACAGTATATGATATCATATGAATGTTTATTTCATGTGCAAAACAGGCTACTAAAGTATAAATACTGTATGTGGTTCTCGGAAGTTGTAAGTATAAGAGTATAAGAATAATTTGTAATGTAATGAAAGAAAAACAAATTAAACCAGCCAGAATCAAACACACATGGCCTTTTTCACAGAAGACATTTTATCACAGCTATAAAAGCACGTGTAAATAATAAAATGAATGATGGCTGAATTCCATTTAGCTGCTTTAGTTTTAGGGTTCAGGTATTGTGCATGTTGGTTCAGTGTCACACTGTCAGGATTTACTGGGACACTTGAACAGAATGAAGCCATTATTAATGTGATCAGTAACACCTGTGCTTTTCTCACTATGACAAGTCAAAATGTCTACTGTGGAAAAGGTCTGTTGTTATTTCCTCTTCAGTTCTCTGCATTGCCAAATGCAGTGTATAACCTTTTTAGTAGTAATGTTTTTAATTGTCTCTGTTAGGATTGCATGAGCTTACATCATTCTGTGTAGAAACATGTTTTAAGTTTTTTGTAGAACAAACAAAGACTTTTTTTTATTTGTTTATTTTTTAAATGTTATGTTTCGGATTTACAGTATGTCTCTATTTAAAAGGTTATATAAACTGAACATATTGTACAGGAACTTTATTGGACAACTTGTTCAGGTTTGAACACAAGGGGGAGCCATCTCCACGTGACATATTTTAGGCTGATTTCTTATTTGAAAAGTCCACCCGAAAATCCACCCAAAAAATGTACATTGCCATTCCTTCCTAACCCATAGATTTTGATGGGAAATGGTGAGACACAGCTACATTAGAAAAATCATTTGGACATAACATCCGAAAGATGCACTGATTAGATAGTTAGTCACTATAAACTATACATTTTAGGTGTTTTTTTTTACTTAATCAATGGAATGTCAGTCCAAATGTTTGCAATATCATATTCCATCCTCTTTCTTTCAAACGCTGCACATACAACATATATTTTCACATTTTGTATTGTAAAATGTTCTATTTTATATTTATGCTTCTTGGCTTTTGCAGTACTTGTTTGTTTTCTTTTCTCTTACTGTGTTTGTTGTTATGCACCAAAATACCAAGGCAAATCCCTTATGTGAAAATATACTTGGCAAAAAAAAATATATATATTTCTAATTCTAATTCAAATTGTGTTTTTAGGGTGGATTTACCTTTAAATTATCAAAGGCAATTCAGCAGGGAGTTTTCTGATCTAGATTACATCACATTCAGGAGTCAAGGATAAACTTAAAACATTAACATGAAAACTGCAAAACGTTGCATCACTTACTGCATTGTGTATGGCAATTCTAGAAGAGCCATTATCTTTATTAGACTTTAAATTAGATAGATAGATAGATAGATAGATAGATAGATAGACTATATGACTTTCTGATTAGTAGTCTACTAAATTAAGTATTAAGTATTGATTAGCCTATTACTAGGCTATTAGTTTTGTCAAACTCTTACAGTAGGCTACTTTTTTCCAGAATTAATTTAAATAAATTGTTATTATTTTTATTATTATTTAAGTATAAAACATCTTGTGTGTCCCGGGGTAGACATGATACAAATAATATGTTATTAGATATGACCTAATATAATAAAGTTCTTTCAGTCTCATCCTGGCATAAACTGCAGAAGCATTTACTGTGCTGCAGGTCACCTGAGGACACAAGCCTCAGCAGTGAATCTACAAATCATTAACAACTGTAGGCCTATTGTAACTTCAGGGGCAACATGTCTGTTTTTATTATAGATGTACATCACTCCATTCCCACTTTGAGTGAGAACTATTAAGTAGTAACTAATAGCCTCTGGATTATTTCCTGTAAGAAATATGGGCTTTTTTTGTTTTTTTGTATCACATCACGAGATAACCAGACTGTTTAACTTTGTCAAAACTAATAACAGGTCTGTCTGTATATTAAGCCTACAGTCATTTGTTTCATCGGTGACTATATGTCTCACATGAGCACAAATCTCTGGAACTATAAAGCCACAGCTGTATTTGTTCTCCACCTCCTCTCTCTGTCTCTCAGCTCCATCTCTTCACACTGTGTCACCCGCTCAACCTGAAGCACTACAGCCAAATTATGCAACAGCAATCACCTTTGTGGCCTCCCATTGGTCGCTCAGTGTTCCATTGAGGGGCGTGGTTAGAGAACATTCTCTTCTGATTTCATTCACAAATCTAGCAACAGATTTATCTGTCGCCATGTGAGGATCCCTCTGTTTATACTGCAGCTCCGTAAATGTGAGTGGGCGGAAAACGCTGCAGCCTCGGCAGAAGAAGGACTGGTTTCGTAACAACGTTAATGCTTGTAGTGATCTATGGTCATATTAGATATGATAACATAAATAATCCTTTAATAGTAGCCTACTGTTCCTGCATGTCATGGCATTAAATATGAACTGTAGGCCTACTGTCCAGATACTGAGGCATGCTACCATACACAAACAGTAGAAAGGGAATATATATATAGCCTATTTCATCTTGTTTCTTTGTCAAAGTTGTTTGGCCTAACTGCAGTATGCCAGTTATTATTAAAAGTATTGTATTTGAGAGGAGGATGAAGAAGATAGACAGACAGACAGACAGACAGACATGTGCAGTGCAATGAGGACACAGCAGTAGTGTGTACCTTTTTCCCTGCTGTACTTAATTCCAGGTGAAACTTGATATGTTGCTCTGTCTCTGCAAAGAGAATGGGGGAGACTGTTTACAATGTAGTCTCTCTTTAGGCCTCTCTCTTTCCCCAGGCAGATCAGATATCTGTTGTGGCATCTTGCTCTGACCACACCTGCTTGTGCGTTTGGCCTTACAGGAACTCCTGCATGCTTTCATTACCCAAACGCTTGCATACTTTCACAATGAGCAAGACTTCAAGACAAACGTCTCCTGGGTAAAGTCATTACAGGACTATCAAACAATATGTTATTAAATATGACTGAATATAATAAAGTTCTTTCAGTCTCGTCCTGGCATAAACTGCAGAAGCATTTACTGTGCTGCAGGTCACCTGAGGACACAAGCCTCAGCAGTGAATCTACAAATCATTAACAACCGTATTGTAACTTCAGGAGCAACATGTCTGTTTGTATTATAGATGTATATCTCTCCATTCCCACTTTGAGTAACCCAACAGAAGAAGGCTGTATTTTCTATATTAGGGACCAGTTTTATGCACTACACTTTGACCCACTTCATTGACAAAAGCTCCATCCATAGGCTTGACATGTTCACTCCTATTGAATTCTCAAGCTTGTAAACACAAGGGCATGATAATGAGAAGAGGTTGGAGACACACAACATAGAAACCAGGTGGGGGATGGGATGAAAAGGAAATGAAAAGATGGTAATGATGGGGGTGGTCTTCAACACCCATGAACTCAGAGTAGGTTCATTGGGTTCATGTGCTGCAGAGGAATGCTGTGTGGGTTGGAGAGCTTTTTCTATCGACCTGGTCCCTGTTACACACAAACAGAAAACCCTTCTTTGGGTCACTATTACCAAAGGTCAACCATTATTGTGTTTTGAAATTAGGAGGGGTTGGTTTGCTCACCTGGTGTTAAGGTGACAAAGTGACGGTACATAGTTACAAGACTCAAGGGTTCAGTGGGTTCATGTACATACGTATAGGCTAGTGGGGGAAGGGCATCCATAACTCTAGGGATGAAGAGGTCGACATGCAAGTGCTTAGAGGCATCCACCACTCATTGTGCTTTAATCTGGCATTTCACCTCTAAAAATACAAGTAAAAGCCAGCAACTGACCTGCAATTCAGCCATTATTGTGTTTTGAAATTACAGTAAAAGTGCTTACACACCAAATCTGTGAATAACTTTACATCTGAAGCGTTTAAAGACTCTATTTGTCCATTGTTTATTTCTAAAGAAACACGACAATGTATAAAAGGCTCCATTACCTTGTACCTCACGTTATGGCTCCGTAGCAGACGTTTTTGTAAAAATAGGCTAACGATTGTGTCTTAACCATGCGACTTACTGTCGCACAGTAGAGAAATTACCGTACAGTACAGGAGAAGCGCAGTCTCACATTAGCTGTTTAAGTTTAATTACTAATGTTAACTAGCATTTTAGTTAGCAATAATTAGCCTGTGCCTATGTTATCTCCTTACATATACCTACGCTCTCCATCCCTGCAAGATTCGGAATGATTGAGATTTCTCTTGGCACAGCTACCAGAAGACTTACAACTTTCAGACACGTTGCTCACGTCACATTTACGTCTTCGAACTCAGTTGGAGGCTGCGCAGTAACGCTAGCCATCACCGGAAAAGTGCTTCTAAGTGGCCTTCACTGGTTTCCGTCCAGAGCAACGGGATCTGTTGGTCCATTTTATATATGTCAATGGGGAAATTCCATAGACTTTATATAAGAATGGACCAACAGATCCCGTTGCTCTGGACGGAGACCAGTGAAGGCCATTAGAAGCACTGTTCCGGTGAGGGAAATTCAAAGCCAGACTGCCATGGCGGCTTGTTCAGATTACGATCTCATATTGTACTAAAATAGTTCACCGAAACGTGTTTCTGAAAACATTTTAAGCGAGAAATAGGTCATACTGTTGCTGAATCTGTCTTCATTTCAGATCGACAAAGGTTAGTTTAAAAGATTTTCGTCAGATTTTGAGAGGCTCATCCGCTCGCCATTTCTGGGTGAATCCCGACTGCCCTGTCTCCGACTGAGCATGTCGGGTCAGCCAAAATAAAGGCTGACAGCTCCTCCGACGGACGACGACATGAACACACCGAACAGACTCGAGTCACCGACCTCGCCAGACTGTCCGACGGCCAATAATCGGCTTGGTGTGTCAGCTCTCTAAGAGGGGTTGGTTTGCTCATCTGGTGTTAAGGTGACTAAGTGACGGTACATATAGTAGTTACAAGGCGCAAAGTGTCAATCAGATAAGGACATGGCTTGTTATTGAGGAAAGGGTTCAGTGGGTTCATGTATATACGTATAGGCTAGTGGGGGAAGGGCAGACCCTTCATCAATAACTGTAGGGATGAATGGGTCGACATGCAAGTGCTTAGAGGCATCCACCACTCCTTATGGTTTAATCTGGCATTTCACCTCTAAAAATACAAGTAAAAGCCAGCAACCGACCTGCAGGTCTTATAAGAAGAGAAAATACCAAAACATATGATGAGTATGGGAAAGAAAATCTGTGTGTGTGTGTGTGTGTGTGTGTGTGTGTGTGTGTGTGTGTGTGTGTGTGTGTATGGCGGTTTACTGCACTGCCTGTTTCTCGTGAGGGTTACTGAGTTCACTCCACTCTGTAGTACCCTTAAGTAGTGGGGGAAGCTGCTATACATGGCCTTATCTCATGGACCTGGAAACTGACTTACTGCATTATGGTCAAATCCCTTACTTATCAATTACATGTTGATGTATTAGTGATCTTAATATAACAACACAACCACGATGACACAAAATAGCATCAAATATAACATTTCTAATAAGATAAATTATCACCATTTTTTATTAATTTTTTTCACCTTTTACCTCCTGTCTTTAGCCATGATTTCCAGTTGCGTAACCTGAACACTGACAACACTTTTTGTAAGAGAATGCTATGTTTAGGAATGTAACGACACTAAATGTTTGAGTCGCAGAGCCTGTTTTTTGGTTAACATACAAGACAAATGAAAAAATACCGAAAAATGTACATCTCTTGAAGTAAAACTCCAAGAAATATACAAAACTAAAACAATATAACAGTGACATTATATTATATATAGCCATGATATCTCAGATAGGGTTAAGAATTGTATTGGAATAGTAGGTCAACCTATTCCTGGCAATGCTGAATACCCTAACCAATAAACATATATTTCTTGTCTGTTACTGAAATCGTCACATTTTAGGTGTTTTCTCCTATAGGATCTTCAAGTAAGGCAGCCTATAGGCAAATTGATGACTGATGAATTGACTTTACTCTTGAAGAGCATTATTAGTTGTTAGTAGTAGCAAGTGCTGTACAGACCAAAGCAGGTTGCTAAAATCACAAAAAAGAACATAAACACACATTGCACACATCTTATAGGCACAAATAAACATTAAACATTGAATCAAATAGGGGTATATAGATGTTGCTTGGAGACAGACTCTGTTCATGTAAGGTAGAGTGCTATATTTCACTATAATCTCATAAGGTGACAATGACATTGTCCATGGTGAGCTGTGGCCAGTGTGGCCGGACGTAGTTATCAAAAATAGTGGCAGCCTTTAAATTATATTTTCTTTTGACATAGGTCATTCTCAATATTGTATCATTTAGTAGGCTATGAACGATAGAGATGATGAGTGGTATTGTGCCTGAGTGGATTTTACATCCCAACACCACTGTATTTCTCCATCTGAGTTATAGACTTCTTCTCCTCTAATTAAATGTCCGTCGTCTTCCACAGCGAGGAGGGAAAGTCATCTATGCTTTGCTGGTGTTCGTTAGTTCTGCATGCATTTATTCAATTAAACATAATCAGTATGATCGGTGAGCTGGGTTGCATATGGTTTCTTATTTAGGCTATTGTATGGTGCGTTCAGTGCGCGAGTGCTTTAATGTTTTGGTAGTGAGCGTGAGGAGGTGGGGTAATAAATACTGTGCACATCAGATGCATAGAACCAAAGAATGCTTTGATAGAACACTCTTTGCGTGCATGTGTTTACACCCGCTCGCTGTAGTAGAGCCGAGCACCCCAGGCCTTCCCCGACACCACGCACACGGTCGACACACGAGTAGGCAGGACCGTGAGTGCCCGGTTCGCCGTCCAATCAGCATCTAGTAAAGCAATCACTGGCTGGAAGGGTCAGCCAATGACCTGCGACACAGCCGGGCCGGCAGCCAATAGAATGCGTGCTAAACGTGGGCACGTGGATCTGCGCACATGTTGACGCTCGTAAACTGCCGAGAGAAAGAACTAGCAAAGACACAAACCGATGAACTGCCGGCTAGTCGGTGGGTGAGAGAGAGAGAGAGAGAGAGAGAGAGAGAGAGAGAGAGAGAGAGAGAGAGAGCGAGAGAGCGAGAGAGCGAGAGAGAGAGAGAGAGAGAGAGAGAGAGCTGATGCTGGACGCCCCGATGCTGCTCAAGCAACGGAGTGTGTATTGACGGATCTGTCGTATCAAAGTAGGAGATAGAGCCGTTAACGACTGTTTCTGGAAGCTGCTGTTTTATCTCACATTGGTGAAGGTGAATATTTCCTCCAACTTAACGTTTCTTTTGTTTTATGGCTAAGGTATTCCGAAGTTGGTAGGCTAGCCTAAAGGAATTTCCTGTCCCGCTGTATCCTGTTTGTGCTCCCGGTACTATTTGTTAATATATAGCTACCCAAAAGCTATTTTTTTTCTCACGTGGCTTTGTTACATCTATTTTTGATAATAGAACATTACCGTGTAGTAATGATTACCAAGGCTTTAATACTGCCAGAACATTGCATTGATAAAACATGTTTCTTTTGTAATTCGTATTTGTTGTGATGTCATCCGGGTTTATTTCCGATATTTTAAAATGATATAGCCTTGTTAGAAATTCCTGTTGTGGGTGAACCAAAGCGCAGAGGGCGTGGAAACATTAGAAATGTAATTATAGTGTTCCACTATTTGTTTCAGTTTACTCGTGCACATGCATGTAAACAACGTGACATTTGGTTTTAAAAGGAATCAGCTTGCCTGAAGAGAAGCCAACAATCAGACTCAAATACAATCTGAATGACATTTTGTTGTTGTAAAGCTGATAATGCTTGTTGACAATGTTTGCATATTCCTGTTACTGAAACATTTGCAGCAGTGTTGCTTCGATGAGTTCTTGCTCCCTTTCGTCACTGGCCACACTGCAAACAACTGTATCACTCTCCTTTGTCTTAGAGCAAATTCAGACTTTTTTTTCTCATAATGATAACATCTGTATTGGTGTGTGTACTTGTTTATTTATCTGACCCCTTTTAATTCCCCCCTCTGTGTTGATGGGATCAAAGACCAGCAGGCAGAGATTACACAGATACCGAAAAGAAATGGAAAGACAGTTAGAGAAAGGTGCACATGGCCAAAGATACAGAATGTAAAATGTGAATAAGAGAGAAGGAGGAGGAGGAAAAAGGCTGGTCTGTGGAAAATGAAAGAAAGAGGAGCACCAGCCTTGTGTGCATAATGAACAGGATGAGCTGAAGGGAGAGCAGCAGAGAGAGATGAGAGGCATACAGAAATACAGCCGTAGAGGAAGAGGTTTGTGTGTGTGACTGTGTGTGTGAGAACCCAAGGGGGGATGGAGAGCAAGCCCGAGACAGAGAGGAGGGGCTATAGACAGAGAGGAGGGGCTAGAGAGATCACCGGAGGCATTTGGAGAGAAAGAGAGACTGCCTATTCTGATTTCACTACTCTACAAGCTCCCATCCCCCTCACATTTACTCTCCTCTCCAGTCTCCAATCTCCTCAATGGGAGCCAGACATGCACTACCATTGTGTGCCTACTGCCTACCCCCAGTCCCACTCTGCATCATGTTAAACTAGGGCATTGGTCTACCCACCATTTTGAGTAATTGGGGTTATATATTTTTGGTAGCGAGATAGGGAAAAACTGAGTATTATATGTCATATGGAATGCAGCTCTTTGCTATGATTCTGTCTCAATTTGCCTCACCTCTCACTATAATAACAACTTACTGGTTTTAAGTGCTACGCCAAGACTTTTTTTTTGTTTCTTTCTTAGCTGAATTAACTGTTATAATAACTCAAACCCTCTGCTTCTGCCCCAACAGCAATGCAGTCCCAGGGCAGCACTTCCTCTCAGCCCTCCTTTGATTCCCTGAGTTTCAGTGACAGCCTCTTGTTGAGCGACTCAGAGCAGGCAGAGGACGACGCAGACGTCTTCCTGACAGACAGCTCATCCCCTGTCATCATCAGTGACGTGGGCGGGGCTACGACTAATGGAGACAGAGGGTCGGAGAGTCCCGGGTCCCAGTGGACGTGCGACGGCTTCACAGATAAAGAGGAAGAGGAGGAGTCATACAGGTCGGAGAACAGCACCAAGGCAGCTCACATCAGTTTGGGCGAGACAGATCCCACAAGCCAGATTCCTAAATCACAGGGAGACCTACTGTTTGCTCAAAAGGTAAGGGACTGATGAGAAGAGGGATGACAGAGCAATGTGTGCAGAGGAAAGCCCAGCAGACTGATTCAGACAGCAAGGCCAAACCCAAACTCAGTAGTAATCTATCTTCTCTTCCTCTGTCAGTGTGCTGAGCTACAGGGTTTTGTCAGGCCCCTTCTGGAGCTGCTGAATGGACTGAAGAGGGGCCGCTTCGATCGAGGTAAGCATCCTTACACCACTGCTTTCAGTCTGCCATGTATGCAGGCTGGCAGCTAAAGTTGTAGTTACTGAACACAGGTTTATATGATCTGAGTGGCCTCTGTCCATTTCAATAGTGTTCCTTTATGCAGCAGTCTGTACTATTGATGCAGTATATTGATATAGTCCAAAGTGCAGAGTGTGTGAAGCGACAGTCTTGTGGCTGACTCATCAGCTCACGAGCATTTACTGATATCACAAGTGAAAGTGGTGTGTGCGCATGTCTACATGGACATGCATTTTTCGTGACTATGAAGTGTTACAAATGTTGCAAATTTTGCAAATGCTGACTGGGGGATTTTGTTTTTGATCGTCAGGTTTGAGTAGTTTCCAGCAGAGCGTCGCCATGGATCGGATCCAGAGGATCGTGGGTGTTTTACAGAGACCCAACAGCGGGTAAGATGTTGTTCACATTGTCCCACCATCCACCCTCAGTGTTTCTATCTCTTACTCGTTCTTATCTTGCCTATGCATTACTAGACACTACATCTTATTTGAATTTTACCATGTAAATGATTATTAAATTGTAGTTATAACAAGAAAGGACCAGTAAGGTACTCTTTCTATTTCAAGTCTCATCGCCTGAACCTTGTTTTATTGAACAGTCCTTGGGGTAGGTAGAGTTAAAGCATTCACCGGTAGTGCAGAAAACACCAAACTTCAGAAGAAAATGTATCTAGATCTATATGCAGAACCATAGTCGTCCAGATGTGTTGTTGCATTGCCATCTGTTCCTCACTTCACATTTATATCGTCTTTTTGAACGTGTCTTATGTTTTGTAGGGAGAAGTACCTGAACACTCTGCTCCAGGTGGAGATGATGCTGAAGCTTTGGTTTCCTCAGATCCACACTCAGCCTGTCTCTGCCGCCTCCAGCGTGGCCGCATCCCCTGTCCACTCAATCCAAGACACTTCCAGCTCCACCCCGCCGCACAAGCACAGGGATCAGTTACACATTCCTGTCAAGGTGAGAAAAATGGCATTCCTGTGTGTGCAATAGCCTAATTGTGCACACACAAACACCCCTCACACCAACACCACCACAAATTGAATTCTATATTCACTTGCAAACTACTCTCCTGCTCATTTTCTAGAAGCGCAGACTCAGCTGGACAAGTATGGACTCCCCCACGCCTTCCCCTGTGCTTCTCAAGTGCCCTCATATCAGTGTGAAAGAGAAGAAGGGGAAGCAAGATTGTGATGAAAGGGACAGCCCTCTTCCTCCATCATTGGAACCTGGTGCAAACCAAAATTCACCAGATGTTGCTAGTAACAGCCAGCTAAATGAGGATACAAAGGGAAAGGACAGTGGCAGCGAGGAACTAGGCAAGCAATCAAAATACCAAGCAGGTCAGAGCTCTGAGCCAAGCCTGACATGGGTTCACGTTGCCCCTATCCTGTCCCCACGAAAGGCTTGCCCTCCACATAAGGGCACAACAGTGGCAGACAACAATGAAAACCAGCCAGTCACTGTCATCCTCCCACCTAGCAGGAGGGGCAGTCCAGCTATGCAAGACAGCTCCATCTCTTCTACCACACCTTACAAGCACCCCAAAAATCTGAAGAAGCCAATCGGGTGCCAAAGCCAGCCAATTGCTGGACAACAGAGTGAGACCACAGAGACATGTCCGGGTGAAAGTCAGTCTCCTCAAGTCACGCTTACGCCTTTGCCCGAGGTATGCCCCACTCCCTTGGAGACCTGATGCATTGAACAACGTCAAGCAAAGAGCCGGCAGCCTTGCTTTGTTACACCACCGGGCTAAAAGCTGCTGTGTGAGGAGGAGGCTGAAGGCCTGTGATTATAGATGCATTAAAGGAAGGAAGGGGAGGAAAGAATTTTATGTGATAAATGTTTAAGAGAAATTATGGATCATACATAACCCCTCATGAAAACCACAATTGCAACCGATATTTCAAACAGCAGGACATAATGTGTTTAAATGAATCAAATCTATTAGAGTTGATCATCAGAATAACATAATAATCTAAACGGGCACAAAAGCAGTTGTGGTTGAGGGGGATGAGAAAGAACACCTAAAGCTAGAAGGCTATTTACAGCTTGTTGAGTAATGATCGATCGGAGAGATTTTGAAGAATTTTGTGGAGCAAATAATAGATTCTTCTCAGCATGAAAGCAATCACTATATTCAGAGATGACTGTTTAGGCAGACATCTAACTTGAGGGACAAACTTGATCCGAAATTAGAAAAGCTGATGTCAGTATTTAGAATGAAAGCTTCCAAGGTTTGTTGTGATGAGGTAACTTCAATCAAGAGTGAGTAACGCAGTGTGAGCTGAATTTGAAGAGGCCTTACGGTAGGAGACACGCTTGACGTTACATTCACTTGTAGATAGAATTGAGGCATCTGGCTTGAAGAGGAAAAGTGACATTGAAGTCATTAATAATCTTGTAGCTAGAGATGGGAGAAATACTGTGTACAGAACGCAGCATTATACTGTACGTGTGGTGTGTTAAGAGTCATCAGAGACTGGAAAAAGTTATGTTGATAAAATTACGAATGTAGTCCAAGAACCGTTTGGGCACTTGACATCGAGAGGTGTGACATCACTGCAATCAGAAGTAAACTTTTCTTGTCATGCTGTGGATCTGATGTTTCTGCCCGGTCCTCGGCTGCAAACTGACCGGCCAGGAGGAAAAAAAACAAGGACCACTCAAAGACATATGACTCTTGAATCCCACGGTTAATTTATTCATGTGTTGATTGGACACTGCATTTATTTATTGTTTATATTTATTTATTGGGCAGATGAATATTGCCTGCTGTGCGCTTGCATAGATTGGCTTACAATTCTTTGGGAATATGCTGTGGACAGTTTGTGGTTTTTTTATTTGCTATCATAAGGAGAAAAAAAACAAACAAAGGAAGTGAAATATATGATTTGACTTTTGGACTACTGTGCCTTTTTACCAAATAGGATGTTCAGAAAAGCATTTGGGGCTTTCAGTGCATTCATACTGCGTTTTGATTGTTTGCTTGTATTTCACAAAAGCAGTGCACATTCAATCATGAAAGCCCACATGTATTCATTTTTCAATCTTGCTTCTACAGTTAATACACACAGCATCCAAACCAACAGTATCATCAACTATCTATCTACTGCTTAAAAAAACGGCATCCAGCTCTAGTATTCAGACATCTACAGTTACGTAAACTGCCTACACCTTCAACTATTACACACACCAACAGCAGTGTCTACGTATTCAAGTGTCGCCTTCCTTTGGAGCTTTTCTTTTGGTTGTGATCAACAGAGGAAAGCCTGAACTGCACCACAGTAGCTGGTGCTCTTGAAAACTTGAAAAAAACTAAATATACATCTAAGGGAGGAAATCTTTATTTGCACCACCCTCTACTGCTGCTATTGTTATTCTGATTCCTGTTCTAATTTAGATGTTTGATAGGAGAAATCTACTCACAATATTCTTCTAAATCTAGGAGGGGTTTTAGCGGTGTGATTGGATATAACTATATTAAGAAAGTATTGTAAATATTAAGACTAAAATATTTTTAAAATTGGTATGAGTGATTCATACACCATTTACATAAATAGAGAGGAGGGATATTCACGTACCTGTCTCCTCCAAAAAAAAGCACCATATGTGAACACAGAGCCACTGGCAGCCTCTATGTTTGTGGAGTAAGAGTGTACAACCCTCAGTCACAGATCCAGAGTCAGACCATCTTACCCCATCCCATCTTAAAACGTGACAGTATGGCGTGTGTGACGCTGTCTCTCGATCAGAGGCTGGGGCTGTCCTCCACCCCACTCCTGTTTACGGTTGTGGTGTGACGGAAACCAATTGCACTTATTTTTCATTGTTAATGTCCTATTTTCATGTATGCTTTCTACTGCAGCAACCACTGCTGATTGGTCACAAATAATATGTCTTGTTTATTTTCGCTGCCTTTTTTTCCTTCTTAAACTGTAAAAGCTGACTGTAGTTTCCTCCTCCCCTCCCCTCCCCTTCCCCTCCCCCACTCTGCTGCATTCGTCTGCCCTTGCCCTCTCTCCTTCAATCCTGTTAGTATCTTTTCTATCTAAACTAAACTCTTTCTCTCACCCCATCTTTACATGATATAACTGTCTACTTTTTCAATAATGATGAACAGGGAAAAATCTTTTAATAAATGACACATTTTTGAAAGCTGAACTGTCTGTAATTTGGTGCTTGTTTTTATTAAATTTAATACATTTAAATGTGTACAAAAATTGGCATTATATGTTTGTCATATAATATGTGATTAAGACTCGTGTTTTTGGAAAGCAGCTCTCACTAAACAGATGTGTGTCTCAATGGGGTGAAGATAGACTGTACATTTTGAAGTGTGTGTGTGTGCGTGTGTGTGAGAGAGAGAGGGGGAGGGGGGGGTGAGACTACAGCTTCAGTAATCTGACTGGCAGTAGTGGGGGGGCTGGCTGATCCTCCAACCAGCTGCTTCTACAGAGTGAAAACACAACTGCAGCTTATATGTGTGTTGTTTATTTTATGAGATCACAATGAGTAGATACCTCCTACAGGTAGTAGAGAAGAGCCTGGCATGGTTGTGTCTGCAGTGCATTCCTGCTACAGTAACAGAACAGTTAAAACGGGCTCAAGTCTGATCTCTGCACCCAGGAAAAATCAAATGGTGAAATTTAAAAGTTAACCTCACCGGTCACTTATCGAGATGTTACAGTCCATAAAACGTCTGTGTTGCCAGGGTTGATTTTCTATCCAAAACACAAAAGGTGATTATTATATTTCTGCAACATGATTGATTAAAAAAAAAAAATTGCTAACAGCTTAAACACACATGGTGGCAGTTAATTGTAAAATAGTGATAAATTCATAACTAATCTGCAACTATTTTCATAATCGAGTAATTGTTTTCAAGCAAAAACTACATTTATTCAATGGTTCCAGCTTCACCAATATGAGGATTTGCTGCTTTTTTTCAGTTTTATATCATTATAAACTGAATGTCTTTGGGTTTTGGATTCATGGGGAGATAAAACAAACTATTTGGTCTCTGGAAATTGTGATGGAAAATGTTCACTATATCTGACTTTTTATAGACTAAATGATTTGTAATTTAATTGAGAAAAAAACTGGCAGATTACTTGATAATAAAAATAATTGTAAGTTTCAGCTCTGATTTCATTTATGAAATCAAATATGACTCAAATTCCTGAATTACAAGTGGTGAAACATTCACCATTTTCTCCCCACTCCAGCATCAAATCCATGGATACAGCATGCACATGGGCACGAGTGGCACATTTTAAGAGGGTGTGGTTTGATTTCTCCCTGCTCAGACAGGATGAACTCAGCCATGCCGCACACACACACAAACATACCCAGAGTCGTAAAATACACACGCGTGCGCCACTCCCCTCCACCCGCTCTGACACACTGACTGGCTGATTTTGTGATGGGCCTGTTTCTGACACACTGACTGTGCTATGTTACAACAACAGAGACCGCCCTCCCTCCCTTCTGCCTCCCTCTCTCTCGGCCCCCCCTTGTATCCATGCAGTTTTTAGCAGAGAAGCCCTTGCCTTCCACCCCACCACCCCCACCACCCCCACCCCACCCCTGCCACTATTCCCCCCTTCCTACTCTGGAGAATGGAAACAAGGGGCAAGAGAAAAAGGACAGGAAGAGGATGTGTGGAGGGCACAGGGAGAAGATATGACCTCACTCAGTTCTGGGGAGTGTGGAGGACATTTGTGTTTTTTTCCCACTTGGTTTCAATAATGACTACATTGAACTAACCCTTTTTTTTAGTTCCACCCATTTGTTTTGTGTTTATGTGTTTTTCATCTTGCCTCTTACAGTTTTGTTAAAAAAAATAGTTTTATTTATTATAAAAAAAAAAAAAAAACAGTGATTGTTATTGCATCATAAATGTGCTCAGTACTTTTCACTTCTTTGAGTATCCAACCAGCATGTGTTGGAGTGTGTGTGCGATCATCAATAGGATTGCACATAATGAACTTACTGCCCCTTTTATCCCTTGCTGTGTAGGTTTTAATTGTAGTTCCAAGACCTGTTATTGGTTTTATGAGTTCAGGATTTTAGGGTGTCTGTCTAGTTCTGCTGCATGTTCTATGCGCATAATGAAGGGAATGACACAATGAGGTGCTTATTCGCTTATTCTGAACTACCCTTCCTAACAATATACCCAATGAACTCCAGTAAAACTCACGTGAGGGGAAGCCACACTGTGACATTACAACTAAAATCACTCTGGTTCACACAAATGCAATGAAATTGTAGGATCACACTCACACACTTGCTCTTACTCACCCAAAGTCCTCGGGGGGTTTTAGTGCAGACTACTCCCAAAACAGCCTCTATGCTCATTAAAATTGCACCGTGGCCGGCCCTGTGATGGAAATCTGAGCTACTTCGAAGTCATATCTGCCTTGCTGGAGCTCACAGCAATGACGGGCCTTGACGTGTGGGGTTGAAGACGTTTATCTGCCCCCCATCTGTGGTCCCCATCACCGTGATGCCACCAACAGGGGACACGGTAAAGACAACCAGGACTACATTTTCAAGGACGCACATGTATCTCATGACATTGTGTGTGATATTTGGGGCACAGCCGAGCTACAGGCAAATAACATCCTCATCAGTTTCTTTGGCCTGAATGTGTTCACAGGAGCTTGCTTGTGATGACGCCCTCTTACATGACTGCTGAATTATTCAAGTACAGTGAGTGAAAGGGAAACACCAGATAGAGGATAGAATATACAGAGCACAGAAAAAAGAAAGGTGCATAAAGAAGGCAGACTTGGCAAACAGTAGGGGGTAATGAATGAATAAAAAGGGAGAGATAAAAGCTTACAGTCTTAGTAGAGGACTTGGGATTTAGTACAAACACGTGCACTCACTCTGATTCACACACTGAGGTCCTAGCAGCCCATGTGCGTAAAGACAGCAGAGTCCCCTGAGATTATATCTTCCAAGATGATTTACAGCCCCTGTCAGATATAATGAAATAAAACTGGGTCAGCATGATGAAATATACCATAACTACACACTTGATGAATCAAAAAACTGTGTGAAGGAACATAGGGAATATCTTCAATGAAAGTCATAGAATATGCACTTATGTAATATTCATAGCGTGGCAATAATGAACATCTACACTCATCTGACATCATGTCGTGATTTATATGTTGAGGAAGAAATGGTTCAGTCAAAGAAACACGTGTGTGTGTGTGTGTGTGTGAGACTCAACAATTAGTGCTTTGCCGATATTGGACTTGAAATAACTGCATACTAAATGCCTGGCATTCCAGTAATATAATAGATGAATTCATACAGCTCTCACCACCACCCTCATGATGCTTGTTTTAGCTGCACAGACAAGTGGAAGTCACTGCTTGCCAGTGTGGGTAAGAGCATGTGTGTGTGTGTGTGTGTGTGTGTGTGTGTGTGTGTGTGTGTGTGCATGTGTGATAGTGTGTTTTGTTTTTGTGTGTGTACTTGTTTAGAAATATCTGTGGTATTGTTATATTATGTGCTGAGGTGTTGTTACATAACAGAGTTGGCAAGAGAGGGGGGGGTGGGCATGTGGGGTGCTGACGGGTGTTTGTAGTTGTGGTGATGGTGGAGGTAGTTTGGTGAATGAATAAATGTGTGTGGATGTGTTGTTTACTGGCCCGCTAATCATTTGATTACAACCAGATTAAGCCATTACTCTTTTAAATGTCTTGTAAATATTTAACCTGGTTGTTTAAGGTCAAAATTGGAGCGAACATTACCAGACTGACAGACCAGCTTTATGTATTAATCTTGCAATTACTGTCTCATAAATTGCTGAAATTAGTCATTAACTGATTTGTTGATCAACAGAAAATTAACCGATAGCATTTTATAATCATTTTAACCATTTATATAGCAAAAATACCATTTATTTTCTTGGCTAATCAAATAATCAGAATGTCAGCAAATAGCAAAAAAATTTAAAAAAAAACAAAACAAAATTACTTTAAAATTACAATTCATCTATTATCAAAACAGTTGTTGATTAAACTTTGGTTGATTGACTAAACAATTAATGAACCAATTGTATCAGCTTAGATGTCACCTTGGCCCTGCAAAATTGTGATGGAAGTTTTTCATAAATTTCTAACACTCCAGCCAGATTTATGTGAATAACCAGATTGAGTTTTGCAGTCCTCCAGTTTGACATGGGAATATATTTGGTAGTTTAAAAGAAACCTCTCATTAAAGGAGAAACTTTCATTGTATACTTTTTTTTTTCCAATGCTGATTGTAGGCTTTTCCTCCACCATAAGTCTCTTTGAAACTCGTTGAACCCAGTTCACTTGGTGACCTTTCACAGGTGAATGGGCAGATTCAAAACACATGAAGAAATGAGACTAAGGGTTATATATAGTGTGAAATAGAATAGGGCTGCAACCAAAATTTGTTTTTGCTTATTGATTAATCTGTTAATTCTTTTCCCGGTCTACACATGTTAACATGGATGTAAACACAGTGAGTAAGTGGGTGACTGATGTGAGTGAGTAAGGGGTTGATGATGGGGGTGTGCTGTTCAGAAGGAGTAATTGAATGTAGCAATAATGAATGGCTGAAACCTTGATGACTGTTATGACTGCAGAAAGAACATGTCTGGCAAACTATAATATGCTGTGCAAATAGTTTATCCCGACACTAAACACGTTAGTGAGTGAAAGCATAAACGTGGATGGTTGTAGAGGGAGGGAGAGGGAGGGGTGTGTGTGTGTGTGTGGGGGACTGGGGAAGCCTCAGGCTCATTACTACAACTGCACTCAGTTTACCCACATCATGCAAAGACAGAGAAGAATGAGGGGGTATACGCCCACAAAGGAATTGAACAGAGATCACTTGATAATGTCATGTTTTTAACATAGGGGTGTTTTTAGGACAAGCCTGTGATTAGTTGGGCAATAGCTAGGCAATGTTTCACTAGACTGAGTAGTCACAAGAGCTGATCATGGATAGGTTGTACTTGTGTCATGTAAACAAAGTCCTGAGCCATAGGGAGACTATTGGAAACATAAGGTAATCAAACCCATATTGTGGACAGTTAATCAGTTAATTTCCTGCATGGTGTATAGACTATTTAATGCACTTAATATCAATTTTGTGATATGGATCAAACAACTCTATGTTTGCTGACAACTTTTACAGAAGAAGGATGAAAATTATATGTAGTTAATAATTGCAACAAATAATAGTTATTGCGGTCCACATTTACTCTTTATCTAAATTTAGTAATTTAACATGACCAACTTTGGCTGGCTTAATTAAACGCTTTCATAAATGAGCCCAAGCTGCAAAGAAAGTGGAAGACCCAGTAAAAACGGTCCGTGTACTTGGTGGCCAACGGATTTTCGTTTTGAAAGGAAAAAAACAAAAACGAAAAACGGCCAGTTTCCCAATTACCATTAGTAAATAGGAAAACAAAAAACGGAAAACAACCCATTATTCGTTTTTTGTTTTAATATTAAAAAACGGAAAACGAAAAACAATCCGATTGTCTTTGATGTATTTGTAGATGGAACTCGGAAATTAAAATACGTGTGTATAAGTCGTATTCCTTAATTTTGCATTGGTATTTTTTTCGTGACCCGGAAGTTACTCCCGCCACGCCAAGACCCGCCCTTCAATAGCATTTATTGGCCAGTACCGCCTGTAATATCCGTTCTGTGCATGCGCATAATTACGTAGTAGAAAACTAACAATGTCCCTGTGCGATTTGTAACTGTCGGTACACGATCCATCCTGCCTAGCCCGATAGACTGTATATAAGTAACATGTGTCAACACTTTACGACCAAACATTACAACTTTTTTATTAAATCTTTTTTTATTAAATCTTTATTATACAATAGTCATAGCTACAAACATTCGAAACTTGTCACTGATCCAAAACCGTGTAGCGACATCGTTGTTGTGTTGTTTACGTTAATGTTTTTACCTAATACTTCGTCTTGACTAATAACCATAGACTGTCTATTATTAATGCGATGAAGTGTAAACGTACATAAGTGTCCTTTTGAAGATGGGATGACAGCTCTCCCAGCCACCACTGCTGTATACCACTATAGTAGCTACATGCTAACGGCAGTAAACACTATAGTAGCTACATGCTAACGGTCATCTTAGCTGGCAATGTTGTTAAATTCTCCCCAATTCCGGGTCACATTCCTGCTGAAACATGTCCGATTGTGTAGTGTTTGGTCCGCGATTTTTGACGTTAGAAAGTGCTGCTTCGTTCCACTACAATCTAACGTTAGCATACTCATAGCTAACTATTGTAGCTGCATGCTAACGCGACATAGCGGAGCATATATAGCTAGCTATGTACGTATGTAGCAGGACTTTGTACCGTAAAAAATCACCAATAAAGGCTTCTAAACCAAATACTAAACAAATACAAATACAGTAAAGTGACCGGAATTAGGGGTGAAATGTCCAGCATTGAGCTACATAATAGTTTGCTAGGAGTATGCTGGTCTCTCACAGAGATCTCATTTGTAGCCCTGTTTTTACCTGATACTTTCATAAAAGTACAAACACATGAAGTGAGAGGTATACACATGCTTAAACTTTATTTAAAACATGGTTAACCTGAAGCAGGACGGAGTCATGACTTATAACACCAAAGCAAGGCTTCTAGCTCAGGCTAGCTAGCGTTAGCAAATTACCTTCAAAGTTGCAAAGAAATGACGAAACGTAAAATTTGAAGCCTTTATTTAATTTGCTACATGGTGTTGTACTGGATGGCCGGACGACGCTCCGTATATCATTAACAGATACTTTAGGCAACTCCAGCAAACACCTTGTAAACTTCATCTTTGCCATCATAACGGTCTACTGTCACTGTCTAATGTTTTCTTCCGGTAACCGGGAATGTCCAAACATCCTTACGCCAATGCGTGCATAGAGCTGTGAAGTTTGCCGGTGTTCGCGCAAGCGTAGAACTGATCAGGCAGTGCACAGAACGGATTTTACAGGCGGTACAGATCGGGTACTGACAAAGGAATAAGATTTATACACACATTTTAATTTCCGAGTTCCATCTACAAATACATCAAAGAAAATCGGATAACGAGATTGTTTTTCGTTTTCCGTTTTTTAATATCAAAACAAAAAACGAATAATGGGTTGTTTTCCGTTTTTTGTTTTCCTATTTACTAATGGTAATTGGGAAACTGGCCATTTTTCGTTTTTGTTTTTTTCCTTTCAAAACGAAAATCCGTTGGCCACCAAGTACACGGACCAAAAACCATCATAAATACAACAATGTGAATATGATTGATGGACACCCAATAAGTCCGCTATGGTCCACTGTTGCTTTCAGATCAACTTCACCAAGTAGGCTAATTTGGACAGAAATTGCCTCCTAATCTCAATGCACAAACAATATTTAAAATATCAGTTATAGGCTATTATAAATATAAACATATTTACCCAGTTCGTAACAATGACAATGCCAGTTCGTTACAAAGCGTAACAATGCCACTGTTTAACATGTTCTATTATACCTTTTTAATGTTATTTTGATGAAATACAAACTTTAAAAGATAGCTGACTTATCTAAAAACACGATTTTTCATCACAATTTTCAAAGAGTTTCCTTGAAGGACAAACGGGACACTTCTTCTCGCGTGCGGCTAGGTGGAAACAACGAACATTTGACCGACTCGACTGCGCGGAAATGGTCACGAAGAAGAAACAGCGTCCATTTCCTCTTCCGGTCTTGGATCAGAAACGTCGTGTGAACGGCGCCACCAAACAGAAAGTTTTTACAGAAAACTTAGCAGGTTGAGTGTTTTTCGCTTCTTAGACTTGATCGTTTTTGTTTGACTTGTATTACGTAAGTCGGATAAAGGATAAAGACATAATCGAAAGGTTCGTACGTTTAATTAAGGCGGTTATTTGCTGATGTTGGTAGCTTGCAGACAGCGGTGTGCTAACGTTAACTAGCAGGTAACAGTTAGCCGGGGAGTTTTGGCGGATGTAATTGATTTTAGCTTGTATGTTTCTCCTGGTTAACGCATTTGTCAGCTAGTCAGTTTACAAACAAAAGCAAGTTTTGGACTAACTGTGAATATAATATATATGAGTAAATAACTGAACGTTTGTCTAAGTGGGTATGAGTGAGACAGTGGAGGGGGTTTGTGCTCATGTAGCTAGCCCTGTTTGGGACTGTCACGATGGTGACACAGCTTATGTTACATGGTGTAGTTAAATATGATATGATGTTCTGCAGGATTGGGATATGTCTCTTCCTAAGCGGGAGGTGGAGGAACTAAGGCCATGGGTGGAGCGGACTGTGAAGAAGGTGCTGGGTTTCTCAGAGCCCACAGTGGTTACTGCTGCTTTGCACTGTGTTGGAAAGGGACTGGACAAAAGGAAGACCATAGGTAACTGTATTGACCATTTGATACTGCTGTGTTTTATCCAGATCCATGAAGATTCAGTTCAGGAAAAAATGTCATTTGCACTTAACACAAGAAATCCAGGGTCTTAAGCAACGTCATAATCATAATTCATGTAAATATATATATGGAAGATACCGCCATGGTTTAAACAGAAAAAGGACAACTTGTTTGTTTTTAGAGAGCCAAAGAGAAGGATTGCAGTGATGGTTAACGTCACTGTATATATCACCTTCAAAAGGTTGTCCAAATGATTTGGGTAAACCATCAGTGTTTGGGATGATTGTCAAGCTGCAGTCTCACCACAGAGTTGATTAAATAGCCTTTCAATTAGATTAGGGACATAGTAGTGATGACCAAACCATTATATGTAGTTTTAGCTATCTGCAGTCAAAAAAGAGATTTTCACATTTTATTTTTATTTTCAAAAGAAAGAAATAGGCACTTTGTTAATACCTCAATGGGTAAAATTCGATTTTTGCACTTGTTTGTTATTAGACTACACACACAGGCCCAAAATACACACATGCAAACACAGGACCCATAAACATGCAGGAGAGGTGTCAGAGTGAAGGGGCCGCCACATAGTCGGCGCTCCAAGCAACGGAACCTCTCCAGGTACCAGTCCACACTCTGTACTTAGGTTCATACTGGGACCCTCTGGTTCGGTAATAGAGACTACAGGTAATAGTTTGTTTTCATAAAAACTCTGTAAATTGATCCATGTGAAAAATGCTATGCCAACAAGGTCCCCATTTTCCTTATTTTATTTTTGAAGGACAGAAGGTAATTGGCTGTAGTGTACTGCACCTCCTTCTAGACTCATCTGTCAGGCACTTTGAGAAATTACCTAAATTGAGACAATAATCAAAGGAGTCCTGCTAATTGCTATTGCTAATTGTTTGACGCTCATTTCCACCTCAGACCAGCTGCGTCCCTTCCTTGATGACTCCGCAGGAGGTTTTGTGGAGCGTCTTTTTGAAGCTTTGGAGGAAAGCCGCAGTGCACGTGGCAACAAAGGAGGAGGAGAAAAGCACCGCAAGAGAGACCTCAAGGTAAGCAAACTTGAACTAGCCACCTCTGTATTATCATGACATACCTAAACACATTTACATGCACTATTATGAAAGTGTGAAGTCAGAAAGAGGCTTGGACCGCTGCTTTGTCACTTTTTTTAATGTCAAATTTGTAAACTGATTGTATTAAAGGTGCTGTAGGTAGGATTGGGAAGATCCAGGACTTAGCCAAAAAATTTAAGCAGTGAAAGACACGCAGTTAGACACCCCCCACCCCCCCACCCCCACCCCGGCCCCGATTGGGGCATCTGAACAGGGAGCTGTGGATTTTTGTAAATCGCACTACAGGCTGTAGGTGGTGCCAGAGGAGCCGGATTTTTTTAGAATAATTGTAAACACAGTCACGTTTGGCTTAATGATGACCTGTTATATTGGTGTTTCTGTTTTGGCTGGTTGGTCACAGGATGTGTTTGGTGATGAGCCTGAAACGGGTGCAGTGCGAGAAATTCAGGAGTCAGGAGATGGGACAGCACCGAAGAGGAAACGGGTCCCTCGCTTCGAGGAGGTGGAGGAGCCTGAGGTCATACCTGGACCTCCATCTGAGAGCCCTGGCATGCTGACCAAAATGCAGGTAAGAGATTCTTTCCTCGGTGCAGTGCAGTTAAGATTGTTCCTAAATAAGTTGTTTTGATTTTTTATGATGAACTTTCTGCTTACTAACCTCTTCTCTGTTTTATTAGATAAAACAGATGATGGAAGCAGCCACGAAACAGATCGAGGAGAGGAAGAAACAGCTGAGCTTTTCCTCTTCAGTCCCTGCTGCACCAGTAAAGAAATAACTTTTTGACTTCAAGACTTAACATACTGAAAAAGAAGTATCAGTAATTCCAGGCAATGCATTCAGTATGACACCATTTTCATTTTCACTGACTTTAACAATTCCCACTTCCCACACCACCGTCACAGCTGGAAACCCCTCCAGTCTCACGGCTTCTTGGCACATCTGCAGCGGCAGGTGGTGGCTCATCTATCGCCCCCTCCCAGGCTGCCAGCTTCATGAATGATGCTATCGAGAAGGCCCGCAAAGCTGCTGAGCTGCAGGCCCGCATCCAGTCCCAGTTAGCCATGAAACCTGGTATCCTCGGAGCCTTGGGGAACACTGGGCCTCACAACCTAGTGGCACTAGCTAATCTACACGCTATGGGAATTGCCCCACCGTGAGTAATGTCACAGTATTTAGGATTTTAATATCTAAAGATGTCGTGGCAGTGTGAAAATAGTGCTTTCTCTGTGTGTCCCTTTTTTATAGAAAAGTAGAAATCAAGGAGGTGAACAAGCCAACACCTCTTATTCTGGATGACAAGGGAAGAACTGTGGATGCCAGTGGCAAAGAGGTTGAACTCACACACCGCATGCCAACACTGAAAGGTATGTGTACACAGTGTGTGTGTGTGTGTGTGTGTGTGTGTGAGTGAGAGTGACACACACACTTCTTGCCTTGTTCCTCAATTAATTTCCCTCTGTCTGTGTAGCAAACATTCGAGCAGTAAAGAGGGAGCAGTTTCGTCAGCAGCTGAAGGAGAAGCCTGGAGAGGACTTGGAGTCCACGTCCTACTTCGACCAACGTGTGACGATTACACCGGCTCAGCGCCCTCGCAGAGGCTTTAAGTTCCATGACCAGGGGCGCTTCGAGAAGATTGCTCAGAGAATTAGAACTAAGGTTGGTTTTAGCTCCTAAACTGTCACCTGTCAGCAGTTGTCTCACGCTGGTTATTTGGATTAGATATAAAAGTAAATAATGGTTTGAAAAAACTTGTCTTTTTCCCTCCTTTGTTTGATTTTGACCTAAATCAGGCCCAGTTGGAAAGGTTGCAGAATGAGATTGCCCAGGCAGCGAAGAAGACCGGAATCCAGGCATCCACCAAACTGGCACTGATTGCCCCTAGGAAAGAGATTGGAGAAGGGGAGGTGCCCAACATTGAGTGGTGGGACTCCTACATCCTGCCCTACAACATAGACATGTAAGAAACTACTAACAACTACAACTAACCCAGGAACTTAAGCACTTGATGTTAAGGGTTAAATGTTAAAACTGTCCTTTGTCTCATTGTCACTGCCATGGTGAAGCTGTAGAATACATAATGCAGCCTGTGCTATTAACTTACTGTAGTTAACTGACATGTTTTTCCTCTTATCCTATGAAGAACACCCGACACAAAATTTGAAGAGTTGGAGCTCTTTGGTGTGACCAACCTGGTAGAACATCCTGCCCAAATTAGCCCTCCAGGTCAGTGTATGGAAGTTAAACAGTCTGCACACTGTTAAAGGTGCTCCTAGAGGATGTGTGTTAAAAAGATGAACATTTCTGTCCCATAAAGATCTCCATTATGAGGTAGAAGTGCACTCATAGAGAAATACCAATTGGCGTTGAAATTAACATGACCCTGGTGAGTTAATTAGTAGTATACCGGTAGTTAATTATATGAACATTTTAAATGAAGTCAGACTACATAAAGAGTAAAAAAAAAAAAAAAAAAATATATATATATATATATACATATATACACATACAAATTTGAAAATAGACAATGTATCATGAACATAACTCCCATTGATTCAGAAATGTGGGATTAGATGATGCATTTTCATTCCAACTTGTTTTTGTCACCCACATCTTGATCTCTGGTTTTAACAGCCAAAATGGATTATTTTACATTTTTGCAGTACCTTTTAACAATGTGCAGACGTAACATACTTTTAGATTTTTATGCTCGGTCTGTCCTGCCCCTGAGCAGTATGTTGTATGTGCATGCTCTGATTTATGAAAGCAATTATACATCTTTACCCTGTCTACAAGCCCATACACATCATATAATTGAAGTCCTATCTGGAATTATTTCACAACTACCATAATTTGCTGGAATTGTTACAATATATATGGTGTTTTTTACTCAGTTGACGCAGATAAGCCGGTAACGCTGGGCGTATACCTGACAAAGAAAGAACAGAAGAAGCTGAGAAGACAGACACGAAGGGAGGGGCAAAAAGAAGTTCAAGAGAAGGTTCGCCTGGGACTGATGCCTCCACCAGAACCCAAAGGTACCCACATACAAATTACTAGTATTACAAACTACTACAATAAATATTTAACAGAATGTAACTGATGTTTGGTTTCATTTTCTCAGTACGCATCTCTAACCTGATGAGAGTGCTGGGGACGGAAGCGGTTCAAGACCCCACGAAGGTGGAGGCCCACGTCAGAGCGCAGATGGCCAAGAGACAGAAGTTAGTAACACAGTTAACCTCCACACTGCTGCCCTCTCTCATTTCTTGCACTATTGTGATATTTCCATTTAACATTGTATGATAAACCATCATCCATAATCTCCCTCTTTGCAGGGCTCATGAGGAGGCAAATGCAGCACGCAAGCTCACAGCGGAGCAGAGGAAAGAGAAGAAGGTCAAGAAGTTAAAAGAAGACCTCAGTAATGGTGTTCACATTGCAGTGTACAGGTGTGCATTTGCAGCAAGAGAGCACATACTCGTCGTTCAAGTATATAGTGCAGAGTGAGTTGCAACGTAGAAGTGTCTAATTTAAGCACCTTATCTTCCCTGTACAGGATCCGTAACCTGCAAAATCCTGCTAAGAAGTTTAAAGTGGAGGCCAATGCCAACCAGCTGTACCTGACCGGCACGGTAGTTCTGCACAGAGATGTCAACCTTGTTGTGGTGGAGGGAGGTAAGGGTTGACACCGACAAGTGCCAAATTAAATTGTCGGTTTCACAAATCACAGCTGGTACTTTTCATGAAACGTGATTTGTAATAATCTGTAAATTGCTGTGAGGGAATAACGTCTGTGCTACGACATTTTATACATCATCATCAAATGTATAATATGTGGGATTTTCCTTGAAAACTAATCCTTCTCAATCATCACTTATGACTAAGTAGAAGTGTGTGGCGGTGTATGTATCTGCAGAGACCCTGCCCTCTGTTTGTATTTTCTCTGAGTGCGGGAAGTTTTTGGAGCGTCAGCAAAGAGCATTTGGGCCCCGCGTGGGTGTGTGACCCCAAGCCAATAACGGTGTGCAGGTTGTGCAGCCTAGTCTCATTCTCAACCGCCACTTTGCCCCTCAGTGAGACGCACAAGTTTAACCAACACAAAAACAGACAGGATGAAGCTCTGCATTTTCTGTCTGTCTCTATGTGTGTGCTATGTGCTATCCCTTTAACAAGATAAGTAGTTGGATTATCAAAATCAAACTTAAAATCTAAATTTCTCCCTCCTTTTTTAGGCCCCAAGTCCCAGAAAAAGTTCAAGAGGATGATGTTGCACAGAATCAAATGGGAGGAACACAACAGTAAAAGAGATGGTAGGAGGGGCTTGATGTTTGAGTCTTTTGTGCTAGTTGCCATTCCTTTGCTTATTTCAGGGATACTTAACTCTTTACCATTGATTCTCAATTAGATCCAGATGGTGATGATGATACAAAGAGGAACAACAAGTGCTGGCTGATTTGGGAAGTGAGTGTTCATGCATCCTGGGTTACGAAAAGCTATTTAAATTGAATGTTTTTGTTTGTGAATTAATTCAAGTCTAATGATTCCTATGGTTCTCCAGGGCACAGCTAAAGAGCGTAGTTTTGGGGAGATGAAGTTCAAGCAGTGCCCCACAGAGAACATGGCCAGAGAACACTTCAAGAAACACGGCACAGAACACTACTGGGATCTAGCTCTCAGCCAGAGTGTGTTGGACGGCACAGATGACTGAAACCTCAATCAACGTCCCTTTCTACAAGCCCAACAGCCTCACAGTCAGTTGGCCTTCACTGTTGACTGGCTGTCTTCAACTGAGGAAAGACGGACTTAATCAAGAGACTTGAACATAGAAAAGGAGGAACAATAAACTGTGTGTGTGTGTGTGTGTGTGTGTGTGTGTGTGTGTGTGTGTGTGTGCGTGCGTCTGCATCAGTGTTCCATCTTTGTCATTAGGCTATTCTGTCAGATGTTGTGTTGTCTATTATTGAATAAAATCTGACAGATTGCTCTGTGATGTAAATCACTTACCCAAAGCTTTTTGTGATGACGAGAAATATTGTCAGATTATGTTATGGCATTTTTTTGTGCTGGGGGGGGGGGTCGGCAGAAGAGAGAGAGAAAGTGAAATGTGACCGGAGCAGAGTTGGTGTTAAGTTTTGTACACAGTGTGTGCGGTGTCCAAGATAAACTCCAGACTGAAAACCAAGTTCATTCATCTGCTCACCAGAAACGGGATTTTAACCCCAACGTTATATAACGTCGACCCTGGAGGTAACGAGTCTCCCCTGGTTTTCTGATCACGGTCGGAATCGAAGCGATCAGGAAAGGTTAACACATTGAACATTTTAAATTAAACAGCTTATTAACATGAGCTTGTTCCCCCGTGTGCGCTGATGCGCTCATCTGTTGACATTTCCGAATGCCTTCTAGTTGCTTAATAAAAGCGGGTTTTCCACACAAACAAACGTACATGTGTCATTAGTATGAGGAAAAAAAAACAATGAGATTTTAAATGTGTCGGGCTCGGACGGAAAAATTCGGCCCGATCCAGGCTCTAATGTACACTAATAATCCATGAGTCAAAGCAGTTCATAAAAAAACACCCCATTACTGAATTACCCCACTGCTATTGTGCTAACACGTTTAGACTAAACCTGGGCAATGTTAGAACATTGTTATATGACTTATTGTGGTCATTACAGGTGCATTTAAAAAGAAAAAATTCCCAAATCAATTTTTTTCTTTTGGAGAAACGAGCAAATGTTTGATTCACCTGTAGTTATATTTCTCTCTAACGTTACAGTCTCACAGCCTTAAATAAACAACAAAATGCAAACCACTTGTGTTCGTTTTTCCGTCAATTGGAATTGACTCCGCTCATATATACTTTAACATTAAACATACATCGACTATTATTTTATTATTATTTTTAATTCTGTTTTGTACTGTGACTTGCACATAGGTATGCGCTTACATTACCTCTATACATGTACCTCTATTCTATATGTTCTAAACCGTCTCTCATTAAAGTAAAAACATGGGGGCGTGTTTCTAGTCCTAGCTCCTTCATGCGCATCAGCAACCAGCAACGAGAGATCAGCAGACACAGACAGAGCTGGAAAGATGGCGGCCGGTTCAGGGGCTGCAAGCGGGCACGGTGCCCGCAGCTCCAACGCTGGTCTGGAAGCGTCTTTGGACCGACGGTTTCAAGGAGTATCCAACACTATGGAGTCGATACAGGGACTTTCAAACTGGTGCATTGAAAACAAAAAGTACCACGGCCTTATCGTTCGTCACTGGATGAAGTGGCTCAAGAAATGTGAGTAGCTCGCCACTCAGCCTAATTTAGCTTACTTGAGCTAACGTTAATTCAAATGCATGTCTGCGTTGACCGTGATCAGCTTGTCAAATTCAGCTTCTTGTGATAGCTTTGAGTGAAGTGAACGGTCATTCAGTGCATCACAAACCAATGAATAAAAAGTAAATTGCACATGTTTAATTGACTGCGTGTTTGAAATGCTGGCGTTGTAATCACCCCTTAACATTAGCCGCTAATGGTAGCTAAGCTAACGCTAACGTTTCGCTGCTAGCGTGACGGTCTCACTGCTACCACTGTTTACAGGCCTCCTGGTCTAGATTAGATCGATGCTGCTTTTCACGAAGAAATAGCATGCACTAAACTGCTTATCTGAAAGAATGAACTCTCGAGATAAAGATGGCCACAAGGTGCTTCGTTAGATTTAGTTATATGTCAGCTTTAGTAGTTTTTTGGAGTTTAATCTGTGTGCAAGTTCAGTTCTGGCTGACTGTTAGTAGTCTAACATGCATGCATTGTTGATGTGATGCGGTGGATAATATTTTTGTAGGGTACACGGTTGAATAAAATAAAGGGAAACACTCTACTCGAATTGTATCGTCCATTTTCCGTTGAGTATGCCAATTGCCAAAAGTAGAACGAGTTGCCAATAGTAACAACACACGGAGTTAAAAGCGATCCACAGTTCAATATCATGTTGTGAATTATTGATGCGCTAAACAGCAGCACCCTAAAATATTTCCTCCAACTTTGCCGACTAAGTTGTCATTGCTTCTAATGCAAGTCTATTTCCGTCAACGTGATTAAAAAAAGATCCTGTAAGTCATTATAATGTGAAACTTTCTCAAAATAATGACTTAGTATCTCAAAATAACGACGTAACTTTAGTAGGAAGTTCTCATTGTTTTGAGATACTAATTAATTGTTTTGAGATACTAATTTATTATTTTAAGATACCAATTCATTGAGAAATTATCATTATTTTTGAGATACTAACATTATTCTGAGAACGTTTCTCATCAGGCTATAATGACTTCCAGGATCATTTTTTTCATCACATTGGCTGAAATGGGCGTTTCTTACCAACCTGTATATTCTTTAAATGTTAAACGTTTTTGATAAATGTCCCTTATCAGCGAAGCAGCACAGTAGCCTTTACAAACTAGTGTGAGGGTGCATTCATACCAGCTGAAGGGGATCCGGTGATATTCCGCAGGGTTGTGCTGCGGTGAGAGTGTCACTGAAACGGCCCATTTGTGTGACGTCCTGTTGTGTTCTTTAACCCTCCAATGTAGCACAAGTAGATTTTATATTTCACAATTACGGTGTTCCGTCAGATCGTTTATAGATCCCGACATTTCTGATCGCACTTGAAGGCAGCTTCAGTTCATGGAGAAAGAAAAGAGATGGAACGACTGCGCTTTGTTTTTGCAGTAAACGGTCTGCTTTATGTTTGAAATCTGTATTATAATTACTGCTATGTTTTATATACATTACAACACAGCACTCTGACCCCATCCTACAGCGATGTCAACAAAGTTCCTTCATAGCTCTGTCTTATGAGGTATTATGGGTCATGCATGCAGCATTTGAAATGCTGCCATGGTGATAGGAGATCCACTTTTAGTTTTGAAATTAGATGTAATCTCAAAACTACATTCCATAACCTAAACAACACCTGTGCAGCATCTAACTTCATTAATATGAAAGTAGGCATACCCATAGTCGTCTTTGTCAAATATGGGATCTTTTGAAGAGTTTAATTAAATTGAGGTAACAAGGTGCCAGCCACTGAACTGCTCTCACTTCTTTAGGTCATGCTCTTAGACTACAGTGTCATCAATGAAGTGGTTATGTTTACACTTGGTTGTTTCGTGAGTGTCATTTTGTCTTCTTAAGATTATATCAAAAATTCAGAATAGCAACATCAGAAATTATATTCTTATTACTTACAGTTACAGTATGCATTTAGCTGTCTTTTAGCAGGTTTACAGAAATGTGCATGGTCTCTAACCTCACACCATTCTGAAGAAAACAAGAATCATGAACATTTGTAGAGGAATTATTGTGTTATAAGCTGACTAACCTTGGAGTAATTATTCAGTAGATTGATGACAGATTGTATCAGCTTGTCAGCTGAGTGTGGGCAGAACAAGGCAGCAGAGTACCCCACATATTCTGTGCTTGGGCCATAGATGTTAGTTAGTGAATGCAGGAATGAATGTAATTGATATTGCATCTGCTTGATGGAGGCATAATTTAGCATTTGAGCCTTTTGCGTTGTTTTTGGTAGTGTGCGAAATTGGTAGAACTCAAACCAAATGTTGGAAAATTGTATCTGTTAGTTGATTACATTCTGTGTAGAATAATTTAGTATTTACTCCTTAGGCTTGGACTTATTACAGTGGCACAAGAATAATCTATCTGTACTATTTACTTATCACTGTGGCAGGTTTTAAAAAGTTTAGTTTGCCATCTGTTTTTGAAAAGAAATGCCAGTTGATATGTCATTTAATTTGTAAGAAGATTGGTGGCCTATTATGAAGTAAATATCTAGAAGCTGATATCTTATGTTTACTTTATGTTACCTAGTTTGTTTGAAGCAGGATTTAAAAGATTAATTGGATTGCATTTGATTGACTTCGACTTTTTTTACATAATGCTAATTTGATTGTTCAGATGTATGGAAGCCAATGTGTGTAAAAACATTAATGATTATAACATCTCATAGGAGCATTTACATGAAAGCTAGATGCAAGGAACTATGTTGATTCAAAAATAGTTTTTAATCTTAACCTGTATTAAATATATTAATTATGAAATGTGAAAAGAAGTAAGTAGAATGAATGAATCCACATTATGAAATAGTCTTTAAAGTGGAGTTTCTAGAACAGTGTCTTGCAAATTTGGCTGCTGGAACAACATCAGAAAGTACATTTTGATTGCATTTGTGATATAATTGTATTGTGTCCTGAAAACCATTGTGCTGCAGATCTTTAATAGATGCCTCAGCCCTAAAATGTGGAGCTGTTTAGTTATCCATTAGGGGGTTTCAAGTTAAATCGCCAGTGTCTGTCAAATCATCATGTAGGCATTTCTTATCCCTGCGCATTACTGCCCACAAATCAATGCATGATAAAAGCTAATGCTGACAACACACGGCGACCTGCTGTGCGCTGGCTGAGCCATTGTTTTCTGATGGAGAGCAGTACCAACTCACCAAGAGTCAATCTACCGATCGTCATCCATTGCTCGCTGTAGGCTATTACATATTTGGTTCGATCTCAAAAAGGTCTATACATGTCTAAAAAGTGGATGCATTTTGAGTAAAGATAGTCCATGCCAACCAGTTTCCAAAGCGGACAACAGATTTTTTTCAAAACAGAAATGGATCAAAACAGAGATCCATTAGTTTGCATTCATTTTAGTATGGTATGTCATCTTTCATTGTTTTTTGAATGGTAATGTAGATTGGAAAAGAGACCGAAAAACTCTTCTCTGATGAAAAAAGCTTTTCAGATGTGTGGGAGAGTGTTGTAAATTATCTAAATGCCAGCATTATATCTTCGAGCACCACTGCCAACATGCCATTTCTTTGACATTTGTATATTTGTAGCATAAGTTCTGTTGTTTTGTATACTACAGTCTAAACTGTACTTTCAGTATTGGTGCGTGGCAAATGAACTTTATTGATCAATACTCTATTAGGGCTTTGAGATGTTTATTACATGGGATAATAAACATGTTCCAGTGGTAGTTGAGAAGTGTTACTTTCAGTGAGGATGATAGAAAGTGAGGAGGCAAACATAATAAGGTACAGTTATAATTTCATGTGAACTGTGCGTTAGTGCATTAAAGGACTGTGTTAGGATAGGATAAACAGAATTGACCATACATTCATGTATGACATTTACTCACTACAACAATTATCAATATAATTACTACCCAAATTAATTCTTGGCATTAGATGATTCATGCAATGTAGTTTGTTGTTGTGATGGATCTGAATCAAATTGGGTGTATACAATATCCAAAGAGAGCTAAACAGTACTTTTTAAAATAGGGAACTATTATTGTTTGTGAAAAAGTCAGTTTGTTTGTTCATTTTATTGCTTCAATGCTAAGTTTTGAATGTATGCCATATATTTGATATTCAACTCGATTAAATCTTGTATTGATTTACTCTTTGAAAGTATTGGATAAAAGCTATATTTAGGGAAATCACTTTTTTTGTAGTATTTTTATTATTTTATTTACTATTAAGTATTCAATACATATGCACAACAAATGATTCTGAGTAGTGAATTTTGTACTCAAGTAGAACATTATTAAATGGATTGGCTGTTATTTGTTCCTTTTTATGGTGTTAAAGGAAACCTACATCTGATATAATCTCACAGTTTGTTGTTACAAAAGTAGTTTATATTAAATAAAGCCTTCGGTTTTCTGCCCAAATAGGCACTAACTTTGGCATGACGCTTTCACCTCGTATAATAATAATAATTAGGGCTGAAACTAATGACTACTTTGATACATCTGTTGGTTATTACTTTGATCAATCAGTTATTACTCGGATAAACAAAACTGATTTTTTTATTATTATTCCTAGCTAAACAGGTGGCAGGTATTTCTGTCTGTCACGTTTGTTTTTAAAATGAACCCTTTAGTTGTGCGTTTGTCCATCAAAAGGGACACAAATCTGCAGGAGACGACGGATTTAGCTTACGCTTATTAGCTGAATTGAGTTCGAGACACACAAGTACACTCACCTTGAAGATTATTAGGAACACCATACTAATAGCGTGTTTGACCCCCTTTCGCCTTCAGAACTGCCTTAATTCTTCGTGGCATTAATTCAACAAGGTGCTGGAAGCATTCTTTAGAAATGTTGGCCCATATTGATAGGATAGCATCTTGCAGTTGATGGAGATTTGTGGGATGCACATCCAGGCCACGAAGCTCCCGTTTCACCACATCCCAAAGATGTTCTATTGGGTTGATATCTGGTGACTGTGGGGGCCATTTTAGTACGGTGAACTCATTGTCATGTTCAAGAAACCAATTTGAAATGATTTGAGCTTTGTGACATCGTGCATTATCCTGCTGGAAGTAGCCATCGGAGGATGGGTACATGGTGGTCATAAAGGGATGGACATGGTCAGAAACAATTCTCAGGTAGGCTGTGGCATTTAAACAATGCCCAATTGGTACTAAGGGGCCTAAAGTGTGCCAAGAAAACATCCCCCACACCATTACACCACCACCAGCCTGCCCAGTGGTAACAAGGCATGGCGGATCCATGTTCTCATTCTGTTTACGCCAAATTCTGACTCTACCATCTGAACGTCTCAACAGAAATGGAGACTCATCAGACCAGGCAACATTTTTCCAGTCTTGAAAGGTCCAATTTTGGTGAGCTTGTGCAAATTGTAGCCTCATTTTCCTATTTTTAGTGGAGATGAGTGATACCCGGTGGGGTCTTCTGCTGGTGTAGCCCATCTGCCTCAAGGTTGTGCGTGTGTGCCTTCACAAATGCTTGGCTGCATACCTCGTTTGTAACGAATGGTTATTTGAGTCAAAGTTGATCTTCTATCAGCTTGAATCAGTCGGCCCATTCTCCTCTGACCTCTAGCATCAACAAGGCATTTTCGCCCACAGGACTGCCGCATACTGGTAGTTTTTCCTTTTTCAGACCATTCTTTGTAAACCCTAGAAATGGTTGTGCATATGACAATCCCAGTAACTGAGCAGATTGGAAAATACTCAAACCAGCCGGTCTGGCACCAACAACCATGCCACGCTCAAAGTTGCTTAGATCACCTTTCTTTCCCATTCTGACATTCAGTTTGGAGTTCAGGAGATGGTATAGACCTGGACAACACCCCTAAATGCATTGAAGCAGCTTCCATGTGATTGGTTGATTAGATAATTGCATTAACGAAAAGTTGAACAGGTGTTCCTAATAATCTTCAAGGTGAGTGTATAACATGTATGATACCGTGCATCATAACATAGACCCCGTTAATCCATTATGACATTTTTTGGCAACTATTTTTGAATCAAGTTTAATTGATTTAATCAATTAGTTTTTGCAGCCCTAATGAAAATGACAAAACCTGATTTTTAGATATGTTTCCACCATGTATTGTTTCAGCAGTCTTAGCAAATTATATGTTAACTTTTGGCACGTATTATACCCTTTTTGGCATAAATAATACTTAAGTTGTCATTTTTATGTTTCATAGTGTTTGACATACAAATGCTAAGCCCTAAATGACGTTGGTGCTGCATAGTGTGGATCTTTTCTAAATGGCTCATTCAAGTCACAAAATCTTCGCTGCTTTGATGTTTCCCGTTGTACTTTTTATGTCATTTAGAAGCTTTTTGAGTGACATTTGCAAACTGTTTGAGAGTTGGATGGTGGAGTAGAATTAGATGCAAGTACATATGTTGTTATTTGAGAAATTTACTGTTTGGGTGTCATAACTGTCTTTTGTTTCGAGTAATTAGTGCAGTGTGTTTGGCTTTGTATGTGCATGAGCGTGTGTTGACTTTTAGTAGGGAATTGTCCTCTGTTGTTAAAGCTATAGTTATATACAGTATATACTCAAGAGGCTGTATCTATGTATTTGAGGCATTATTGTGAATCTGGTAAAAAATAATTATAATATAAGACCAGATCAGGTTCTACTGATTGTTACCCCTTATTGTGATTTTAAAGAAATCCTGGTGTTTTTCTTTTTTTTTTCTTTTTTTTTTTTTTTATATATATAAATATTTTTGTTTTAAAAGCCTCAGATTCTGTCGTTTGTGGGTTAATGCTGTCCTGATATTAAAAGTAAAAGATCTCAGGAAAAATATTTTAAAAAATAGTTTGCAAAGATCTCTGTGTGTTGTGAACAGTGAAGAGCATATAGTTTGCATATTGTCAGTATAAGCTGATATGATATATGTGAATATTAACCTCCTTAGATAATTGTAGGGCCCTAGTTTCTTTTTTCCTTTTTGTGTACTTGTTTTTTTTGACTTTTCCTTTTTTCTTCATCTTGCGGAGCTGACTATTAGATTAAGTTAACATAGGCTACACTTTCTTTGTATAGACTCTTAGACTATCAGTGATGGTTTGCTGATTGATCTTGTGTCTTTCAGACTAAGATGCTAACCTCTGCTAAAATGTAGCAATGTTAAATAGAGAGTCAGACGTTTTCTTTTTAGCCAAAATAATTGTATTTCTTTTGGAAATGTGTGACTGATACTAAAGTGAGGTGACTGGAAACAGATTTCTGGATCTTTGACTAAACTTACCGTAACAAGAGACGTAGGCACAGTCTTCAGCCTTCTGTTTAATCATAGCTGTTCTATTCACTGACAGGAGTTTAATAGATCAGACTTTTAAATGAAGCACAAGTGACATCGAAGGGCTGAAAGTATTGGATGATATTCAGTTATGAATACAGCGGGTGTATTTGTATCTGTGTATATGTATATTATGTGATGGTGCATATACAACAAATTAAGAGAAGATGTTATTATAGCATGGTTCTGACCATTGCATTATGTTATGGTAGTAGTATAGCCTGGTTAAGTCTAATAATTTGATGTTGATTTGATATTTGAGTGTTTTTTTTAATATTCAGATAACGATACAGATTGATTTAATTTTTTTACTAAAACATGTTTGATAACGATCATAAGATTTTTTTTTTTTTTTTTAAATATGTACTGAGTAGGACATTTTACAGTTGAAAAACAACTATGTGATGGCTTCACTGGTTCTCAATTAGTTCAAACAGTTTCAGTACCAACAGTATCAGCATTTCTATATAACAACGTTTTGTTACTTATATATATATATATATATATATATATATATATATATATATATATGTATATGTATGTATATATATATATATATATATATATATATATGTATATGTATATATGTGTGTGTGTGTGTGTGTATATATATATATATATATATATATATATATATATATATATATATATATATATATATATATATATATATATATATATATATATATATATATATATAATTTATTTCCTTGCCTTGCTTCCTTCCCTTGCATTTCCTTTTTCTCGCTGTGTGACTACTTGCAACTTTTGAAACATATTTGTTATAATCCATAATTAAAATAAACATAAGAATTTACTTTCTATGATCAACTGTTTTTTTTATTACGACTATCTTTTATTAATACAATAGTAGTAACAAATGGAAGAGATGTGTCAACTGCAAGGATTTGCCAACATATTTCACTACACTGAAGCTACCCCCACAGAGACATGTAGCAGGCTAAGCTACAGCAACATGGCAAAAGAAGGCTACACATACAGTGTCCATGTATGGTGGTGGTGTCAGTACTGATCCTTAGCTGTTTTATTTCAGACCGCAGCAGAGAGCTCCGCTGCATTTGAGTTTCAGAAATACTTGGGAAAATGTAGCTTGTGTGGATGCTACCGCACTACTTGATCAATGAAAGAGCTAAGCTTTTTGATTCAGAAAACGGCGACACTCCCACCATGCTACTGAGAATATACGAGACATAATATTTCGAGAGAGAACCGTAATGCATCTAAGAATATATTTGTATCTGTTTAGCTATAAAATAATCAGCTTATGGATATAAATTGTTATGATTCTTGCTCTTGAAAGTCTTGTAGTCAGTTATTGAAAATGTTTTATTCCCAAATATCTGAATCAGTCACACAATGTCAATACAGGTTTTTAAGTTGTCAGATTTTTAGCCGTAGGAATCTTATCCTTTCTTGTGTCTTTTTTTTTCTCTCCAGCTGACAACAATCACCGCTTGAATCTCTTCTACCTTGCCAACGATGTGATACAGAACTGCAAAAGAAAGAACGCCATTGTGTTTCGTTCAGCCTTTGCAGAAGTCCTTCCTAATGCTGCTCAGTTCATCAGGTGAGTACACCGTTTTTATTCAGCTATAGTATTGGACCAACATGATTTAAAGTGTCTGATCTACAAGTAAGAAATGCCAAGTCTGTCTTCCCGTTCTTTTAGTACTGAGGTGTGCAATGTTGTTTCCATTTTGCATTATTGTCAGAGATGTAAAGGTCCGCAAGTCAGTGGAAAGGATTTTTACAATTTGGGAGGAGAGGAGCGTGTATCCTGAGGAGGTGATTGCCCAGTTCAAAGCCGGCATTAACAAAAAGGAAAAGGAGCGAGAAAAGCAGAAGCAGAAGGAAAAGGAAAAGGAAAAAGAGAAGGAGAAGGAAAAGGTGAAAGACAAGGAAAAAGAAAAGGAGACTCCACCGGCAACTGGTCAGTTTGGTACTTAGTTTTTGCTCTACAGTTGGAAGTAGTCATGTTTATCAAATTTTAAAAGTGAAAGAACGTCCTAAAGTTTGAACCGCATAATCATTTATTTCAAATTATTTACCGTTGCAATTATGATTGCATGCTATTAAGTTCATGTTTAACTTTTATTCTCTAGCCTCAGCTAACACCAAAGCTGCCCTGAAGTCCAAGATTGTAGCAGAGTTCACAGTAAGTCTTGTTTATTAGTGTTGTCTTGCAACTTACTGTTGTGTTAGAATGGGTCTAAAGCATTATATTATATTATAATTGCTACTTAACTTATTTCTTTGCACTCTGGTTCTTTTTTAGCCCTACTCCCTCATTGAGCAGTTGTCGAGATATAAGCGAGCGGTCGCAGAAGAGGAGTTGAGGGAGAAGCAGCTGGCAGCTCTCAGGGTGGATGTCTGCAGCACGGAGGCTCTTAAGAGACTAAAAGGTAAACTGAGCTTATTTCTGCTTCATCACACACTTATTGTCCTGTGTGCTGTATGTCTTAAGTTGCAAACATACTTGACACTTGATATGTCCTCTTCATGCCATATCAACAAGTGTTTACACTAAGGTATGTGTATTATCCTGGGGGGGGAGGGGATGAAACACAGGCGTTAAAAATAATATTATTTTGATACTTTTTGCATTCTGATGTTTTTCAATGAATGTGATCTGCATTTTATGTTGACATTGACAGTGTCTTGTATTGAACCATATACAGCTATTATAAACCTTGTATTTAACTTTTTGCTTGTTTGTCAATTGTCTCCTATTCCAGACAAGGCAGGTGGGAACAAGTTTGCGAAGGACTTTGAGGATGGCAGTCTGAAGCTGCAGGAGTTTGTCAGCTTCATGGAGAAGGAATTGAAAACAGGGCCTCCTCTGCTGGAAGCTTTGGGAAACGCAGACATTTTCTATGAGATGCAGTACAAGGAGGTTAAGATTGTGGCGAATGTGAGTGTTTGGTTTTTGTGGATTGAAATTGAAAATGGTTCAGCAGAGAATGTTTTGGTATTTGTTGATTTATGTGAAACTAGTACAGTGCCCGTTCAAAATGTTTGGAACGGGGCCGATTGCTTGGCCTGTGGTATTGCTGCTTGTAGAATTCATCAAAACCAAATTGTACGCCAAAATTACTTACATAAGGACCCCAAACCACTTAATATGCAACTCCACTGTATAGCCTACTACTGACTTACATTGTAGGCTACGTCTACATCAGAGGAAGACACTGTACTACTGTATTTACCTGACAGAGAACGGGGAAGATTCAGAATGTAATCACAAAATATCACAATGACAATGTGGAGTAATCAGACATTAGCCTCATGGACTCATGGCAGTGCGCTACCCACCTGGCCTGTTATGAGAGCTAATCATTGTGTGTGCGGGTGTGGGTGAAGAGACGGTGTTGGATTGTTAACGAATTTAACATTTCAGCAGAGGTGTTAACGGTGAAGTAGGGGACTTGATTCGCGGGGTATTTTGGTGACGGTAATCTTATTAGTTAGCAGTATACTTAATTAACCCGGGGTGAGTCTGATGTGTCTGCCCGGTTCTGCTCTGAGATGTTCTCGCATTGCACAGCGCTATGAAGGAACTTGAAGGATTACTTTATATTCTGCCTCTGGTTAGAAGTGGTGAATGTAGGCTACAGCTCACAGCAACTTAATACTATATAGTGTCTGGCTTTTGTTTGATATTTAGTGTTGGCAAATGGCTTTTTGCTGAGTTTCCTCTTAGCGGAAAAGCGCCTTTTTTTCGCCAACCTCTGTGTCTGGTGCTGCCCTGTGCTCACTCAGTGTTGCAGTGTGAGAGGTGGAGTGGCCAGCGGCTAGAGCGGCAAAAGCCAATGTGTGCTTTTTTTACTGATTATATATTTAACGATATCTTTTGCATTTCTAATCCAAACAACGTCAAACTGGGCACTGCACTTACTCATGCCCGTAGCAAGACGCCTGTCAAGTTTGAAATCCATCGGACTAACGGTTCTAGAGATTTGCGCATAACACACACACACACACACAGACAGACAGACAGACATACATTCCTGCAATTTATAGATAGATGGTACTGTTTCTCTATTTATTAGAAAATTCATTAAAAAAAAATGGTGACTCAGACATTTATTATTATTCCTACGTTGCTTTGTATCAATGACTGTTGGTGAATTGATCCTAGAAACTAGCTGGAACTTGATTCATTTTTATCTTCTTCATATCTCCCATTGAATTCTCTTTCCTCTTAATCTACTACTCAGGCATACAATGCCTTTGCCAACCGTGTGGGCAGTCTTAAAAGGAAATTGGATTCCCTCAAGTCGACTCTACCTGGACCTGAGGACTCTCCCATCCCCTCACCCTCTGAAGACGCCCCCTCTCCCACTGGCTCTGACTCCCCCTTCCTGGGACTGGGGGCTAGCAGGGCCCAGGTGGATCCAGAGCTGGATGGCAAGGCCATGGATGATGGCGAAATACCCAGTGACAACCGAGATATGGAGGACATGGACTTGTCTGATGAAGAGGCTGGTGCTGCCACAGCAGGGGGTTAGTGGCTCCAGATTGTTGTAGTAGAGTGATAATTGTCTTTTCCATATAGATCCATATTGGGCTGCTCAGTTGTTGTGTTGTGATTCAGATTTGAAAAATGTGTCGGCTTTTTGATTATTTTTAATAGCAGATGACAAGAAGGACAAGACGTCCACTGCTGTTGCCAAGTCAGATGCGGCATCAAAGCCTCCCACCACACCTACAAAAGCGTCTAAGATCAACACTCCTGCTGCTGCCACAGCGGCCCCAGTGACTCCCACCGCTGCTGCTGCTCAAAGTGCCCCAACAACCCCGATGGGAGTCAATCTGGAGAAGGTGGACCTGGGAAAGATCAGCTCCATTCTCAGCTCACTCACATCTGCCATGAAAAATACAGGTGTGTTCAAGGGTTGGGTGAAGATGAGTGTAATAATGATCAGAACCTGCAGCTAAAAGCTCACAGATTTTGTAGAAGTCCTTGTGAGACAAAATGCAACACATGGTCATGTTCAGAAAATTGATTAAATTATCACTGATGATTTTTTTCCCCTTTTTGTTTGAGCCACAAGAAGCTACAAGGTGTTTGTCAGAACCTGCAATCATTTTTCTTCCACTGTAGCATCAAGGTGTTTGTATTTTGGCCATAATAAAAACAAATTGTGCCTGTGACTAACGGCATGACTCATCATTGACACTCTTTTAGCTTCAGTAGGTTATTCAACAATAAATGTAATTTCTGTAACGTAATTAGAACATTTTATAAACCTTGATATAATTACTTTAAGATGTTAAGTATGAGACTGAAAAAAGTTCTGCCAGAATTTGTATTGTATTAGATGGTCGTAGGAATAGAGACTTAAAAAACCCTGAACGATGTAAATGTAGGTTTAGCATTTTACAGGGACTTTCTGGGCCTCCCGTTAAAACCCATCCCTCTTTGTCTCCTTGAATTTTTCCCAGCAGCTAGCCCATCACCTCGGCCATCTCCAGGAACACCCACCACTCCCTCTGGCCAATCAGCAGCTTCCAAAGCGACCTCTTCGAGCCCTCACCTGGCCAGCATCTTGTCACGTGTTGACATCACACCTGAAGGCATACTCAATGCTCTGTCTAAAACAAACACACCAGGTAACACACACACACACAGTTCATTTTGGTAATAAAAAATTGAATTTATAAAATATGACTAGTCATATATTTTTTTCCTATGTCATTATCTCTTTTTCTCTGACTCCCCCGTCCCACCTTATTTCTCTCTTGGTGCAGGTTTGTCCTCTCTCCTGCAAAGTGTGACAAACAGCACCTCTGCTCCTTCCACTCGAACCTCTCCAGAATCATCAGGAGTTAAAAGCCTGCTCACCCCAACCACCCCAAAAACAAAACCCACTCTGGGGAACAGCCTCAAACGAGACACACCTGGGAGAACCAGAGATTGGGAGAAGGAGAGACAGCTGTCCCCTCCTCCTCCACCCCCTCCTCGTCCCTCAGCTTCTTCTGTCTCTCCCCCGAGCCTAGAGTCAAAAATCAACAGTTTCCTGCAGGGTAATCCAGGTTTTAGTCTCGCTCTCGGTGAGGTCAGTCCCGATGGGGTGGATGGGACCCCAGTGAGAGACGAGGCTGCTGGCACCCCCACCCAGGACGAGATCATGGACACACCTGGGAGTGTGCCAGAATCTTTAGGGTCATCTGGAGGCCATAACCTCTCACCCACAGCCTACCGCAGCGAACCCTGGGATGCTGTGATCACCCCGTCAGGAAGCAACAGCAATGGAGACTTTCTGGCCTCTTCCTCCTCTTCCCGGTATGGAGCTGGAAAAAAGAGTGGCACAAAATTAAAGGACGATGAAGTGATTAATGTAAGAAAGCAGGTCTCCTCCTCCCCCAGTAATGACATAAAGGGTAAGAAAGATGGCCAACACGGCCAAATCAGGATGATGGTAAACAACAGAGGGATTGGAGAAAGGAGACTCTCTGCAGGTTCTCGTAAGGCCAGCAGCAGCTCAGATGATGGAGGTCTTAGTGGAAAAAGAGAGGGGAAAAGTCAGGCGTCTCCAGGTGGGGATGGGAATGAGGGCCAGTACCATCGTATTGAGACACTAGTGTCGCCCTGCACTGAAGGGGCCCCCATCCAAACTCTAGGCTACTCGAATCGCCCACTCGCTGGAGAGCGCATCAAGACGGTAGAGAGCATCCGTGTGATTGGCCGAGGCTCTCGGCGAGGGGGAGGGACTGGCGGTCGGCCAGGGGGGGCGATGTGGTACGAAGAGGAGGAATACATGGAAGCTCAGCCTCCCTCACCCCATGCTGCCCCCCCTCCTCTTAACATTGGCACCGAGGACAGGACCCCATCTATGCCTCCTCCCCCACATCTCCTCCTCCCACATCTCCACCCTCTTCCGTCCCATCCTCACGCACATCCTCCTCCCCAAGCTCAGTTCCAAATGCCCTACCACACGGAGAACATTCAGACTCCTCCTCCATCACTCCTCCACCAGCATCCTCCTCCTCAGTCCCATTTCTTCAGCCCTCCTCCACCGATCCCTCGACCCCCTCCGCCTCCCATACCGCAGCGCCCTTCCCCTCCACCTACCCACCACGCTGTGCCCTCTGCAGTCATGGTGGGGGGAATGTTGGTCCCTGTTGACCGTCCCCTTCCTCCCTCAGTCAGACCTGAAGGTGTAGAGCGAGGTGGTGGAGGGCCCAGAGGAAGCAAAATGGCCCCTCCACCCCTCATGTCATCGTTGCTAGGCGAGCCCCCTAAGCTGCCCCGTCCTGGCACAGTTAAAGAGCCTTTTGTCCCCCGCCATGCACCCCCTCTCCACCGCGTAGGTACCCCTGGTGTTCCTCTACCCTTACTGGGCAGAGTGAAAGAGCCTCTGAATCTACCTCTTCCACCCCCCTCTCCCACATCCTCCACACCCTCTCCCTCCACGCCTAATTCTCCTGCAGTCGAAACTCTCCCCACTCGCCTCACTGCTCAGTCCGCTGCCCCTCCTCTCCAAAAGCCCCCCACTAGTCCTCCAGCTCAGCCCCGCAATCAAACCTCTAACCCTGTTCCCCTCCTTAACTTGCCCAGTCCTCGACCCCCGATCCTCTCAGTCCCCATCCCACAGAGACCTCTGCTGCGAGGCCGAACCCCCTCTCAGCAGTTTAACCAAGATCGCCACATGGGGGGATTTCGTGGGGGCAAGCGGTCCGGTCCTCCATTCACAGGCAGTCCCTTCCATGCACAGAAGAGACCCTTCCTACCCCCACGCTACTGAAGTGGTCATCTAACACATGCTGAATGAGAAGTGGAAGCGCCCTGCACTGATGTGCAGAGTGTGTGTTAGCCCTGCTGGTATGAGCCCAGATATCTTTACTCTGTTATTTAGCTTGAATTAAAACTACCATAGGTTGTGTGTAAATAGCTGACTAAATCTTCATGCTTCAGCAAAGTAGCCAGCCAGTCATCTTACACTGTACAGTGCAGCTATGAGGTTATCAGTTACATAGTGCAACCCTCAGTCTATCCCATTTCTCAATACAATGTAGATGAAACTTTCATTAGGTCAGGTGCCATAACCTTAGGAAGAAAACACAGATAGTTCAAGCTGAAATGAAACTATAGTTTATTTAGAGTTTGCATACCTGTGTGATTGTTGGGTTACCTGAGAGAGAGCAGGAGAGTGAACGAGAGGTATGGGTCTCATAGGATACAGAGGAAAGAAACTAAAAGCAAAAGTTTGAGATTTTGGGAAATAAGCTTATTTGCTTACTAACTTGAGTTGGATGAGAAGATCAATACCACTCTCGTGTGCTAAATATGAAGTTACAGCTATGACCACTTAGCTTAGCATAAAAACTGGAAACAGGGCAACAGTTATCCTGGATTTGTCCAGAGGTTAAAAAAACAACCTCATGAACACATTAGTCTTTATGTTGTTAATTCATCTGTACGAAACCTAAGGTGTTAAAATTATGTTTTACGTCGAATCATGTGCCAGACATTTTTGTGAATGGGTGCAGCGACTTCATTGAGTCTCTACTGCCGCACTCAAACCGCACAGCCACAAGACTCCAGGAAGTCACTGCTCCTCACCAGAAAAAGCAGGTTGACTTTATTACCTGTAGACAGAACCAGGCTAGCTTTCTGCTGCCATTTCCTGTCTTTATACTATGCTAAGCTAATGGTCTCCTGTCCCCAACTTCATGTCATACAACTCTATGCAAGAAAGCCAATAACTGTACTTCCCAAAATGTTCCTCTAAAAATGTTTTATGAAAGTAAGTCCCAAAATAATCTCTTCTTCCATGAGTGTATGGGTGTGTGCTGTGTGTCCTAACATGGTGTTTCTCATTTAAAGTGATGAGATTCGTGTTGCAGGGGAGGTTAACACTTTTTCCTTTCTTCGGAGTACCGGCTGTAAATAATCTTCTTCTCTTGCTCGACCGTTTTCACCCTTCCATCTCTCCCACTGTATATTCCTAAGCTTGTAAATATAAAAACTGAGATGACACAGCTTTTTTTTTTTCTCTTCAAGCCCTTGTTTCTGTTAATGAGGACAATGATCGTCACTCTCGCACCCTGTCTTTACTGTGATTCAGGCCTTGGATAAGCTTTAGCTCCGGAAGAATTACTCTGCAGTATCTGTCGCACCTTTCTGTCCTCCTTTTGAAACCACCATGCAGAAGAGGAGGGCGAAGATAATTACGTATTTTTTATTTACAACATAAATGTGTGCCTGTGCACACTTCAAGTCAGACTGAGTCATGAAGATACTCGGTAGTTGATGGCGGGTGGGGGGAGGAATTTCACCTGAACCACACTCCTTACTAGGCTTCAACATGTACTGACTTGAATAAAATCCAGTTTCAATTCAACTGGGGGGGGGGGGGATTTTATTTGGTCACTATCACTTGAATTGCGCTGTTGTAATTTATCTGCGCTGTTCAGCTGATTTATCTGTCTGTTTTCAGAGAAATTGTTTTCATATATTTACATAGCTGCTGCCATTTTCATAATGCATTAACATGCATTTATTTTTTGCGCTGTATTTTTCTGCTTGACTGAATTGGCAATGTCCCGTTTTGCAGCAGCGCCGACAGATGATATCGGGGGCGAAAACATTTGAGCTAATTACGATTGTTTTGAAAATGGTTTATTTAAATACTCCAGTTGTTTTGGCCCCTTCCTCTGTTTTGTTTCTTTGCTAATTTCATGCTTTTGTCCTCAAGCCCCTGTGCCTACCTTGTGCTCACATTGCTTCATCCAGAAACACTTGTGCACCTCTCAAAACTTCTGAGCGTAAAAAAAAATGGCAGTAATCCTCCGTTATGTGCAGGAGTTATTGCCGTTTGGCTTCCCTCTGTTCTACACTGATGTAGTTTGCCCACGCAGTGAGAGGTGCATGTTGGGTGTTGCTGCTCAAAGCCTCATGTCTCCTGTGTTTGTCTGATCATGGAGTGTGTGTTGTCTCCTGTGCTCATTTACAGTTCATCAAGATACACTGAGCACCTGCAAACGTTACCGCATAAAGTTAGATACATTGTAAAAATGTAACCACAGAAGAGAATATTTGTCACTACAGTGTTAGCACATCATCAGAGTTCTGATGTTTTACTGAATGTTATACAAGTCTGTTACCACCTTCTGTAAACTGTATGTCTTTTTTTCTGATCACTCATTGAAACAGCTAAATATCAACCCAAATTAGTTTGGTGTGAGAGAAGCTAGATTCTTATAAAAAAAAATCCTTCTGCTTACTAAGCATCTATCAAGTTCAACATTTCAATTGTCCCTGTAAATAACCTCTCTGTTTCCTCTTTGACAAATTGAGTTGGAAATTTACTGAAGATGTGACAAAAGCTGATGGTCTGTGTATATTTGATAAGTTGAATCTCTTACTGCTGTTCTCATCAATGATGCTATATCACCGGTCTTTGAGTGTCCAATCCTTTCTGGTGTGATGAACATGCACTCATTCTATTATTGTCACAGTCAATATATGCATACTTTAAAAGCTAAATACATGTCCATATTTTTTAATCCGTTTTTATTTTGTTTTTACACAAAGCATATTACAGAATCCATAAGGCTACAATTTTTAGTGCTTTCATGGAGTTTCATTTTCCTCACATATTTAGTATATCTGTGGTTTTGTTTGTCTTTGCACCAGTGACTGTAAGCAGTCGGTGCGGTCTTAATTTAGCAGGGAGGTGATTTCCTGTTTTCTATGACTTTTTGCCTCTAGCAAAGACCTCAATTCAACATTTTCTCTCATTACCTCCTTGAGAAGACAGATTTTTTTGATTGTTGCTATACATTTGCGCACTACAATGCACACTGTTGTTGGAAAGCCACATTTCATAAATGCCATTCATTAACTTTGTGACTCTAGTGATGTCAGCTTTACACCGAGGTATTGACCATTACAGTACATGGACTGCATTTACAGAATCCACTTAATACATTGTGACATAGACTGTTTGATGACCCAGTTCCAGTGGACCAGCCATAACCTCAGTCACAACATTAACAGAATACACTAAGCAATGGCTGTACGCTTATTAGTAAATCACTTTTTTTAATTTAGTTAATATGATGTAAGGATGAATTACTTAATGCATTCATGTTGCTAAAGCATCTTTTCAGCTTCACCAGACATTCAAAGGGAAATGTTTTATTATGGCGTCTGTGCCATTATTTTACAGTAACAGTGAAACTGGTGATATTTTGTTAATTGTACAGCCAAGTCCGTTCCTTAATGTTAAATACTGATACCATTAGGCAAAACTATCAGTTCTCCTTTTTTTTTTTTTTAGGCATTTGTCTGACAAAGACCAACAGACCTCTTGCTTTAACTTGTTAATTTGCCAAACTTTGACTATGTACTTGTGTGCTTTCCATTATACTTCATGGACATGACGTGAAATAATAGCAAAGGTGGTCCCATATTTTGAGATCTATAAAAGGTTTATGCATAATTGGGTCCACCACAGTAAAATGGTCTATATGTGGCCAGTTAGTGATTGGTGAGATGAACACTTAAAGCTGTCTGAATTCAAAGTTTTCATACAATTAGATGCTTACGTGTATTTCAATATTGATAATAGATTGTTTTTCTTTACTATGTAGATGGACCATATTCTTTCCGAAAGAGGTGTAGCTCCCCCAAGTGGCAGTTCAGTGGTACGTCAGCTCTTAAGTCTTTAGATCGAACAAATCTACTACTGTGACTACAGTACTTCTGATTGCTTATTCCTCTGAAAATGGTGAAAACCAAAATACATTCACGTCCCTGGTTCAGATTTAATTGAGTTAATTAACTTGTTTAACCTGGCCATAGCAGTCCATCTGCCAGTTATTACTTGTTAAAAATTCCGATGATCAGTGCATTCAGATGTAACATTTCTAAACTTTGCAACTACAGTTTAGGTTTTCGTGAGGATAAAATATGAATTGTAAGTTAGATTTTCTTAATTTACTTAACAGATCTCAAAGACACCAATGCTTCTGGCATTAACATCTGGCTCTAAATGCAGCTGTAGTTTACAGCAGACGGCTCTTAAAGCGAAGTGCGCAGCTCCATAATGGAGCACATCGACTTTGCGGTTCAGCCTTGTTGCCTGTCGTGATGCTGTAAGTTTGTGTGAAAATACTTGCACACCAGTGGATCAGTGAACTGCAGGCGCAGTTTAGCTGATGCCCAGTGATCATTGGTGGGCTTGTGTTATGCTTCACCCATCGCCAACTCCCGAGAATGCAGAGTTTCGTAAAGATTTCAGCATATTTTAATCCTGCCAGAAGTACCTGATCTCAATGTGCATGGCTTTAGGTGTTAACGTCAAGCTATTAGCCCTCTAACAACTGCACGTGTCCCGTATGTGCAGCTCCAGTGTTGACGGGCGCTGTCATGTGGACGCCTGGGTGCGCGCACGCTGCTTCATAATAGCGTCATATGTTTACGCCCCCAACGTCACCGCTGCTGTCCTAATCTGGGTTTCCGGTGTTATGGCCGCTTGCAGAGAAGGGGGACAGTAATGTGGGATATTTGGAAATGACCGCGTGTGTTTAGGATGGCGATGACACAGCTGTTTCGAGTGGTTATCTGTCGGTCGGCAGCTCGTGCTACGCTTTGCGTGCACAGGAGGTACAGCAAGGTGCGCGAGCTTATTATTACTGCCGGACAGAAACTACAGCTAACGTTAGCTAACAGTACAGTTTGTGTTATGTCAGTGTTGAGAGGTAGAGGTTGTTCTTGGTGCTTGACAAATGTGTGAAGCTGTTTTGTGCTGTGCTAAACCTTATTTATTTTTAGTTCTAGAGCTATCTCAGTTTCAGTTGTATGGGACATGGTTTGGCACTTGTTTTTTGGATATACCTGTAATGTAGTTACTTACTGTAACGTTACAGTGTTTCATATGAGTGACATAGACCCCACCATTCTCCTTCCTCTCATTTAGCTCCCATGTGGTTCCCTAAAAAAGAAAGAAAACTAGTCACAATATTTTTTTAATGAATACCTCGAAATTGATAATTTGGGGTATGTCTGTCAGTATTTCATATACAATTTAATGTAAACTATGAGTGAGTGATAAAATAAGTGAGAAGAAAATTATCAAGGTAATAGATACTTTAACTAAAGAATGAGGTACCACTTCCCCATAATGCAGCCATCAAGCTGAGGAAAAGACAAAATTGAAGCTTTATCACATATTGTTTCATCACACTATTGCTATTAGTGTATCAATACACACTCTTTATTAGGTACACAGAGTTAAAACTAATGCAGTCTAATACAACAGCCCAGAAGTAAATCAAACCTTCATGAATGTCACCATGTCCAGTTTTAAAAAAAAAAAAAAGGTTTATAGAGGTGTTTATTTAACTTCATGGTTGCATTGCACTCTCTTCAGCCCTTTTCATCTTGATCTACGTCTTTCCTGTTCGTCTTCAGGTGTGCCCAGCTTCATCTGAGCGACTGCGAGTCTTTGAGTCCTTTAGGGAAAAACATAGCAATAAGAGGAGAACTGATGTTCCAGAAACTCGTCTCAGTATCCAACTGGCTGACGGCCGGACAGTAAAGGGAACAGCTGGTGTCACCACACCTCTCTTTGTTGCTCAGAGTGTCCGGTAAATTCATTTTACAGAAATGTGTTCTGTTATTATTTTTGTTCTTACTTAAGTGATATAACAGGGTTGTCATCTCTGCTTGCAGTGTGAAAGGTGCGCTGGTCAGTAAAGTGAATGGAGAGTTGTGGGAGCTTGGACGGCCCCTAGAGGCAGACTGCGAACTACAACTTCTGGGGTTTGACACAGTTGAGGGAAGACAGGTGATCATACTTTTGTTTTTTTCACACTTGTTTTTTGCTTTTGTGTTGTTTCAATTTATTTGTAATTGATTGTGTCACATTTCTTCTCTCAGTCTCCCTTCCTTGACTTCAGTGGGAAATGCCCTGAAGTCAAGGAAGGATATATCAGTTAGAAGGAAACATAAGGCAGTAAAAGACAAAAATTGTCATCAAGAGATTACAAATAACCTTAAAAAGTCACATAACATAGTTCATATTGTTAGTCATGTTTTAAATATTGCTGGAACAAGTAATTCAAGGATAAGAGTGTCTTTAGGTCTTTTGTAAAGGATGGTTCTGTTTTTCTAAGGCTAGATAGTTAATTGGGCTCTGAAGATCATTTCCTTAGTATTAAGAGTATTTCACTAGCTGTTATTTGGTATGTTTTCAGGTCAGTTGGGGACATTTGTTATACAAAAAGACTGTTCAAAACACACTTTAGATCTCTACAAATACTCTTTACCACCCTCCCTGTCTAGGCGGCATGGAGGACAGGAGCATGCGTCCTGGGCGGAGTGTTGGAGAAGGTATTTGGTGCAGAGGTGTGCAGAGAAGGAGTGTCAGAGCTCGGGCTTTACTGCGACCATCTGCTGGACAACAGGTGAGATTTTCATGTAACTGTCTCTGATACAGGACTCCAGGTGCAATCTGTTCTGCAAACAAGATCAGGTGTGTGCTTTTAGCCACAATGTAGTCTGCAAAATCTATCAATGTGGTCTTGTGTGGACCATTTGCACTTGTAGAGTGCTTTAAGAATTACTGACCTACACAACAAAATAGACTTTCTTTAATATTTTGGGGCTTCTCTTCCCTGCCTTAGGTGGCTTCTTCACATGTATACATCCGTGTTAACAATATCATTTTTCTTATATCTATACATTATTTAGCGCTGCTATAATGACCCCTTTTCCAGTACAGGGATTATTAAATGTTTATTTCACATAATCTTTACAGAGCCACTGACCTCTTTTCCTTTCACTTACTGCCGCAGATTTTTCGGCTTTCAATGTTTTACCTGAATATTTCCTCTCCACATGCAGTGCCTTGCCTCTGAGTGATGTTGAGGACAGATTTAAACAGGCGGCAGCCCTCAAACTTCCTCTGTCCAGACTGGAGCTGAATACAGAAGAGGTCCAAGAGCTCTTCCAGGTCAGATATACTAATGTCTTTTGTTTTCTGTTATTAATGTTAATACTTACAGCTGTGCTTTCCTTTCAATTATATGTTATTTGGCAGATAAATCTTAACGTAGGCTTGGTGAACCTTTTCTACCTGGGCACAGTACTCTTTGTAACTCACAGTGAGTCAAAGTATTAACAGAATAATATATTATTGCAATGAATAAACATTGTTAGTTTGCTCTTGTGCTATTTGTTATTGCAGGTCATTATTCTGCCATGGTGAACTGCTCTGGTCATGTTGCAGCTTGTGTAACTGAGTGTTTATTTAAATGTTACCTTTGATAACATAGAGCCATGATATTACTTACTGTTTTGGAGTGGCTCCTGTTTATGGTGTGCCGGTGATTTTTTTTCTACTGTCCCTCCCCGTGTTTACTTACTGAGGTCAGGCCCCTTCCTATTGTCCCACTGTCCATATTGATTGATATACTGTATATGAATTTTCTGTATTTTGTGGGGTGTACTTCTTATAGAACAGTAAGCTAAGAATGCAGCTTGTTGAGGAGCAGATGAATGGCCCCACCATCACAGTATACAGGTATTAATATATACACACACACACACACACACACACACACACATCCCTGACTTTCACCTAAACATTTTTCATGCTTTCTGTGTGGATCAGGTGTGGAGACAGTATAGCGGTCTGCGACAGCCCCCTCCTCCCACACACTGGCCTCCTCAAGGTCTTCAAGACAATCCAGGTGTGTGTGTGTGTGTGTGTGTGTGTGTGTGTGTGTGTGTGCGCTCTGCTTGCTTCTTTGTAGTTTTATGTACTCTTGACTATTCTCTCATTTTTGTTAACTTGAATCTTTGTTGCACAACTGCTCCCAAATTTGCCTTGTACATTAGCTCTTTTATTCCTTTTCATCTTACGGATTGATAAAATCATGCATTATTTTATTTATTCAATTTCATCAGGTTTAAAATCTAGAGCCCTGGCTTCACAATTGTTTTTTTTTTTTTTACTATTTTCCCCCATATTGAGCCATTTTGTAATGTTATTCATATGGGGCAAATACATAATATTTTCCTAGTTCCACTAGGGTTATTGCTGCTGTATTATGGACACACAGTGTTGTTGCTAAATATTGATATATGCATTTAGTATATGGAAAATAATTAAAAAAAAAAAATGACTGAAGTATGTTAAAAGATTTAACTCTGTGAAAGTGGAAAATAATAATTTATAATTCTATGGCAGTTTTGCGACGCAAACATTTTTGTCCTCTAAGGACATCAGAGCAGGGCTGTAGTACTTGAGTCCGGACTCAAGACGTTTTTCTATTGTCTCAGAATTGTCTTGGACTCGTTGGTATTTGGTATCCGAAAATGGACGTTAGAGGGAACTGAAACATGGCCGCACGGGACGCTAGTCAACACTACACTTAGCAGCAGCTAACGTTAGCCTACTGTTAGCTAGCAGCTGGAGTAAACACGGTTAAAATGCTGACAGCTAAACGGTGTAAAAGTGTGACTGTCTTTCACTGGAGAGGATTCTAACACCAGACTGTAGCTGCCGTTGTCTGAAAAACACAGACTCAGCCTCGTGGTGCATTCCAAGTTATTGTTAAATACCCTTTTCCCATCCAGTGGTTGTTTACGCCGTTTTGTGCTCCCTTTTTTTTTTTTTTTTTTTTTTTAAAAGATGCTTTTTTTTATTGTTTATTTTTGAACAGACAAATACAATTGAACAAGGTGCTTGTTTTTTTTACACACACACACACACACACACACGTACGTATGTATTTGATACACTGCCGATTTTGCAGGTTTTCCCACTTACAAAGCATGTAGAGGTCTGTAATTTTTATCATAGGTACACTTCAACTGTGAGTGACGGAATCTTAAACAAAAACCCAGAAAATCACGTTGTATGATTTTTAAGTAATTCATTTGCATTTTATTGCATGACATAAGTATTTGATACATCAGAAAAGCAGAACTTAATATTTGGTACAGAAACCTTTGTTTGCAATTACAGAGATCATACGTTTCCTGTAGTTCTTGACCAGGTTTGCACACACTGCAGCAGAGATTTTGGCCCACTCCTCCATACAGACCTTCTCCAGATCCTTCAGGTTTCGGGGCTGTCGCTGGACAATACGGACTTTCAGCTCCCTACAAAGATTTTCTATTGGGTCCAGGTCTGGAGACTGGCTAGGCCACTCCAGGACCTTGAGATGCTTCTTACGGAGCCACTCCTTAGTTGCCCTGGCTGTGTGTTTCGGGTCGTTGTCATGCTGGAAGACCCAGCTACGACCCATCTTCTATGCTCTTACTGAGGGAAGGAGGTTGTTGGCCAAGATCTCGCGATACATGGCCCCATCCATCCTCCCCTCAATACGGTGCAGTCGTCCTGTCCCCTTTGCAGAATAGCATCCCCAAAGAATGATGTTTCCACCTCCATGCTTCACGGTTGGGATGGTGTTCTTAGGGTTGTACTCATCCTTCTTCTTCCTCCAAACACGGCAAGGGGGACCTTGCGTGCGCTGCAGGATTTTAATCCATGACGGCGTAGTGTGTTACTAATGGTTTTCTTTGAGACTGTGGTCCCAGCTCTCTTCAGGTCATTGACCAGGTCCTGCTGTGTAGTTCTGGGCTGATCCCTCACCTTCCTCATGATCATTGATGCCCCACGAGGTGAGATCTTGCATGGAGCCCCAGACCGAGGGAGATTGACCATCATCTTGAACTTCTTCCATTTTCTAATAATTGCGCCAACAATTGTTGCCTTCTCACCAAGCTGCTTGCCTATTGTCCTGTAGCCCATCCCAGCCTTGTGCAGGTCTACAATTTTATCCCTGATGTCCTTACACAGCTCTCTGGTCTTGGCCATTGTGGAGAGGTTGGAGTCTGTTTGATTGAGTGTGTGGACAGGTGTCTTTTTATACAGGTAACGAGTTCAAACAGGTGCAGTTAATACTAGAAAAACTAACAGGTCTATGAGAGCTGGAATTCTTACTGATTGGTAGGTGATCAAATACTTATGTCATGCAATAAAATGCAAATTAATTATTTAAAAATCATACAATGTGATTTTCTGGATTTTTGTTTCCGTCTCTCACAGTTGAAGTGTACCTATGATAAAAATTACAGACCTCTACATGCTTTGTAAGTGGGAAAACCTGCAAAATTGGCAGTGTATCAAATACTTGTTCTCCCCACAGTATATGTATATAAATCTTTCGGTTCGGGCACTGTTTTGAAAGTATCGTATCATGTTGATAAGAGCATTAAAATGAGAAAAAATAATGGGACAAAAAGAAATCGAGGAACATTTAGAATAGAGAAAAATGTGCGATTAATTGCGAGTTAACTATGACATTAATGCGATTAAATATTTTAATCGTTTGACAGCACTAATAAAGCGTGTTTGTTCAGAAAACGGGTGTTTTTTTAATTAAAAAACGGGCATTGGCATTGGTCCCCTGGTATATGCCTGGCTGTGTCATATACCTCAATCATCAGGCATCAATCCTTTTCATTTTGGCCACAGACATAATGTCAGTGAGCACTTTGTACTCTTGTGATTCTTTTAAGACAAGTATTAAGTTCAAGAATGGCAACATGTCAGTTTTTTTAGTGACACCTGTGTTGCTTGTTATTTGTTACATTTTCCATTAGCAGTCCAGAATGTTCTTGTTACACCAGAATAAAAAGACTGAACATCTAAAATGTGAAGTTGCACTTTAGCCTTTTGTGACTTAAGTGAAATTGTTATACTTAAATAAAATATGGCCTAATTTGATCCTATAGTGTTGTACTCTGCATTTGCTTTTTTGTCATTACAAATAATAATAGTCTATGGTAAAAAAATAAAAAGTTGTATTAGGAACCATTTGGCACAGTTCCCTGTGGGACACATGCTGGGCAAATAGAATTTTCCTCGTCTTTATTGATGCAGGGAGAGGGAGGAGTTTCCATACTGGTCTGCCACAGGATGGCTTGGATTCCATGGCAGCCAGGCTGGAAATATCAGCAGCAGGATGTTGTTTGTCAGAGGCCAGTTTCCTGTTCTCAGCCCTTACAAACACACTGCCATCCATCAGACGTTCTGTCACTCATCAGTTTACCCTCCCTTTTCTAGCTGACCCTCGCTTCCCCTTTCTCTTTTGTCACCTCTTTGTTCACTCATTATTGTGTCTCTCCCTCTTCTCCCCAACCTCTCCTCACTCTGCATCTGTAACATCCCAGCTGTCACCCGTGACTCTGGCCAATCAGACAGAGTCCTCAGGTTTGATGCGTCTTTTAGGTGTAGCCTTTCCAGGAGAGAAGGACAAGGAGGAGTGGGAGAGGGAGCAGGAGGAGGCAAGGAGAAGGGACCACAGACGCATCGGGACGGTAAGATGAAATCTAAATTAGAAAAGGTGCATAAAATGGAATCAAATAAAGCAAATGTTTTAAGAAGTGTTTTCTGGTCATAAATGCTATGTGTTCATGTTTTTGCTTAGGACCAGGAGTTGTTCTTCTTTAATGATGTAAGTCCAGGCAGCTGCTTTTTCCTGCCTAAAGGAGCATACATCTACAACACCCTCACTGACTTTATTAAGGTGAACATACACTCTATTCACAGTCACTGACTCCATGTAATTGGCCTGCAATACTCTGACTTTACAACTGATTCTATATAAGAGCATTTTACAAGAGAACTATAAGAACTAAAAAAAAAAAAAAAAAAAAGTCATAGGCCTATTTGATTATTTATATTTCAAGCCTTCAGTTATAGAACTATTCCATTCATATTCCCATTTTGCTTCAGATCACAGGACAGAAAGTATTGTTGCCTGTAACCTCTTGTGGTGTTCTGCAAATTTTGCAAAAGAAATCGGTGCTAAAGACCTTTTTTAGTTGCGCAGAATAGATTAAGACATACAAATGGAACCTCAAACAGAAACACCACTCTAATGGCCATATAGACACAAGTTTGTTTGTTTTTATTAAGATAGAGAGGGCTTACAAATTATGAAATAGTATAAGTGTAGTATAGCTTTTGGTGTGGAAGGATGAAACCAGATTTCAGTAGTATAGAGTTGTTACTGTAGAATGACTATGGTATTACTGTGTAACCCAATATTCTGTATTTTGACTGGCCATCCCAGACACAAATTATATATTTTTATAACTTTACCTGCACCCTCTGTTGCATTGAATCTGCAGCAACAACTTAAAATGAACTGAAACTTTATAACCCTGTTTAGCACTTATGCAACTAAAGCTGAAATACCCCACGTCTTAATTTAATTATGCAAACTCCAACTTTGACCTTAGTTGGGTTTAGGTAATCAGAAAATGCTGTTTACTTTATTTAGAATGTTTCCTTCATTGGGTTAAAACTGTAATGTCCATGTTAACATCTCTCACGCACACACAAACATGTACATGCATTAACATAACAATACATAAAGCTGTGTCGATTGGACGATATACGTGTTCATATCAACCGTCAGGATATTGCTCTTGTTAGCCTTCAGTTATTGCACTGTTGTGACAGTCTGCCCCCGTCCTGCACTCATTGTCACACACACACACATCCTTCCTTCTTAACGTCTTGTAGAGTGAATACCGAAGGCGAGGATTCAATGAGGTCGTGACTCCAACCCTGTACAGCACTGCGTTATGGGAGCGCTCGGGCCACTGGGAACACTACAGCGAGAACATGTTCACTGTGACATCAGTGGGCTCTCAGACCTACGCACTCAAACCCATGAACTGTCCTGCGCACTGGTAAACGCACGCACACAGACACGCACATGCACACATTTGGAGGATGGATACCCGACGGGCCGGGCTGGGTTCGGACAGATATTTAGAAATGATGTTCAGATTCGGCTCGGGCTCGGTCACATCAGCGCGATAAGGCATTTGTTGTAAAATGGTGCTGTGGCTCCTTTTTAAGAGAGCTGTGTGTGCACGCACGTGCAGAAGAGAGATAGAGAAAGAGGAAGCAGACGTGTTGTAGATGCGACCGGAGTAGAGTTGGTGGTTTAAGTTTTGTACACAGTGTGTGCGGTGTCCGAAATAAACCCCAGACTGAAAGCCAAGTTCATTCATTTGCTCACCAGAAACAGGAGTCGGCCCTGGAGGTAACGAGTCTCCCCTGGTTTTCTGATCACGGTCGGAAAAGAAGCAATCAGGAAAGGTTAACACATTTTAAATTTAAAACCGCTTATTAACGTGCGCTTGTTGACCCGTGTGCATTGATACTCATCTGTTGACATTTCCGAATGCCTTCTAGTTGCTTAATAAATGTGGGCTTTCCACACAAACAAACGTACATGTGTCATTAGTATGAGAAAAAAATTAGATTTTAACTGTGTTTGCCTCGGGCCGGGCTCGGACATAAATATCTTAATGCCTGTCAGACGCGGGCCGGGCTGGGACAGAAAAATCGGCCCGATCCGCACTCTACACACATTCTTGTACTCCAGTGTCTTAATAGAGACTTAACCTCACTCTCCTGTGTTTAGTCTTATGTTTGAGCAGCGTGTTCGCTCGTGGAGGGAGCTTCCTCTGCGATGGGCCGACTTTGGGGCGCTGCATCGAAATGAGCTCTCCGGAGCGCTGGGAGGTCTCACTCGTGTTCGAAGGTTCTGCCAGGACGATGCTCACATCTTCTGCACACCTGAGCAGGTACACATAACACATACAAACATGCATACCAAAATGTTTTGTTGCAGATTTAAGTAAGTGTGGTAGAACTTGAATGGGACACATGTGGGACCATATTACAGTGATTAGATGGGCTGTACAAATAACTCCAGAGACATTCCAGGAGGCCTCTGCCTGCATGAATGAAGGTCTTTGTCCTGCTCAAACATTACACCTCCATATGTGCATCACTCTGGCTGTACGGTCTCTATAATCCTGATCCCCTAAATAGAGCACTGGAAAGTGATACCATGATACCGATTGCATTCTTCCAGACCTTCTGTTGGCATTCTGTTAATTTACAGACATCATAGTCACAAGATAATCATCACTCTGTTAGCTGCTGAAATACTGATTCAATCTCTGGAGGCTTTACAGTAAATACTGTGTGTGTGTGTATGTATGTGTGTGTGTGTGTGTGTGTGTGTGTATATATATATATATATATATATATATATATATATATATATATATATATATATATATATATATATATATATATATATATATATATAACTTCCCTTTCTTTAGTCTCTTAATTTACATAATTATGTCCTTATTGCCCTTGTCTTCAACTTTCTTTCAAGCTGGAAGAAGAGATTGTGGCATGTTTGGATTTTGTGAAGAGTGTGTATCAAGTTTTTGGGTTTTCCTTCCACTGCCTCCTGTCTACACGTCCTACACCATGCCTCGGGGAGCCTGAACAATGGGATAATGCTGAGCAGGTAAACGCACATTCGCATTTCACACACATGCACACACTTTATCATATTGTGCTATGCCAAAATCATACCTAGTCCTAGATAGGCTCGATACTGGTGCTTAAACGACTTTTAAAACGATGTCGGTGTCTAGACAGTGCCTGAAGCTATAAAAGAGCACAAAACGACCGTCTGCGACATTAAAATAGCTGGTTTACTGCTAAGGCCATATGGTAAAATTCAACCCACCTTACAACAAGCCATTTCTGAGCATTTTTTGCTCCTATCACATTGTTACTCACTGTGGGCTCAAAGAATTTAATTAATCCGACAAACAATACGTTTTTTTCAGCTTCTTTCTGTGTTTTTTCTTTGGCAATCTTTTAAACAAAACATGCTTTTTTAAACCCGCCAGCGGTATTTGGTAGGTGGTAGGTAGGGTTAAATAATACATTTCAAAATGTAATAATAACTTATTTTGTTATTACTGTTACACGTCCCGGTGTTGCAGTCCTTTTCTAGTGAAATGCAGCCACACTTTAGACCGTTTAGTCAGCTACTAGCTAATAGTAGACTAACGTTACCTGCTGCAAGTGAAAAGTTCACTAGAGTCATGTGCAGTGATGCTTCTGTTGCCTGTGATGTCCATTTCAGAGCACCGGAGGGCAGGGCAGGCATTTAAGTGGCACCAAAATGTGCGTGCCATTCGGTCCGGTAGATACCGGCCATTTGGTTTCGGTACCTAGTCCTAGACAGGTCCAGCTGTTCAAATCTGTATGCACTGTATTTTGGACCCAGTTTATCACTGCAATAGGAAAAACTCTTGAAATGAAATACAATGATGTGGTGTAATGATTTCCACAATCAGTTATACGACAGTTGTACTTTTCCTATAGAAACTCGCTCCGCGTCGGGTTGCTGGGTAGATGTATATCTCTAAATCCCCACGGATGCCTTTTAAATAGGCCCAGTGGCACTTTAAGCTGAATGAATTGAGTGTAATTGAACATTATGGTTCCTCGCTCTCACAGCCATACGCACGCACGCACGCACGCACGCACACACACACACACACCATGACCAACCAACATGGTGGTGCATTAATGTTCTTACATTAACTTCTATGCCTACTTACTGTGTGTGTGTGTGTGTGTGTGTGTGTGTGTGTAGCAGTTGGAGAGGAGTCTGCAGCACTTTGGTGAACGTTGGGAGTTGAACCCAGGAGACGGAGCCTTCTATGGACCAAAGGTCAGTGGAAAGGGCGACATGCAGTAAAGGAAACTGATTTCCACACACAAGTGTAAATATTGTTTATCATAGTATCTGCTAACAGCAGCCAAAACATATTTGGTTTTGATGCTAAGCTAATCTGCTAGTGGCAGCTGATTTAATAGACAGACATGAGGGTGATCAATCTTCTCATCTAACTCTCAGGAAGAAAACCCTATTTCCCAAGTTCCCAAAAATGGTGTATAGATTTTCCATCTTCAATCCAATCTAACGGATTCTTGCAGATTAGAGAGCGACACGGATGTCTTTGTTTTCCTTTTGGCACTGCAAAGAGACATTTTGGAGCATTAAATGATACAGATCACACCACAGGAACCCCTAAAACACAGAAATGTGTGATGATTGTTCATAGAAAATGTATAGCTACTTGCGTTTTATGAAAACAGAAATTGGCTTAACTTTTGAATGACCTTGGTCTTCTTTGAGGCAATTTCATTATCACTTTTACTCGTGCAAGTCAGTAAGCAACAAGAGGAAGTCAGCTTCAGGCAGATGTTATGTGATCGAGCTCATGTAGAGGCACAGAGAGTGGAGGTAGGTCAAGTCAGCGTGGGGTTAGATACACACTGACACGCTCCATGTAACAAACAAACATTCCTCACAGTCATCTAGCTAGGGTGTGCTAGCCACAATTAGCTAGATCAGCTTCTCTTGGAAACCCATCTGTTACCACTTCTGTCCACAAAAATGCAGTTTGTCATCACAACAGAAAAGTGAAGCCTGATGCTAACACACTCCTACATGTTTCTTCATAGATTGACATCCAGATCAAAGATGCTATTGGCAGACAACACCAGTGTGCCACAATCCAGTTGGACTTCCAGCTGCCGATCAGATTTGATCTTCAGTATGTCGGGTGAGTCAGTCATAAATTTCTGTATTTGGCTTGAAATCTTAAACATTCCTAAATGTGTAGTTATTTAAATCTGCACGCTGGCACGTTTGTAACATATTCTTCACTTTTGAACCCACATGCTTGCTGTATAGGATGTCCTGTAATTGCTCAAGTTAAAATGGCAGAAGTCTAACTTCATAGGGACCTAATTTGATCACGAAAGATGAGTCCTTTTATTGAATTTATCAATTTAGGCCAACGTTTTCCCTGTTTCTGTCTTAAGTGGCTTTTGCCTCTTATTAGTCTGCCCTTCTTCCCTCATGGTCTCCTTTTACCAAAGTGGATTACCAAAAGAATTTTGCCAGAAAGGGCCCGGCCCTTTGCTTTGCAACATTGATTAATAATCGGAGAGATACTAAAGGAAAGCTGCTACAGTATAAATGCTGTGGCAAGAAGTCAGGTTTACGTCATCTGACATTATATATATCATCATATCACCCAACCCTCACTCTATGGTTAACCGTCTTTTCCTTCTTTTTACCTTTGTCAGTCGGGACGGACAGTTGCACAGGCCAGTGATGATCCACAGGGCAGTGCTGGGATCATTGGAGAGAATGATCGCTATACTGGCTGAAAACTTTGGAGGGAAATGGTGAGAAGACATTAATAATCACGTGGAGTCAGATGCATTTTATTAGGCTGTTATGATGCAGTCACTGTAACCAAACCCATCACCTCTCCTTTTACCTCACCCAGGCCACTGTGGTTGTCCCCAGCGCAGGTCATGGTAATTCCTGTTGGGGGCAACAGTGAGTCATACAGCAAACAGGTCAGTCTCATGATTTCTTTCTGTCATTATTAAAGGTGCAATATGTAATACTGACAGCTAGTTTTTCAAATAGTTACTGCAGTAGAAATTGAAAATACTGGAGAGAGTCGTCTCCCCCCACCCCCTCCTCCCCAGACTCGAAGTTCATGGAGGTTGATACCGCAGCATCCACAACAATGTTGCTAGACGCTTGTCTCACATAGCCAGACATTGCTTCACAGCACAGCGGAGTAGCTAACGTTAGATGCTGGCTATATTGACAGTCATAAAAGCCCGTGCTCATGCGGAGCTCTGTACCCAACTGACAGACACACTTTTTCTGCTTAGAATTAGGAAGGAACTGCTAAAAATAACACTACCTTGCCGTCCTCTCCACCCGACTGAACACACTTTATTGGCTTAGAATTACGGCAACAATCGCTAAACACACTGCAAACTCATGGTCCTCTCTTCCCGATTTACAGCCCCCCTCTCTTGTCTAAAATAACTCACCGTTGTTGGCTACGGCCGCTGAACAGGCTACATGTTGTAAACAGCCGTGGCCCGCTTGCCTGGTCCTCTGGTAATGTTAGCAGTTAGCTAACTTACTTAGCTAACTTACTAGCTAGATTCTACCACCATTCTAACCGCTCTACGACTGAGCCACAGCTGCCCCGAACGTTGAAATGACATAAAATGCCCGTCCCTTGTAGCCGTGATAAATTAGCCTGAAGCTAATTATTACCTGTTCAGGAAGAAATTAGCCAACTCGGCGTCCTTTTGGGCTCTAAGCTGTCTCCATCTTTCAAATACATCTCCAATATTTACCCAGGGTTTGTTACGTCTCTGGTCACACAACTGATAGAAACATGCCAGGTTTTTTTTAGGTCAGGTAGAATTTATCTCTATTGATCCTGTTCATTTGTTTGCTGCTTTCATGGCTGTACTAACGTTACAGCTGTAGCGCGCTTGGTTGTGTTTACAGGTATATCTGGCAACCCAGCCTGGCTGTCAATGTGGGCAGTTGTTAACAACACACAGGCCAAAACACAATGGAAATTTCAAGAGAAAATACTGGCATTAGCATTGTTGTCAGAAAAGATAGTATTTCAACTTAGCGTGTTTCCTTAACATCTGATAACGCATTGGGGTCATTTTGGGATTTATTACAGTAACTATATTACATATTGGACCTTTAAGTTGCCTGTTATTTTTAGAACAACAGTACAAATACAATCTTAAAAGAAGTGCCTCTCTTCTCTTAAGGTGGTCCGGCAGTTCTGTGAAGCTGGCTTCATGGCAGATTTGAATGATGATCAGGGAGCAACCTTAAATAAGAAGATTCGCTCTGCTCAGCTGGCCCAGTACAACTACATATTTGGTAAAGATGAATAATAGGATGAAAACTGTGGCTACTTAATATATTCATTGCTACTGATGTTAAATGTTAACATTTTATTTTTGTGTTTTTGTCCAGTGGTGGGGGATAAGGAGAGTGAGAGTGGAACAGTAAATGTGAGGAGCAGAGGGGGTAAACAGCTTGGGAGGAGGCCAACAGAGGAGGTGCTGACATCCCTCACCCAGCTACGAGACACCAGGAGCAACCTAGATGAGTTTTAATGGAAAAAGTCCTGGAAATAATGAGTCACTGATGTAATAAATGTTTGTTTTACATGTTCAAGCTGTTATACCTTGGCTTTGTCTGAAGAAATGGCTGCTAAAATTTGTAATTAAAGTATATAAAAGATTCCTTACTTGTTGGTTTGTGCATTAATGACATCCGCTGATAAATCTGTGAAAAAGTACAGAGAGGAGCTTTAAGGCTATATTAAGATCACAATCAGTCTCATATTGGCAATAAGCTACAGTTGCAGTTTGTTAGCTAGAATCCAATAAATATGCGAACCTCCCTCTTACGTAAGTGTGTGTCATGATATCAGAATAGAAAACCAGACATACCTTTAAAAGACTGGAAGAAAGGGAGGATACGAGGGGGGATTTGGCTAAAATAGGAGAGGGAGCAGCAGTGTCAGAGCTGTGTGTTTTCATGTGTGTTTAGTGGAAACAGCCAAGTCAAGGTAAAGGTCAAAAAGATTGGACGTTTTTCCTTTTAATTGAGAGAGGGCAGCAGGATGGAAAAGACATCAGTCACAACAGTGACAGAGGGCGAGATGGTACTCAGAGTCTGGGTCAACTGGACAAAAGCAGCCCCTTCAACAAAGCTGGTTGTGAAACCAGTGGAGGGGATTATGTTTTTAGTTCTTCTGGAGATCATTTAGTGGGCCAGAGGGGAAAGGTGGTGCTGTAAGTCAGACACAGGTCACCTCAGATTGGGGAAAAAGGTCTTCAACAAGCTCAGATTGGGCCGAAACAAAGTCAATGGCGTTCATGTTTCAAGCGCACACATGTAATAGAACATGTAAGAAATGCCTCTAAATTCCTCTCTATTTCTTTACAGGGGGTAGTGCTAAGTGGTGGAATCACAGAAGGCCATCAAAAGACCTGAGGCCCAACAGTATGGTGTTAAAGGGTCAGTTCACCCTTAAAGAAAATTCTCGTGTAGCTTATTGAGGCATGCAGGTAATTTCATGCCTCTGCGCTGGCGCCAGCCGTGGCTGGCTGCATTATGTTTTTGGGTTGTCCGTCCGTCCCTTTCCTGGAACGTGAGATCTCAGGAACACCGGAGGGGAATTTATTCAAATTTGTCACAAACGTCCACTTGGACTCAAGGATGAGATTTTGTAGGTCAAAGGTTAAGATCACTGTGACCTAATGAAACACATTTTTGGCCATAACTCAAGAATTCCTCCGCTAAATTGTGACAAACTTTCACACAAATTCTTAATAGGATAAAAAATAGAAAGTCAATTTCACTGACATAATAATGTTCTGCAAAAACACTTTTCTACCCAATATTCAATGCTATAACTTAGGAACAGAAGGGGATATTGTGACAATATTTCACATTTACTGAAGTACTGATACTGAATTGGTGACACTAAGCTGCCAAGTTGAAGATAAGTGTGAGGCATCCATGTTTCAGCAAAAAATTTACTTAATACCTTTTCATTAAATTGCTTCAAAGTCTTCACTATAACTATTATATGAGTCTGGACAGACTGGTTGGCAGAGGCATGACAACCGCAAGGTGGTAATTCTAGTTGATTTTACGTCTCAGGTTTTGACATTCGTCTGCTGGCATTGTAATATAATGGAGGTGAATGAAACTTAATTTGTGTTGCTCACAGAGTTGAAAAACAGCAATTAAACAAGACTAAGTATACAGCAGTGCTAGCAGCACTGTGAGACTGTGCTTAGGCATAGCAGTGCAATGTTCATCATTCATATGTTTATCATTTTTACCATTAGTTTAGCATGTTAGCATGCTTACATTTGCTAATTAATACTAAACACAAAGTACAGCTGAGGCTGATGGGAATGTCATTAGTTCTGCAGGTATTTGGTCCTACGCCAATAAGTATTGGACAAATTGAAATTTTGATGGTGGCATTAGATGAAATTGGCATTAGATGAAAAATCAGAGGAAGTCAAATTTGTTACTGTTCATCCTGAAGGGGACTTGAATGTCTGTACCAAATGTAATCCATTGAGATATTTCACTTAAACATTTTATTACACAAGCACATGAAGCAGAATACGCACAAGTTCTTTCTCACTGATTTATTGTTAATATCATACCATGTTAATATTTATCGTACTCTTTGTTTTAGAGCCTATGCTCTTATTCTGCTGTCGGCTTTGTGCTAAATGTGGCACAGCTTCCAGCCAGCATTGCACAGTCGTTGCGTAGTGATGACACAGACCATTAGCTCCAGTAAACACTGAAATCTTTACTTAATAGATAACAATATCAGGCTCCCCTCGCCCTCCTCACTTTCACATTGCTCCCACCCTCTACCCTACCCCCACACAAAGCATTCTTTCATTCAACTGGTGGAGTCGCAGAGAGTTCATAGGAAATTATTTTTAGCTAAAGGGGTTTACCAAAAAAGAAAGCTGCTGTGTGGCAGTGTAGAAAAAAACCCTTTTTAGTATATAGTGAGATAATAAAGAGAATTCATTCAGGGAGGCATATATGGATATCTACAGCAGTGTAATATAAGAGAAGTCCTAATGGGAAAACCATAAAGAACTGTCCATCTCTTTAAAGATGAAGCCCTGAAATGTTTTTTTCAATCAGCTTCTTGCTATGAGTGATGGAGTTCTACATGAGCAAATTATTGTCTGCTGAAGTTACAACAGTTTTGGTGATTTCACATGAGAACAGTCTCTATTTCCTTTTTGTCTCTGTAATATTTTAACTGGGAAAAGTTGATGTCACATACTTTGTGCACCAATTAGGATTTAGCAACATTTGAACGAGTCTGGTGGTTTGTTGGGTCACTGTCAGTCAGATTCGATTAATCATTTTACCTATGAAATGTCAGAAATTAGAGAAAAATATCCACAACCCCACAAATATATTCAGTTTACTATCATTATTAACAAAGAAAAGCATCAAATTGTCACATTTGAACCAGTATGTTTGGCATTTGTGCTTAAAAAATTACTAAAACGATGACTTGATTTTTAAAATAGCTGATTCATTTTCTGTCGCTCAACTAATCAATTAATTGAATAATCATTGAGTGTCAAACTCTTTATGAATCATACCTTAAAAATGTTTTCTAAGTTTGTTTTTTGCTTATTTAGTCATGAATATCTGTGTTTTAGAGAAGTACTTTAGATTTGAAGCCAACTTTAAGTGTTTACTAAAAATGATAGTGGGTAGAGAAAGCATTTCCTAATAAAGAAGCATGTTGGGAGCCCAACAGCAGTTGTTTCGGGATTACTTTTGCCCAGAAGGGAACTGGACTTCCAGGACTAAAGTCTTCACCATAACTTCCTGGAGGGAGTCACGGTGACGGTGACCCAGGCAGAGAGGCCGGCCGGAAGAAGATAAACAGGCTGCTCTGTATTGTTCAACTGGTATCATTGAGGAACTGTCAGCCTGACTGATTGAGGGCTGAACCTTCCAAAATAGGTCCTGTGAGGCCACAGGCTGCCTTTCCTTTCCACCCCATTATAAATAACCTGTGTGTGTGTGTGTGTGTGTGTGTGTGTGTGTGTACATATTCTATGTGTGTTTTAGAGTAGGGTCAAGAAAGAAAGAGTGTGAGCAGAGAGACAGAAATGTGATCACTGCCAAGGCAGCCTTAGAAAGTGAAGCCACTGAAAACAATAACAGGAGGTCTGTGGGTCTCAGAGCCAAACTGTGACAGGTACCCAGCTGTCAAGACCCTCCGCTGACCTTTTCTCAACACACAAACACACACACACACACACACTTTATTTGGACTAATAGAACCCTCCTCCCTCCAATATTCAGCCTCTATGCCTTTGTGTGTGTGTGTGTGTGTGTGTGTGTGTGTGTTTAAGTCGGTAATGTTGTAAATGGGCTTGTAATTTACCACCTGAGGGAATTTCACTAGATCATTTGGACTGTTTACTCAGTTCAACAGGTGTCCCGGGGGTAAATGTTTTTCATGCAAATACTGTATATGACAGCAGTGCAGCACTAGTGCACACATAAAAACACCTAACTATGCAGCTGTGTGGGGACTGATTTTCTTGTTTGCAGGGCAACAATCAGGATATATTCTTTCTTCTTCTCTGCGGAATAAAGTTGCCAGAAAGCTTTTTTCTTCTTCAACCCCAAAACCTCAGCCCACCCGCGCTGCGCGGTCAAAAAGGCTCAACTCTCATTCCCTCTCGCCAACTCCCTCTCTGTCTCTTCTTTCCTCTCCTCTATGTTGCTCCTTATTTGATCTGGCTGCTCTCTCAACCCGTCAGACGGTCTCCACTTTAATCCACCGGTGCGAAGTTCAGGCCTTTGATTTAGACGTGTGCTTGCACTTGGCTTTAGATTCATTTTAAGGGAATAGATGCTCCTGCATGCATGCACTCATGCTGAGCTGGTGACTGTGCCAGGCCGGGGAAAGACACACAAAACTCACAAAGACACACAGATAGCTCATAACTCAGCACAGTAGTGTACAGTCTCAGCCTGGCCTCAGTCTGTTCCCAAGTATGTCTGCTATGCTCAACACACTGCTGACCTGATTTGCTATCCTGCTCTCATCAGAGTGGGATACCTAGAGAGAAGAGAGAGCAGACAGAGGCCAGAGAAAGAAAAGTCTCTCTGTGCGAAAGAGGCATTCGGTTTATTGTTCTAGCCAACCTGTTGAATCGCTCTCAGGAGGAAGGAGTTTATGGGTTCAGGGGAAGGTCAGAGGTCATGTTGACCCTCAAGCCAGGTTAGTACACGAGGAGAATAAATCAACCCCTCTCTGAATTTACAAATATTTACAGTTGCAATTCTGTTCATGCTGCAACTCACTGTGAATTCTTACATTTTGTATGAGGAGGAGAAGAAGGGAAGGCTCGTGAGGCAAGCATCAGTTTTGAATTTGCTTGCATGACTTTGTGCCAACCCATATGGAAGACGCCCATGCTCTGATATTCTACACTGCTGCTTGTGTTGTTTAAAAATCTTAAAGGACGCAACAGAACCATGACAGACTCAAGAAATCATGGGGCTGGCAGAAAACCTGAGGGTGGGGCGTACATCCAGACTCAGAGACTTCCAAGATGCAAGTTAATAGTGACAACTGATAGCTGAAAGAGTTGATTCACTTGCTTACACAACATTTTGAATTGGATTGAATTGAATAAAAATTATGTGATATTTTATTACTGGAAAGTCATTTATCACTGCACTAATGGAATACGTATTAGAAATCATTGCAAAGCAGAAGTTATTAAATCATTTATTGTAAAATGCAATAAATAACTGCTTCTTTTCTAATTATGCCATAACTGTAATTGAAGCCACAGTAGAAGGTGTTTATTCAGAAATCCAGCCCTACATGATCTGTGTGCATGTAGTACATCCAGAGCATGTTGAATAAACTTTCACCCCCTTTCCTCATCTCAGTATGCTGTGCAAAGAGTAGTGAAGCTTTGTGGAGTAAGAGGAGGAGAGGCTGACTTCAGGCTTTGACCTTAGGTTGTTTTTAGGATTCCTGCTTGTGGAGGGTAGTGTAACTTAAACCTGGTTGAGCGAAGGAGAGACAGACCGGTCAGTTCATACAAGGCTAATGGAGGGGAGGAGGTGCTGGAGTACACGGCCAAATCCTTGACATGGATGTGGCTCAGGGCATGTTCGAAATGTTGCAGGGGTTTAACATGAAACACAGCTATTTAATAACTTTTTCTGTGTTATGATTGATGTATACTATTTCATTCCAATATCGTTGAACTTAAATATGCATGGCAGAGAGTTAATTTGATAATTTACAGATAGACAAACAAGATGATTAGTTGTTTTAAGAGAATTCAAATTGAATGGCCGTGTAAATTTAATAAATAGTCCAACATTTTGGGAAATCACGTTCGCTTTCTTGCCGAGATTTAGATTAGAGGAACAGTGCCACTCTCGTAGAGGTGTCAATGTTCTCATCTTACTTTTGACAATAAAACAAATGATCGTATTTTCCAAAATGTTGAACTATTCCTTTAAACAATATTTTTTCTGTAGACACATTGACAGTAAATTCAGAGATTCTTTTGCACTGTTTAATCTTCCAGACTGTCTTAGTTTCACATAGCGTTCAGAACTTGTATAATATTTAGGGAGAATTGTTTCTATTGAGGTTGGATTACAATTCAAGCAAGGCAGTCCACTGCCGCAGGGCCCCAAATGCCAAGGCGCCCTGTACTCCCCAAATTCACCTTGTTTCATTTGTTATTGGGTTATTTGATTAAATGCTAATTTGTGTGGGAATATGCACTATTCAGGCACAGTATCAACTCAACTGATGGGGGGGCCTCTCTCAGAGTCCTACATTATTATCCAGTCTTGCGTCTCTGTTGTGTAGAGATTTGGGCCCCTTCACACAACAGTTGGTTGGGGCTCATGGTGCATTTCTGGCCTGGGGCTGCCACATCGAGTTAATCAGGCTGGGGTTTAAAGGCATAAATAAATTGGTAGAAAAGAGTGTTTCTGATTTATTTTTGAAGCTTTGGTAGTTGGTCTTTTTAAACCGATTATAAATTGCTATGAGATTTAGCACAGATATGTATGTCCCTCTCAGGATGAATTTGAATAACTTTTCAGCTGAGCTCAGTGCCTTCACAGAAATTACATAACTTTTTTCTCTAGCGCTGTCATCAAATTTTCAACTGTGTTTATCACCAAATTACCTACAAAACTAATGACATTCCCATCCGCTTCAGCTGTGGTTTGTATTTGCACCAGTTTGTAAATTAAATGAACATAGTCAACATTATACCTGCTAAACATCAGCATGTTAACATTGTCAGTGTGAGCATGTTAGCATGCTGGTGTTAGCATTTAGCTCAAAGCATTGCTGTCCCTATAAGTACAGCCTCACAGAGCCCCGTGATTGGCTGCAGAGTAATCTACACAAATCAGCATAGCTTTCCCAAATCTCAAATTATTCTGATTAGTGTGATTATTTATATTAATGGTAGTAGAGCTATTAATAGCATGAATAGCTTTTAACCTCTCTAGTTACTGTGCACCTGCCAAAGCCTGTTTTCTGCCTTTTCAGACATTTTTAAGTTAAACAGAACTTTTTCTGTAAGATATAGCACAGTAATGTGAAAGTAATGACAATACATTACTGATGGCTGTCAGGTCTGTCATCATCGACCGAGATCTCCTTGAATAAACATGACAGGAATTCACTAGTGGCAGCAGCAGTTAATTGAAATTTAGGCTGTGATACAACACACAGTAGTCTTTAACCAATCGACCGTAAACATACCGAAGCTTTTATTATCCAGCTGCGTCGTTCTGCTTTTAGGATCTCTTGTGGGCCGGTGTGTCCGGGGCCAAACATGCTTGCACTGTGCCAAGCCATACATGCCCGTTCACACAGACATAGATCCTGTTGTTTGTTGTTGTTGTTATGTATACATATGTGACCCAGTGGCTTCTCTGAATGGGCAACAATTGCTCTTTGTGTGAATAATTGGAACATGGTAATTTCAGCAGTTTTGTCAGCCAATTAGGGTCCAACTGAGCTGACCTCGCTCTCTCTCTCTCTCTCATGCCCTTGTCTCGCCAGTGACAACTCTAACTCCTCATTAGAGCGCTCCACTGAGCGATCCTCGTATATCCCTCTTTTACTCTTTTTGAACCCTCAGTTTCCCTTTTCTTTTTTATTCTCATCCATAATGATCTTCCTACCTGAGGTCCATCAATGACCTGTGCAGTTTCACAGAACTTCAAGCTGGAATGCTTTTAGTGGAAAATTGTCTCTCTTGGTTCTCTATCAGACTGTAAAGATGTCAGCCCTTTTCTCCTCTGGCTCTCTGCACCCTTTTCAGAGCACACACGCCCTGCTTTGATCCGGACCCTGGCACAGGATTGGGGGAATGGAGCAAATATTGACTCCCATCTGAGCCAGACAAATCTCTCCCCCTTCCTGCGTTCTTTCTCTTTCCCTCTCCTTTACACTTGCTGAGTTCCCGTCTAATCTGCCATTACCTCTTTCTCTCACATTCCCTTTCATCCCCTTTCTGCTGCTGCCTTTCTTTTCCCTCCTTTTGTGTCCCCGTCTGTCAGTCTCTCTCTCGTCTCTGCTCAAGGTTCTCAGGCTGTCTGTGCTGTTGGGTCAGGGCTTTCCTCTTCTCAGCTGAGTTAAGAGCCCACACAGATATCAATCCATGGCATTCTTCTCTATCTCAATGTTTGGATTTCACACTGTCCAAATTAATATGTGTCACCTTCATGTGTTGTATGTTGAACTACAGTTGTGTTCAGAATAATAGCAGTGTGTTTAAAAAAAGTGAATAATGCTCAATGTCCTTAGAATAGCTTTTAATTCCATAATATCAATGCATTGGGAACACTGCACATTCAATTCCAAATCAAAACATGACCAAAATTTATCACGTTTGTGTTATACCTTTACAGAAAGTGAAGAAAAAGGAATATTAGGCTGTTCAAAATAGCAGTATTTGCATTTTTCTTTACAAACTCAAACATTTACTGTATAAACTGAAAAATGTCTCAAGGGTTTGCTTTACTCTGAATCACTGCACTAATATTTAGTTGCATAACCATTATTTCTGAGAACTGCTTCACATCTGTGTTGCATGGAGTCGACCAACTTCTGGCACCTGTGAACAGGTATTCCAGCCCAGGACGATTGAACTACATTTCACAATTCCTCTGCATTACTGGGTTTTGCCTCAGAAACAGCATTTTTGATGTCACCCCACAAGTTTTCTATGGGATTGAGGTCTGGGGATTGGGCTGGCCACTCCATAACATCAATCTTGTTCATCTGGAACCAAGACTTTGCTCGCTTACTGGTGTGTTTTGGGTCATTGTCTTGTTGAAAGACCCATTTCAAAGGCATTTCCTCTTCAGCATAAGGCAACATGACCTCTTCAAGTATTTTGATGTATTGAAACTGATCCATGATCCCTGGTATGCGATAAATAGGCCCAACACCACAGTATGAGAAACATCCCCATAACATGATTTTTGCACCACCATGCTTTACTGTCTTCACAGTGAACTGTGGCTTGAATTCAGTGCATGGGGGTCATCGGGCAAACTGTCTGCGGCCCCTAGACCCAAAAACAATTTTGCTCTCATCATTCCACAGAATGTTGCCCCATTTCTCCTTTGGCCAGTCAATGTGTCCTTTGGCAAATTTCAACCTATTCAGTACATGTCTTTTTTTCAGTAATGGGACTTTGCGGGGGCTTCTAGCTGATAGCTTTGCTTCACATAGCCTTCTTCTGATCGTAACAGTACTCACAGGTAACTTTAAGTCTTCTTTGATTTTCCTGGAGCTGATCATTGGTTGAGCCTTTGCCATTTTGGCTATTCTTCGATCCATTCGAATGGTAGTTGACCGTTTTTTCCCACGTCGTTCAGGCTTTGGATACCATTTCAAGGCATTTGAAATCATTTTGGCTGAGCAGCCTATAATTGTCTGCACTTCTTTATATGTTTTCCCCTCTCCAATCAACTTTTTAATCAAAGTCCGCTGTTCTTCAGAGCAATGTCTGGAACGACCCATTTTGCTGAGTATTTCAGTGTGAAATGCACTATAACCAGCATGCACAACATTTGCTTCCTTCCTTCCTTAAATATGGGCCATAATTGACACCTGTTTCTTCACAGAATCAATCACCTCACTAATTGAACACAACACTGCTATTATTTTGAACATGCCCCTTTCAATTACAGATTCAATTACACAGAAAGAGCAGCATGCATGTCATGACTGTTGGGTCTGTTGGTTTTCTATGACTCTATAACACTTACTAGTAAATTATTTGTCATGTAGAACTATCACTTCTAGCAAAAAAAATGATTTATGAGGTTAGTGATGTTGGACTGCTATTATTTTGAACACAACTGTACATGCTACTGCTTTAAGCCTGGAACATACTTTTGCATCTGCGAGTCTTCTAACATGCAGAGGCAACGTGTGAAGACATGAAGGCATATGCAACATGTAATGCTCATATTTGCTGCAGCCGGCTGCCACATTTACGAAACCCTTTTCAACCTAAATTTAGAAATAATCCATCTTTGTGCTTTCACCTTTTTGTTCTTTGTTTGGCTTCCAACTTAACGTTGCGTTAATGATAAATGAAGTCAATGCACTTATTTTGCCTTGGCATGCCGATATGAACTACTACACTCAGACAGCACAGACCTCCTCCACCAAGCCATGTCCTGTCTCACAATGTTAATGCAGTGTGAATTTTCCGATTCCAAACTCATTTTTCCAATTATTCTGACATTGCCTGAATGCAGCACAAACGCCCTATCTCACAATATTAATGAAAGTGAAAAATAATTAGTGTATCTGCCCTGTGATTCGGATCCTCTCCAAAATTAAATAGGTTCTCATGCTACACCCTTCCACCAAGTTTCATGAAAATCGGGCCAGTAGTTTTTCCGTAAACACACATAACCTCCTTTACTTCCCCACAGGACCAAAGCTGGAGTTAAGCTTCTGCAAAGATGCATGCAAATGTCTCTGCGAACCTACGCAAAGAAAGGTGTTATGGGTAACCGTAGGTCGCAGAGGCTCATAGAGGAGTTGATGCACACGACAAGCGAGCTCAATTGGTAATCCAATTCCTGTTGGAAGAAGAAAAAAAACATTACAAGTTGTTTGTACAAGTATTAAAGTAACAAAACAACCAATGCTCTCCGACCATACTCTGCTAGAGGAAAATACAGGGAATTACTATAGTCATTAGGATGCATTAGGCACCATTAATGTCTTTACCCATTTTCATGAAAATACATAAATAGTTGTCAAGAAGTTTTAAAGCACCCATATTATGCTCATTTTCAGGTTCATACTTGTATTTTAAGGTTGTACCAGAATAGGTTTACATGGTTTAATTTTCAAAAAACACCATATTTTTGTTGTACTGCACCGCTCTCTCTCACTGCTGCAGATCCTCTTTTCAGCTGGTCTCTGTTTTAGCTACAGAGTGAGACCTGTTTCTTCTTCTTCTTCTTCTTCTGTACTATCTTTGATTGCACTGCACATGCTCAGTAGCTCAGATGTAGATCATGTCAGCTAGCTAGCTCCATAGGCAGTAAAAGAAAGGCTGTTTCTACAACTTCGGTCAGTTACAAGGCAGGATTAGCTGGGAGACTTCTAAATGAGGGCGCACATGTAAGTAGTTCTTTTGTAGATTATGGTGAACTTGTGTGTGTTGTAGAAGTGCTTTGCTAAGTAGCATGCTAGCGTTAGCATTAGCGTTAGCATGCTAACGCTAATGCTAACGCTACGAGCTAATGGTTGCGTTTAGCCTGCTTGTTTCGGCTTGTGACGTCACAAGCCCTGCCGATTTTGAACAGCTCACCCAGAGACTGAAGGCAGGACACATTCAGAAACCGTATCTCACTCTAAACAGCATGGATGGATTTTTTTCAAAGTTTGTATGTGTGTGGAAGCACTAGAGACACAACATAACAACCCAAATCCCAGAAAAAGTGATTTTTTCATAATATGGGCACTTTAAATAAAAAAACAAAAATGTCAACCTGCTGGTGGCGCTAGAGGAAAAGTCAGGGGATCCCCAAAGTAGGTTAGCTTCATCCTCTAAAAACCAACCCAGGGTTGTGCCATATTTCAGTCTGGACCAAAGTGGTGCAGCGACAGACAAACAGATCATCATACCTATGTGGCAGCACACTCTCCTTCCTCCCACACAAAGATGATTACGTACATCTCTGTTGAAGCATGTGTCAGCCCTGACTCCTCTCTTTGTAAGTAAGTGACTTACTGAAGTGAACTTAGCTTTTCTGTTACATGAACAGGAATTACTGGGGCCTGTGGTCAGAAAATAGTTAATGATAACCATCAGATGGGTCTTTATACTTGTCCCCTCTGTTTGACCCAAGTCACTCTGCTTTGCTGCCGTCTTCACAGCCTGCAGAGGTGCCCTGACCCTCTGCTGGTCTGAAGAAGCCTGAAGGCCTCATTAACTTCAATAGTACAAGGGTTGCGGGCCTACTGTGTCTGGGCCCGAGGCAGGGGTGTGTGTGTGTTTTCTGGAGGCAGGGTGTGTGTACATGCAAGGAGTTTTTTGAGTGATGTATCACTCCCACGGGGCCCCGTTACTCTGATCTGCAGTGCTATTACTCAAATCAGCCATCCGAGACACATAACAGATCTGCTGCTACCGTACATGTGGACCTCCCCGGACACACACACACACACACACACACACACACACACACACAAACATCTGTATGTTGTGGTGACTACTTGATACAGACATTTTACTAATCAGGATTCTGTGGTTGGTGGTGCGTGTCAGCTGGCCAACACGTTAGTTTTTGCTTCCCACTGATCCAGAGAAAAAGAGATAAGGAATGAGCGAGGGAGGAGGGGAGCAGAGGGCTATAAGTGGTCACGGACCACTGGTGGTCATGGCAATGACCTCTGGCTAATTGTAGTTACTGATAGACATGCTGCTTAGAAGTACAGCGATATCCATTTCACTGATCACTCACACACACACACACACACACACACACACACAGCCAACTGCATGTGTGTCTATGCATGTGCATTAACCTCTGGAATTTACCCTCATCATTCTTGGTACGCCTTTAACATTAACTTTTTTATTTTGACAGATCAGATCTTAAGCCCACTCTGTAATGTGGTCAAGTCTTCAGTTGTTGGCTTTGAAGTTGCTAATCTCCGTCACCATCGCTGCGTCCATGTTGTAGGATGCCTGTCCAAGAAAAGCAGCAGCAGCTTGGCCCTGGGACACGTCAAACCCCTGGGTGTGTTAATATGTGTTCAACCATAACTCACTGTATACCCGCCCTCCCTTCCACTCATCGGCCTCTCTTACATTTCCACCATTTGGCCTCTCTTCTCAGCTGCAGCAGGTTAGGAAATATTATGTCGATGAATTGGGCTCTGGTCTCCTCAATAGTAAACAATGTTTTAGTATCACTGTGCATCCCATCTTTTCCCCATTTGACCCATCTATCTATATTTCATCTGACTCTTACTCGTGCACTGCTTTCTGTGTGCTCCTTCTTTCTTTACCCTCTCTTGTCTTCACTGATCATCGCAGCGCTCTCTTCTCTCTGTTTTCTCCCTGATGAAGATGATGTTTATTTTTATTTTTATTAATTGTCATGCATAAAACTGTGCCCAAGCCTCATGGTCTTAAAAGTCACCACAGATTAATAAACCTAATGACCTATTATGATTATAACCTACTAGAGAAATCAATAGAAAGACTAAATAGTCCATCTTGCCTTCTTTTCCCAACTTTTGAGACAAAACGAACTTAAAGACATCAAAATTAAATCATCATAGTTTGTACAATAGAGAAGAAAATGGGACTCACTTTTCACTTCTCTCAACTCACACGATCAGTACTCTTGAAAACAGCAAATTTGAATCTGCCAACCTCAGTGGAAGAATACCAGTTCTTATTCATACAACTTTGTGTAAGAATTTTGGTTTTGAAACTAAACTTATTTGGATAAAAGCTTACTTAACATTACACCAGAAGTCTCTCCAGTGGACACACAACATATCAGCCTCTTCAAAATTTGAGTAAAGCTCTTTTTCCCATGGAGAACTTTTAATGTTTTCCTCTTCACCTCTGTGTCACTCTTCACCTCCCCCACTGTCCCCTGATGGCTGATTGGTTGGAATGGTCTCTTTTAGAAAACTGCCCTGACTGACTGGGAAGGCCAATGAATCAAAACCAAATAAATATGGTATAAACAAGTTGGCATCAAGCAGTTTTCACATCTGCTTCAGACCGCAACCAAGAACAGTTCACAGCCCATACACACACACAAACACACACACACACACACACAAACACAAACACAGATGATCATCAATTACAGCTCAGAAGTGGCATGTCTCTTGGGTGCACTTATCTGGTGAAGTATGTCTGTTTTCGAGTGCTTATATGATTAAACAGTTATGAGACAACACAGCCATGTTTATATCATTTAAAAATATATTTTGCACATCAACTACATGCTGACAGTGAGTCAACAGCCATATTTCATCTACAAAATATAAAACTCATTTTCCACTTTTCCACATTCATTTTCCACTTTGTTATAGAACAATTGCTGTGTTTTGGCACAATAGTAGGCGTAAAGCTTTGTACTTCCCTGCTGCAGATGCTGCCAGCTCAGGGCTGTTTCCGACATTGAGTAGATCATTACTACTGATCACTGAGGCCTAGTACAATGTAGCATTCTTTCTTATGTTGGATTGTGCAACTAAGAAAGCGGCTCTGAAAGTTGTTATAGCTTAGTCAGGGCCCATAGAAGTGTGTGTGTGTGTGTGTGTGTGTGTGTGTGTGTGTGTGTGTGTGTGTGTGTGTGTGTGTGTGTGTGAGTGTGAGTGTGTGAGAGAGAGAGAGAGAGAGAGAGAGAGAGAGAGAGAGAGAGAGAGAGGGAGTGGGAGTGTATGGTTTATGCGTGTGAAAGGGAGAGAGGGAGTTGTGTAATCTGTCCATTTTGTGTCTCCTGTCTCCCTCTTCTATCTCCCCCCACTGGCCCCCTGGCTGCCAGGCGTCACACCAGTTTATAATAAGGACACAAAAAAAGTTGTCGAGTGAACGGGCTGAAAGAGAAAAAACGGAGTCCTTCCCACTCTCCTAAAATCACGGGGAGTGACTGTGACAGGAGGAAGGGGACAGAGAGAGTGAGAGAGCTGAAGAAGCCCTCGCAGGACTTCATCAGAATTTCTTTCAGGACTGCACGGACCGGAACGGACCACTAACCGATCACTAAACCTGGACTGATAATCAATAGCGGTGATTAGTCGCGGAGTGAGAACTGTTGTGGGAGACTCTTGGAGGAGCATGCGGCTCGGTTTACTATTCAGGTAAAACGTTACAACCTGCTGCCTCAGTCCGCTTGTACACATCACCACCACATGTGGGGGGTTGCATCCTCATTTGAGCGAGCACGGTGTTTACGTTGAGCGTGGAATACATTTAAAAAGTTTGGGTTTTTTTGTGGCGAAGTTTTGGCTTTTACGCACGACGCCTTCTTGTTGCGCACTGGGCGCTGTGCAGGATATATGATAGGAATATACGCGAAGACATCTGGATTTAGGTTAGAGTCTTTCCCCTAAAGGCGAATTTTTGTGAGTTTCCCCCCTGTTGCATCTCTCTCTCTCTCTTTCCCTCTGTCCCCACTGCTCTGAGTTTATTCTACAATGTGCCACTGTAGCGGCCAGGGAAACGTGGACCCGGGTAGGGGGTCGTTACTTCGGCCTGAGCGGCTCTGTTGTGTCGGACTGTGCGGGACCTTTGTCTGTGTTTTTCAGGGTAGTTATGTAGCCTGGTGTGGGGAAGCTTCCAGAGACCACGGCGGTGCACCACACTGGGAAGAAGGGACCAATTACTCTGACTACATGCGGCCTGTGGACTGGTGATTGTGGTGATGGTTTGGTTCTCGTGGTGCGCGCTGAATGGTCCATCTTAGCAAGTCGTTTAGTATGATGTTCGGGCTATTTTCTTGGCAGATGAAGAGATGGCATTCCACTTGTTTCCAATGCACTTGTCTCAACAGTGTTATGGAGATTCTTGTGATGAACCACAAGTATGAACAGATCAACTTCCGTTTTTTTTTGTTTTAATGTCAAATGTAAGGACACTAACCCAAAATTAAAGGCCACATTTAACACCATCCCACACCATAAACCCCCTCCTTTGAACATCAGACCTTAAATAAAAAGTACCTCACAGTACAAGATGATTTTGGATGTTGTGACTGATTGAGTGTGGTTGCTGTGTGTGTGTGTGTGTGTGTGTGTGTGTGTATGTGTTAAAGCCACATCCTCAGGGTGTGTATAGTCCCAGAGAGAGGCATGTGGAGGGAAAACATACTTGCTGTTTAAACCCATTAGTTTGTTAGCGCCTCTCAGGCTTCCCCAGATTGATTGAGATGTTTGCCTGTGAACCCTGAAGGGAAAAAGAAACTTGTGTTCACCCCTGCCGGAGCCATCACGCCACCTGTAGTGGGAAGGAAAGTGGCATAATTGGTTGCTGAAGTACACTTAGGTCACTGGAACATATGATAGGGTGTTCACTCAACACATTTAATGCTGTTTTTAAACTAAATGTACATTTAGTGGAAAATGTTCAAGAAAGCTGATGATCATTGGGCAGAGAACAATAACGTCTCTGTGAGTTCACACGGCATCTACCAATTTCACATTTAGGTCATGGAACAATTATGTCCTTTACAAAAGACCTTATTCAACCTGCTGATGTTTAAAATCCTGTATATCTGCCATGTCTTTCACCCTCTGTTCTTCATCCCTCCAGGCTCTATGTGCTGTGGGGCTTTGTGGTGGTCTCGACCTCCGTGACCAAGGCAGCCAAGAAGAAGGTGAGTCATTAGCTCATTATGAGTGCAGCATCACAATAGAGGGGTGAAAGGTGACAATTAAAAGGTTGTTTCACATTATTTCATGTCTTAAAACAATCCTGACTGGCCCATATGAACATCACTGCAATTGTTCATACTGGCTGCAAAGAGATCCCTTTCTTTTTATTTTAAGATACTTTTTTTTGGGTATTTTTTTTGGGGGGAAGAGAGATAGACATATGACATGCAACAAAGGTTCCTGGCTGCAGGCCGTTGCAGTTATGTGGCATGCACTGTAACCATTTGGCTACCAAGGTGCTCCCTTTCTAACACCAATGGAAGAGGGTGGTGATGGCGCAGTGGATATGACACATGCCTTTGGTGTGGGAGACCCAGGTTCGAATCCCACTGCGATACATCAACCAATGTGTCCCTGAGCAAGACACTTAACCCCTAGTTGCTCCAGAGGAGTGTGACCATATATAGCAATTGTAAGTCGCTTTGGATAAAAGCGTCAGCTAAATGACATGAAAAAATCCATAGTCTTCAGTCTTTGCAGCCAAAACTAACGTGTGGCTTCACTAGTCAGAGCAGTCAAATCAAGTCAGTCTTTGTAGTATTAATTCCCACTTTGTGTTAGCATCCCTCCACGTACTAAAAAGTCTTTAACTTTGGAAGATAGCCACTTGATTTGACTAACTCAGACTCCAGAAGCCTCGTATCAGCTTCCACTAAACTTTGGGACAAATTTGTGTTATAGAAAACAACATCTTTTCATAATCTATTTAGGTTTCAAGCGGCTATATTTGCTATTTTTATAATAACAATGTATCAAATAACGATGTGAAAACAATGTGAATGGAGTTGCTCGTAGTGAAGACTTTGTGACTTATGATCTGAATCTACATCTCCCCTCGACTTTACAGAGCTTTATTGTGAGTTTCAGCTAATTGTTCAGCTGTCCGGCCGCAACTTTACTGTTTTGGTTCACGCAAAAAATCTGTTGCTGCAGGTTTAAGAAGTTCCTCAATTTATAAACAAAAACTTAATCCTTCAGTTTAGCTGGCATCTGTTGTACGCTCTGTTCTCCGTTGTACTCTGCTTACTTTACTTTTTTTCATATTCATCTTATTTACGCAATTGTTCTAAGTAAAGTGTTGCATGTTCACCCTCTTGAAGCCAAAGCATGACTTTCTGACAACAAAGAAGAACAACCATCTCTTCCACTGGAAACATGTTAAGAACTGGATTTCTTCCCTGCCTGTATGGAGAGGAGGAATAATTATAACATTGACAGAGTTCAGTGTACATACTGTATGGGTATGTCAGGATTGATGTAAGACAGAATTTAAAACATGTGAACTGATCCTTTTAAAAGGGCTCACAGCTGAGGAGGGCCCACAGTAGTAAGATCATTTGTTTAAAAAAGTGTAATAAGTGAACTCACAACTTCACTCCTGTCTGGTCAGGCCTGGCAGTACAGTGTTGCAGGAGTTTAACCAGTAGCTGCATAGGTCAGCGGTGGCTGCTGCAGGGTCACTGCACGGAGCTCATTAATGTTCCCAGTTATGTGGCAGCTGTGTGTTTGATGTCACTCATTACAACAGAGCACACAACCCCTCCAAAAACACACACACACACACACACACACACACACACACACACACACACACACACACACACACACACACACACACACACACACACACACACACCACCTTCTTTAGGCCTGTCTGCCTGTCTGCCCCCCCCATCTCTCCCCCCTTTCTCCTTCCTTTTCTCCCACCCTCCTGCCATTTTACCTCAGACAGAGACAGGAACTCTTATAATCTGGATAATACAGCATCGGAGCACACATGCACAGATGCATAGAAACACAAACACACAAGTATGCCTCTTACACCTGTCCCCTCTCTCCACAGAACCACAAACTGTTTGTACAGTATGTTTACTTGCATATTTCTGCCCATGTTCACACAAATATACACTCAAAGAGAGAAAGAGAGAGGGGAGAAGTGGAGCGCAGATTTATGTTTTGGTTCTTTCTGAATGGAAACTTTTGTTCAGCTCTCATGTTTGCTGCTCTGCCAACCAGGCCAACGCTTCAGTTAGAAAATGAGAGAAGAAACATTTATCTGCAGCCATAGATGAGGACATTAAAGCCTGACCTGGCAGCCACACACACACACACACACACACACACACGCACACACACACACACACACACACACACACACACATATATATATACTCACCTAAGGATTATTAGGAACACCTGTTAAATTTCTCGTTAAAGGTGCACTATGAGTTACTGCATGGTTTCAGCGCGATTTCATTTTTGTCTCAAATCGTAGGCATCTCTCCTTGATCCGCTAGCTGCCTTGAGCGTGGCATGGTTGTTGGTGCCAGACGGGCTGGTCTGAGTATTTCACAATCTGCTCAGTTACTGGGATTGTCATGCACAACCATTTTTAGGGTTTACAAAGAATGGTCTGAAAAAGGGAAAACATCCAGTATGCGGCAGTCCTGTGGGCGAAAATGCCTTGTTGATGCTAGAGGTCAGAGGAGAATGGGCTGACTGATCCAAGCTGATAGAAGATCAACTTTGACTCAAATAACCATTTGTTACAACCGAGGTATGCAGCAAAGCATTTGTGAAGCCACAACATGCACAACCTTGAGGCAGATGGGCTACACCAGCAGAAGACCCCACCGGGTATCACTCATCTCCACTAAAAATAGGAAAATGAGGCTACAATTTGCACAAGCTCACCAAAATTGAACAGTTGAAGACTGGAAAAATGTTGCCTGGTCTGATGAGTCTCAATTTCTGTTGAGACATTCAGATGGTAGAGTCAGAATTTGGCGTAAACAGAATGAGAACATGGATCCGTCATGCCTTGTTCCCACTGTGCAGGCTGGTGGTGGTGGTGTAATGGTGTGGGGGATGCTATCCTATCAATATGGGCCAACATTTCTAAAGAATGCTTCCAGCACCTTGTTGAATCAAAGCCACGAAGAATTAAGGCAGTTCTGAAGGCGAAAGGGGGTCAAACACTGTATTAGTATGGTGTTCCTAATAATCCTTTAGGTGAGTACATCCACAGCCAGATCAGCCCCAATTCTTTATGTTTCTCTGCAGTGCATTACTATGATACCAACTCCAATGAATGTATCCATCTGTTCATAAGCTGCTGGCAGGTGACTGAGTCAAAAGCTCAGGATTTATATTTTGGCCACAGAGGAAGGAAACTCACGAGACTGCAGCTCTGCAGTGGACTCAGTGAAGAAAAAAAGTCCCTCCAGAGATTTCTGATTTTGCAATGGCAGCATTTTTGCTATGTTAAGTACTTCTCTAAAATATTGCCAAGGCTTGTAGTTTTTATAGCAGGGTAAAGGTTACAGTCATTGGTAGTATAGTCACTTCCACTTTTTTAACCAGCGAAACTTTTTTTTAACTGACCTATTTATTGCCATAAAGTTTTCATTCAGCCCTAACGTTTTAAAATTGTACTAAACATACTGAAAACTGGCTTTTGAATCAAATTCTTCAAAACCAAGAACTTTGTCAACGTTTTCTCTAAGAAGTGGAATACATTTTTTAAATAAGATAAATGTAAAGAGATACAGGTAGTGGCCTCACACAGATTTCTTGTCCTGCTGAATGTGGTGATGATGGACGAACAGATTAGCTTTTGTTAAAAATCTGTATATTGTTGTTGCAGGGCACGACGGAGTGATGACGAAAAATGTAGCACAGACAGATTCAAGGCAATTACCACAAAAACAGCCTATAATAGCTTATAGAATTATTATACAGAGCTGAAATTATTATTTGATATCTGACTATTTTGAGAATCATATAAGTAATATCTTAAGCAAAAATGACAAAAAAATCACTGGTTCCAGTTTCTCAAATGTAAATATTTTCTTATTGTATTGATTAGTCAAGTGACAGAAAAGTAATCAAGCAGCTATTTTGGTAATCAATTAATCATTAGTCATTTTCAAGCAAAAATAATTTCCAACTTCTGAAATGAGATTCTTCTGCTGTTCTTTGTTATATATTAGTCATCAAATATCTGGTTAAACAAAACAAGATGTTTAAAGACGTCACCTTGAACTCTAAGAATTATTATCATGCTTGTTTTGAGTCATATGGTTTCCTTTTGGCCTGATACTGTTGGCAGCTCAGTGGTTGGGAACCTCTGGATTAAAAGGGTAAAGTTGTAATAGATGTGTAATGTGTGTGTGTGTGTGTGTGTGTGTGTGTGTGTGTGTGTGTGTACCAGGTGGCAGGCAGACGGTCCAGACAGGTGTTTGAGGCGGAGCCTGTGGAGGGGGTGTGGTCTGTCTGGGAGGAGTGGTCTGACTGCTCTCAGACCTGCGGCGTGGGCGTCTCACAAAGGACCAGGAAGTGTTTACCTCCTCCTCCTCCACCTCCCCAAACCCCTCCCCTCTCCCACTCGCCACCTAACTGGGCAGGTTATTTGCCCGGGGGCATCGGAGGTCCTGTCATCTCACCTGTACGCCCCTACTACCCTACTCGTTACCCCGGGCAACACCAGCCTTATCAACAGTCCCCGTCGATTTCCACCAATCACAACCAAGGTTTGTCTCTGTATCGGAATACCAATGCAGGGGGAGAAGGAGGAGGAGGAGGAGGAGGAGGAGCTCCTGTCCCGGGACAGGCCAATCCAAACCCTCCTTTTTACCAGCCAGGAGTCTCCCCAAACAATCAAGAACATGTGTCCATTTACCGATCGCCCTACAGCGCTCCTTCACACATTTACAATCAGCCAGCACGCACGATCAGGAGGCCGACCAATCCATTAGCAGCAAGGGCTGCAGGAGGCGGGAGCAGAAGGTCAATTTCCCCCAATCGGGAGGGTTTGCCTACGAGGAGGTAAGTGAGACTGGACAAGCAAACTAATTAATTAGAGCCAAGATCACAGATCTGTAAAATGTCCCACTCAGTATATTTTGGTCACAATTCTTGATTCATTAAATTTACTGGCCAATATATCATAAACAGATGTTTTTAATATTGGAATCAGCTTTAAAATCCAGTATCAGTCGTACTTCAAAAACAATAACTTTCAACATTTTCTTATATTTCTATTTTATATTTTATATTCTAAGCCTTTTTTAAAGGTCAAAGGACAATACAGAAACACTGATTCAATAAATTTACAGTTAGTTTCTTGAGCGAGCACCCTGAGTTGATCTTTTTCAGTAGTTTTTCAGTGCCTCAGTTTTGCCTCGCTGGTAAAAACAAAGTTCCAATGACATGGCTTTAAACCTCTGTGATCTCTGGGAACTCAGCGATGACTTCTCAACAAAGACGTCCACCAAAATAAAAGCTTCATTAGAGTACCATTTGATGCATGTTCAGGAATCATTTAGGTGCCATTAGTTAAAGTGCTGACATTGTTTAGGCATTAGAGAGGTTTGTTATGATGTCTTGAGTGTTGGGAGTTGGAGTTATGCCCATAACTGGTATTTGCTGTGTTGTTACATCATTACTTCTGGCTTTTGTCATGCCAACAGGCACTGCATTACTTTGCCTGCTGGCTCTATGTCAGTTTATAGTGCACATCTAAAATGAACTGCATCTAAAATGTATCCTGTCTTTCTGTTTTCTTTATCTGTGTCACTGCCTCTTGCTCTTTCTGTCCATCTGTAAATATTTCTCTATAAACACTTCCTGTTTCTCTATCCTTTTTTTGTGTCTTTCTTTTTGACTCACAGGTCTTCCGGCATCCGTCCAGGTCAGTTTGGGTATGGCAGGGTCCCGTTCTCTCTGCCTCTGCATCGTCCCAACCGGCAGGCTCGGCACACTGTTAATGGCACTGACGCTGAAACATCACCTGGACTCGTTGAAGACGAAGCAGAGAATGAAAGGAAAGAGGAAGAGAAGACGGGGAGTGTTGGAGAAGATATGGAGGCAGGGAGGCATGAGGTGGAGGAGAGCACTGAGACGCCTGCTGCTGAGGAGTTTCCCACAACAGCCACTGCAACTGGCAACCCACCCCGCCACGTTGACCGACCCCCACAAACTGATACTGAGCACGGGAGGGCAAGAGAGCAAGCCCAATCCTCGCACTCCTTCTCACGCTCCTCATCTCAGCCCAACCGCCACCGATTCGACTGGCACTCCCTCACTGCACCATCTCCTCCCATCCATCCTCTCTCCCGCCCAAATTCCCCTGCCCTCACTTCACCTTTTTCCTCACCTCTCCACCGCTCCAGCCCCATGCACAGAGACAGGGAGCTCCACCCAGGCTTCATCCCACACACCCCACCAGCCAGCGACATCTACTCACTACAGCACCCTACCATCCCGCACCTGGGTGTGGAATCAGGCAGGGATGGGGGAAGAGGAGTTCCTCAGGTCCACAGATGCTCTGGGCCGGAGAAGGAGTACCGTAGGTGCTTCTCACAGGTAAGATCTTCCCCCAGAAACCACAGAAATATTCCACTTAATTCACTGGCTTCACACCCTTTTAATAATCTCAGTAGTTTACTTTTATAGCAGCTCCTCAGTGTATATGTCCCCTGCTCACCTCTGCTTTATTCAGTCTGCAGTCATGCTTGATTTATATGCATCCCGTGTGTTGAAGGGAACAGTTAGGCGGGTGTAAACTAAGGAGTTGAAGGTCAGCAGAGTGTATTTGATAGATAGATCATTCCCTAGTTCCAACACTAGCTGGTTGTGTATGAGCACTCGGATGGAAACTGACTGCTACTACCTCCGCTGCTCCAAGGCGTGTGTGTAATCTGGGTCGCAACCAGAATACACACCTCCGTTGTAAATTTTTTTTGCGACTGGTTGCACATACGTTTGTGTAAATATGTGCCAGAACCAGCATGTTAATGTGTGTATTGATGTAATGTCCTGTCTGACTCGGGGCCTGCACTGATGATTGGGGTTGGGACCTGCTCCATATCTCTCAGTACGGCTCAGTGCAAGAATGATAAATAGCAAAGTGTGCATACGTGCTGCCAAAAAGAGCACAGAGACCCAGACAGGCCAGTCAGATGGGCCAACTCACCCTCGACACACAGGTGAGACTGAGGTTGACCTCGCAGTAACTCAGGTTTCACTGAGACAGGAATGCCACGCTTAATTTCACTCAATTAAATGTAAGATTGAGAGTTAATATCGTGGATAAAGAGTTTTTAGTGATCAGGTGTTTCTCCTAGAGATCGTATCCACAGTGTAATTTAGTTTATATGTTGTTAATACTCTGTATTTCTTGGTACGGTGGACTTATTTAAAGCATAAAAACCAGGACGCTAGACATTTTTAGGTGTCACCTGTCCTGGCATTAACACGTATGACACATTTCACATATGTTAATCATAATCAGCTGCATCAGTTCATCAGTATTACACTTGGCTAGCATGCACGTTTTTCACCTTTTTGCAATGGCTGCTTCAAATTAACAGTAGGCTTTCACACAACCTAACACCATCTTTGTCATTTTTCAAACATCAATCAATCAATTCTTGTCCCTGGAGAGAGCGACAACATGTGGAAAGTCAGACAAGCACAAACATTTAACACCTGTAATTGCAGCGTCTTCCTTCAGCCAATAAGTTAATCAACATTTCTGTAAATGTGCCGGTGTCAGTTCGCTGGCAAATTGTCAACTGCAGTCCTTTGTGATCAGATAGTTTCTGATACAATTTGTAATTATGCAAATTTTACACTGTATTTCATGTAGGCATAGTCCTTGTTAGGGATGCACCGATCTGACTTTTTCAGTCCCGATACCGATGCCTGGGCTTTGTGTATCTGTCGATACCCGATACCGATCCGATACCGTTGTTGAATTAATAATAAACTGTATACCTTCCACCTTATACCTTCCTTCCACCATGTGGAAGAGACTAAAGGCACCATACTTTCCTAACTAAACATTACTTTTCTAACTAAGACAAAATAACATAGATATAATTCTTATTTATTTGTTATTTAAAAAACAATTGTGCATTCAAATCGAAAATAGAATTTAATCAAACTTCTTAAACATGTTTTTTTTATGTGCTTGATTAAATTGATAGTATTGTACTTTGCAGTACTACCACCACCCCTCGAAACATTTACTTTGCAGACATTGCAAACAGCCGACGAACTAGTTGGCGTGGCAAGCGTGAAATATCTCCACAGAGCCGACTCTTTGGCTCGCTCCATGTTGCTTAACAGTTAACTCAATTCTTCTAGCATGCGACACACGTGCTGCTGACGAATGACGTAGGATGTGCTGCAACGGAGGAAAAAAAACAAAAACTGGATCTGTTAATTTTTCCAATCACCGATCCAGCTATTTTGTCAATATCGGGGCCGATATCCGATCTTAATATCAGATCGGTGCACCCCTAGTCCTTGTACAGCTGTGTTTACCCTGTTTTTGTTAATATACTTAGGTATCAAATAAAGTATTGTTTTGGTATCAGGACCGAAACTCGTATTGGTAATTCAACCAAAACATTTTAAACTATACCAAGACCTAGATAAAGGGATAAAAACAAAAAAACAATATGATGTGAAATATCTTATCAGAGTGCTATTTAAAAATGCAATGTTGAGAAAGTATCATCCATGTTCAAGTTTTATGAAAATCGATCAACCATGTGTGAGATATCTGTAATGGATGGAGGGACAGAATGAAATACACAGAAGGGACTGATCCATTGTCTTTTTTAAGATTGCATCACAGGGACAGAAATACTCAAGTACATGTGACAGGGTTATTTATTCCAGCAGATCACTTGTAGCAGGTCTGACTTAAGTGAGAGTGTAGGAGGAGATGATAAGATTTAATATAAATACAAGACACACACACACACACACACACACACACACACACACACACACACACACACACACACACACACACACCTACACACATGCATTTTCACTCTTTCAAGTCTCATTTTCACAACTGGCTCTTATTGAGGGGAAGTAGTCACTTGAATTTGGGGTAAGGTTGGCACTTGTGGACCGTTTGATTTTTTTCTCTTTAGATAATTTGGCAGCCTCTCTTGCCCTCTTTCATCTCCCTCTCTTTCTTCCTTTCTGTCTCGGCCCGGCGGTGTGTGATAGTCCCCGTGTTAAAACAGATTTAGTAGCTGGCAGAATAGTTGCCCTGTGTGTGCCAGCAGCACTAATAGCAGTCCTGTGACGGCTCAGCCTGACTCATTGGGTTACATATTTACCCAACATTAGCCTCTGCTTCAGCCTTGTTTGCTCCTGCAGGAGCCACATTTTTATGTCTTTTCATTATTTAAAGATAGGTTTAAGTGCTGATGAATGCATGACTTTGCCCAGGCGTGTATATACTTTATAGATGTATGTATGTATGTGTGTGTGTGATTGAGGGAGTGAGCCAGTCAGTGTGTGACACATCCTATTATCTATTAGGTGTGTTGGTCATGACACACCGCGCCTGAGGCCCATCACAAGTGTGGTTGGCTGTGTGTATTTGTGTGTTTTTACTGTTGCGTAGAAGCAAGTGGAGAACCAAGAGAGGGACAGAGGAAATGAGAAGGGCAAAAGGGGAAGAGAGAGTGTGTGTGTGTGTGTGTGTGTGTGTGTGTGTGTGTGTGTGTGTGTGTGTGTGTGTGTTAGAGTAAAGGAAGTGACGCAGTTAAGTAGTAGTGAAAGAGAGTACTGTTTTTAGAAAATCTGCACACAGTAGTGGGAGGTTGAGCTAAAGGGCGAGGGCAGAGAAAAGGTGAGGAGGGAGTGAGGCAAAGAAGAAATAGACATGAAGGCTGTTGACTGAGGATGAATGTTTAGGTGTGTGTGAAAGAACGTAGGCAGTCCTGTACAGAGGAGTAAAGGGAGGCAGCAACAAATAGAGCGTGATGGAGAGAAAAAGATTCTGCAGGAAGACGAGGAAGTTTGTGTCAGAGGAAGAGAGGGATACATGGAAAAGTGTGTGTGTGTGTGTGTGTGTGTGTGTGTGTGTGTGTGTGTGTGTGTGAGCATGTGTGAGCGTGTGTGAGCGCAGAGTGTAACAAGAGGAGAAGTTATTCTGTCGGAGGGAGAGGGGAGGAAAAGGTGGAATACGAGAAGAAGCTGACTGAAAAAAAAAACAAGAGACACACCAGCTTGAAGCAGACGTTTCACAGAAAGACACACTCCTCTTACTTTCCTTTCTCACGTCTTTGGTTTCATTGATTCTCAAAGCATTCCCTCTCGCCTTTCTGTCCTCCACTGAAGAGTAAATATTTGCCAAGTATTGCTTACAGTGCGCACCTCCTCTGCATATTTACACCAGGCGCTGCAAGGAAAAGGCTAGGAGATCATTAAAGATCTAAACCACCCTTTTCTCCTTGTTGAGGTCAGGTAGAACGTACCGGATACACCAATACACCAGACCAACACTGAGAGGCTCAGTCCCTCAGGCCACTAGGATCCTAAATGAGGACACTAACTAGGACCCCACACACACACACACACACACACACACACACACACACACACACTCTCACACATTCTCACACATTCTGCTTTATGTTAAATCGTGCAGTCAAAGTTGCAATGATTAATTGATTATCTAAATTTGTTGCTGATTATTTTTTTGTCAATCTACTTCTAATCTAATTGATTACTTGACCAATTGTTTCAGCCCTTTGGTGGAGATTACTGCAGGCACTACTCAAGGCTGAAAAAAGCACTTCCCTGACTTTTTTAGTGAACTTGAAGTATCGGTTCTCTATCAAGGAAACTAGACACAATTTTGAAATTGCACAATAACTAATTCCATTGTCATTTGGATTTACACATACATGCATAAATCTGACTCTGACTTCATTGTTAACATCCTACCACTTCTGACACCAAACCTACACTCTTGAGCAGACATAATACCTGAAAAAACACGTAATACTTGAAACACACAAACATGTAATTGGTCTCGCTCCTGTGGCTGAAACCTGAGGAGTTAGTGTTGTGCCTACTCTACACACTGACGTGGCTTCAGGCTGCTGCATTGAGTCATTCAACAGGAAATATATTTTTACGACTATCAGCGCGGAGCCACACTCGTCAGCTCTAATAACTATACGCAGACCCTGTCACACTTGCTGTTGTTTTCAAGAGGCACAGATGTTTTTGTTTTTGGGAATCAAACACACACAAACACTCAAACACATTGCTTCATTTAGACCAATCTGTACTTTCTTTGCTTCATTACTTTAACAAGCAGAAGTACCTGCTTCTCTACAAAAACCAGGTACCTCTGCTTGTTAAAGTATGTTGTATCAGTACCTGTGTGCTCTGTTTCCCTCTTTCATGTTTTTTTTTCATCCCTTTCTGCCTTTCCTCTCACTCACTTTCCACCCACCTGTCATTTCTTACTTTTCTCTCTTTTTAGGGGTCCAAGCTCGAGGGGGCTGGGAGCCCGCGTAAGCCTGCAGGGCAACACGGCTCCCAGTACCAGCGGAGCGGGGAACCCTATTGTAATCGCATTTTATTTTTTTCTTACTATAAAAGTGTTGCTGCAGCCTAAACTGTGTATGATGTAGCAGTGCAATTTTCATAACTGGTCCAGAACCCTGTGGACCTCAGGCACACAAATTGACTTCTGCCAGCAGCAGGCGCTATAATAAAAATAACGTGTTTTGCCCTATAACTCCCATACCGTGCACCGCACCTTAAAAAAAAAGTATATTCATACATTCCCTAAATTTAGCAAAATCTTGTGATATAGGCCACGCCCATATCCACCTAGAACCTACTTTTTCTGAACTCCTCCTAGGCCGTGCGTCCAATCTCCACCAAACTTGGCATATAGCATCTTCAGATGGACCTGACGAGAAGTTTCAAAAGAATTTTGCTCAGTTAAAAATCTTTTTGTAGCTGGCGACCAATAAACACATTTTTGCATTTCTCGTCTAAAGTAAATGCTATTCACGCCACATTTTTTGTTTGTCATTCCACTCTGAGGCCCTGTACCAAATTTCGCGAACATTGGCAATTAGGGGTGGTACAAATATGAAAAGTTTATATCTCATGAAAGGCTCATGCGATTTTTACGAAACTCAGAGGGTATGATCTAGGGCCACTCCTGAGGCCACGCTTTCATATCCTCCCGTTTGGACTACTGCAATGGAGTCCTGTCTGGGGTTCCCAGCAAAACCCTAGACAGGCTCCAGTATGTCCAAAACTCTGCCACCAGGGTCCTCACCAACACCCAAAAAAATGCATTAATGCTTTAAGAACGGATGTATAAAATTAATGTAAATAGGAAGTTTGCATTTTCAATTTACTACACACTTTGCAGCTCACTCTTTAGGATATTTCCTGTTGTTTGCCTTGCCTCCGTCGCACTTTGGGTTTTGACTTGGGTTCGACTCGCGGACTCGGGGAGGCTTGGACCCTGCATAACTGCTTGCAGTTCTAGTTTTAAATGTAATCTTTATTTAAAGGAATATGTCAACATTTTGCACCAAGGATTTGAAATCACAGAGAAAGTCCAACTTTTGCAATTTTAGATCCAATTCCAGAAGGATCCCGGCAGAGGAAGCAGCATTACTGTCTTCAGTAAAAGCTCTCTTACATACGTAGTTCAGCGCAGACTTTGGGAACTGTTATTTAATTAAAAATTAGCCCTGGAAACGAAGCTGTCCACACTTTCTCACACACCCATTTTTTATTATGAAAATATGTGTTATATCAACAATTATCACTGCGCTGGTTTGTAGAAATAAGATGTGGGTTTTTAGAGCTGCTACATGGAAAGTGGAACATGGAAATATTGTCATTTTCAGTGCCTTCAAGCAAAGTTCTGGTTTCATTTATTGATCTTGTGGTTACAGTGATTTTCTAGTGTTTTCTTCTCTTTTCTTTGCCTAGAACAGTAAAGTTGTTTTGTGGCTCAAACTCAAATTTCTCCTGAGAATAACAGCAACATTTCTTGCCGTTCGTCTGGCGCAGCACGGGCCTCCTTCACTTGTTGATCGATGAACAGTGTTTCCTCTGGAGGACTCCTGACTTCCCCCCCTCGAGGTCAAGGCTAGGAGCTGGGTGGTGTCCTACAAAGCGGCGACACACGGCCTCGGTCACAAGATTAGCCGGAGAATGTTAATTGCTAAGGACAAACACATACAGTACACAAAGGATTTGTGTGCATGCATACTGTGATTAGTCCTGGCGTGTGGAGTGTGTTGATGTATGGCTGCAGGGGCCAGCAGTCAGTTGTTTTGTCTGTCATGTCGCAGTAATGCTTGAGGAATGACCGGCCAGCCTTAACCTGTATGTGGTATTAATGCAATATGGCCAGCTGTGCAGGCAGAGACTTGCATGGAGAATGACGTGTCAACCTGGCTTTCCCTACGGAAACCCACATGTGGTGCAAGGTTCCTGCTTGGCTAATAATGTGTTCCTCCTTAAAACTCATTAGTCTTGCCTGAGTTGGTGTTTGTGTTTCACGTTTGTGTTATGTGTGTGACCAGGATTGGCTTGTGTGTGTTTATATGTGTGTGGCATTTTTTTGTGTGTGTGTGTGTGTCAGTATGTGTGTGCACACACAGAACAAAGCTTTTAGCCCTCAGGCAGTAACCTCCCCTCCTCCTTTACATGCTCCTATATATTGCCCACAGACCTTTTCTCGCCCCCTCCCTGGTTGTAAAACACATCTGTAACTTTCACAGCTCCCGTACAAAACACTTGACTGTCTCGCTTCAGCTGTATTCACTTTTCTTTCAACTGCTCTCTGCTGCTATCCATCTTTCACTTGTTCACCCCGTCTGTTAGTAGCATCCAGTTTTTATATCTTTCACTTCATGCTTCTTTTATGTTTACTTACCGATCAAGAAGCCTTACAGTGGCTTTTAGTTTCAGGTACATTGATGGTGTATAAGGAACGAGTTGTGATATTACTGTGAGTAAGAAGTCATTGCAGTTAAGAGGAAATCACTGTTTTATACAACTTGGGACTTAGTTAGCCAGTTTTGCTTTACAATAAAGGTATATTGCCAACATTGTTGTAGGCTCACTTTCGGTTTTACCTCTTAAGTGGTTTAGTTTAATCTCACTCAACTGTTGGCTTGTATATATCTTGTCTGATTGTCTGACCACTCGTGTTTCCCAGCTGACTTCATTGTAGTGATGCAGTCGTCGTGTTTCCAGACCTTAGTCATTACTTCAGTTCAGTTTCATCCACAGGCCCAGACTCATCCTCGCTGCCTTTCCCTCACCACACACCATCTTTATCTCCTTCCATCATCCCCCCTCTTTAAGTATTTTACTTCCGTAAAAGCCATTGCTGTCTTTTTTCTCCCCTCCTTGGCCTATTCAATAACGACCCCCCTTGTCCTGTCACCACTCCTGTTCACAGTTATGGGGAGACCCCCTAACCCTGCACTAGTAACTGAGGGAACACCATAATTATACCATTCCTTACAATACCACACACATTCTCCTCCAGAACTATGAAACACCAGTTTCTACTCTAACTTTACCTCCCCTCCCTTTGTCCTCCATTCAGTCCATTAGCCTCCCGATGTTTTTACACACCCTAAACTCTCTTTTGGGAGGAGAATCTACTTGCCCTGTAGCGCTCATACAATCATCAATGCATGAATGAACACACTTGACTTTTACTTGCATTCTCTCTTTTCATTTTACATTCCTCTTTTTGTCTTTTATGGAAGCTCTTTCTTTCTTTCTTTCTTTTTTACTCTACTGTAGCATAGTTGTACACACACCATCCTTGTTTGTGTGTGTGTTTAGGTTTGTTTTCCATTCATACAGGCACACACACACGCACTGATACACAGGAACTATCCTGTTTGAAATGCGGCCCAACATGTTTGTGTCCTGCAGAAATATTTACAACCATTACCAACCGCATTTCACACACACGTCCTGGCAGATTTACATGGTTAGTTGAAAACATCAGGTCACATGCGTACACTGACCCTCAAGCGCCCCCCCCCTCCCACACACACACACACACACACACACATACATATTTATTCAGTGGCTATAGCTCAAACCATAGACTGTATAAAGGCTCAGACAGACACACTCTCATATAAGAGGCTTAAACCAGACTATAAAATATCGCCCATAAAAAACTGAAAAATAAGTCTATTTCAGCAGTGTGAAATTGTGGCAGAGTGTACCACAAAAAGTTTCATGAGCTGGTTTCACACTCCACTAGAAGAGAAACAACAAATGATCCTTATGAGTGCTTTGTGACTTGACTGCGACATACATTCCTTTACTCATACAAACACAACACTGTAAGTGTGAAATTCAGCAAAGCCAGTGTCAATGAGTGCATTCTTTGACTGTTTATCCATGAGAGACTTTTAGTTCCACTTTGTCGCAGGGGCTGGTTCACATGGGAACTGCGTGTGCATGTGTGTGTGTGTGTGTGTGTGTGTGTGTGTGTGTGTGTATGTGTGTGTGTGTGTGTGTGTGTGTGTGTGTGTGCGCGTGCAAATCCGCCTCCTCCCCTGCACTTGTCTCCCCAGATGAGTGACTAGGAACTTTCCAGCTGTTTCTGACAGCTGTGTGAGTGGAGAGAGATCGACATAAAAACAAAAGACAAGAGGAACGAATCAAAGAAAGAGGAGCGAAAGACAAGATGATTGTGGAGCTGACAGAGATTAGAGTTGCAAAGAAATCTGAGAGCTCTGTGTGCGGCATGCAAGAGTGTGTGTGTGTGTGTTCTTGTTTAACTATATTCGTGGGGTCCAAAAACGGGAGTCCAGTATACTTGTGGGGTCCCGACAGCTTTGTGGGACCAAAATGCTGGACCCCACAAGGTTAAAGGTCTGTTTGAGGGTTAAGACTTGGTTTTAGGATTAGGGTTAGAATTAGGTTATGGTTAGGGTGAGGGTTAGGGTTAATGTTAGGCATTTAGTTGTGATGGTTAAGGTTAGGGTAAGGGGCTAGGGAATGCATTATGTCAATGACGGGTCCCCACAAAGATAGTGAGACGCACCAAGTGTGTGTGTGTGTGTGTGTGTGTGTGTGTGTGTGTGTGTGTGTTAGCAGCCCTGTGAGGCTGTACTGAGGCACAGCACAGCAGTGCTTTGAGCTAAATACGAATGCCAACATGCTCACAATGACAATGCTAACATACTGGTGCATAGCAGGTATATTGCTTACCATGTTCACTATCACTATCTATCATTTGCTAATTGGCACTAAACACAAAGTACAGCTGAGGCTGATGGGAATGTCAGGTAATTAGTTTGCATGTATTTAAATTAAATTAAGATTTGTGTGTGTGTGTGTGTGTGTGTGTGTGTGTGTGTGTGTCACAGGACTGGGGCAATGTGAATTACGGTCAGTACAGTATAAACCAACACAGTTGTGTCGGTCTGATGTTTTAGGGCCGTTTAAATGCAGGTATGCTAAAACTCTTTCCACTATACTGCTCCATGAGGACTCTGCTTGAACGAGCACAAGCTGGACATGTGCTCACACACACACACACACACACACACACACACACACACACACACACACACACACACACACATGTGCATTCACATCACATTCTGTGGTCATGCACTGAAAGCCATGGCGGATTTATGTGAGCAGCCACTTCCAAAAAATCTATTATTTCCATATGGTTAATACACTCGCTGACTGCCAAAAGCAGCATGGAGACTATGTGTGTGTTTGTGTGTATGGGTATGGCGTGGTTGCTCTTACCTCTATGATCTTAAATTAATTCTCCCCTTATTTATTAGCTGTTTTTCCTCATAACAGTCCACTCCACCTTTACTCCTCCAGGGACTGGGAGAAAAATGACCACAGGTTTAATAGCTGGGCTATTTCATATCAGTTGTATTTGTCGCAATGCATTTGAAAGTCTTCTCCTGTGTTTCTGTCCTCCAGGTTTGTGGAGGAGGTGTGTTGGACTCCAGAGCAGAGCAGTGTGCAGCCTTTAACACCCAGGAGTTCATGGGTCGCCTCTACAACTGGGAACCTTTCAGTGAGGGTGAGTATTGAGTTAACACACACATGGTAGTTTATGGTTTAGCTGCACAGTGCTTCAATGTGATAATAGGCTTATTGCGAAAATTAAATGCTAGGAGAGGAAAAGAAGGGGGGGGGGTGAAAAAGCGTCAGTAAAATGTGTCATTAAATGAGTTAAATGTTGCTCTGGTATTACTGTGTTGGCAGGCCTTTCACTGCATGCTCAACCCACCACAATCCCTCCTCTCATTGACTTGCAGTACATGCAGCGACGAGGGTGGTAAGAGTCAAGAGAAAAAGACAATAATTGGAACTTAATCTGCTTTTTATTCTTTGCACAAAAACACTCTACCTCCTCTCTGTTTCCTCTCATTGGTCCAACATCTCCCTTTCTCTCCTGCCAAGCTTCTCCTCCCAGCCCCGACTAAGCACACAGATTCCTACCGAGTGAGATAGAGAAAGAAAGAAAAAGACAGAGAAGGGGAGGTGAGAGGTGATGGGATGCAAGTGTTTTGTCAAATGACCACTGGGAGCAAAATGTAGCGTCTGTGTGTGTGTGTGTGTGTGTGTGTGTGTGTGTGTGTGTGTGTGTGTGTGCGCGCGCGTCTTTGTTTCTCCGTACTGTATGTGTGAGTGTGTCTGTGTGTTTGTTTACTTTTGTGTTAAGTGTATCATAGTTCAGCTTAATGAAGATTGTGTCTATTTATCTTTGTTATCCAATGCTGGAAGAAAGGAAAGAGAAAGAGAGAAAACGCTAAACAGATATTTGAGGAAAAAGAAGAGTGGATGGAGAGAATATTACAAAACATGGGGGGATTTGGGAGTGAGAGATGGAGGAGGGGAAGAGAAAGAGAGTAGAAAGAAACACAGCTGTGAGATGATATCAACAATATTTGTCATTAGACTTGTGTGTACAAGCCTCTGTGTATTTACAGTATGAACGTATTGAAAAGGGTGCTTGTACTGTAGATGAATGGCTTAATGGATCTGAGATAGTATGTGGAAAAAAATGTTGTGCATGTGTGTTTGTGTATCTGTCTGTCTATCCACTTGTGATTACTGTATCAGCTGGCTGACATTCCTCAACACACACACTGTGAGAGAGTAGAGCCAGACACACTAGATCAGCAACACCAACCACATACATTCTGTGTTAAAACACACATAACACACTTGTCAAAAAATACACAAACCTGGAAGAGCATGTAACACAAATAAGATGTCATGAAGAATGACAGGATAAAAACGTGAAAAGGCTTGATCGACAAACCCACAGAGAAATCTCACCCAACTTTTCCCTTGGAGAATTGTAGCATCTTTCAGCTAATTGTTTTGGTTTTACGCCCTGCAGCTTTACTGTTTTCACTGTCTGTCACCTATCTCATCAACCTCATTTCCAGATGCAGCAGGCAGCTGTTTTAGTGCAAAAGCTCAAATGAACCCACTGTACACTACCTGATCAGCACCAAGCAGCAGACAGGCAGTGAGTAGCTAGTGAAGAAAGCTGAAAGATGAAAGAAATTTAGCAGCTAAAGATGCAGCTATTTCCTAGTGTTGAGTAAAATGGAGCTTAAAGGAGAGTGAATATTCAGAGAGCCAGAAACACAACTGCAAAATAATGCTAATGTTGTTCTGTCACAGCTGGATGTGTAAACAGGCAACTGTTTAACAACTGTTGCATTACTTGTGTAAAAGGTCAACAGAGGAAGTACACCTTAAAGGCTGTTCTGATATGTTTTGGTCTTGTCAGAGAAGCCTCAGGCCAGTTTTGAGGATGCAGGTGTATCTAGACAACACATGCTGTACATCTGCACAGGGAGTCATCGCAGGGGTATCAGCTGGAGTCTAACTGTCTGCATAAACACACAAGGGCTTTCCTTTCACCCACCAACTCCCGTCTCTGTGTGTTTGTGAGGGGAAAGAGTGAGATTACTGTATTTATCCTGAAATGAGCTGCTCCTAAATTCTCTCTATCTGCTGTGCGTCCTTGCCCTCTGCTCCACTCGGCTCATTTTAAAACCAGTTTGTCCTTGAGATCTGCTGAGAAGAGGAGAGGACAGGACAGAGCGAGAGGACAGGAAGAAAAACAGAGACAAACGCTTATAGTGGGGGGTGGGTGATACATGGGTAAATCCTGGTAGAATCCTGGTAAAGAAACAGCAAAGTCATATCACTGTGAGGATGTTTTTTGGATAAAAGAAGCTTCTAAATGGCAGATGTCACATTTAATGGTAGTGATGACTCTGATGGGGGTAGATACAGTCCGGTATGTGTCAAAGGTATTTGCAGATGACGTCAGCTGGGACAGACACGCTCGATCTGCGCTGGAGATGATCCTATTCCACTCGGCTAAGTAAACTGTTTGCACTGTTTACTTCAGTCCGGTCCCATTGGCTACAACCCAAACCTTCATATCTAGCTTCCTATCAACACACTGGAGGCTGCGAGGAGTGTGTGTGTTTCAACATTGAATGGTGTATTAGTCATTTCTCTCCAGCTGCACTCATCTGTTTAGGACTTTGTACGGCACTGCATATAATTCCCATAAGTATTTACATGAAATCGTGCAGTCACCTCTTGCTACTTAGTGTGTGGTTTTTTGCCTCCAAGGTGACAGCCTTGTTATGTATGTACTGCAAAGTGTTGTGGCCTATGGTTTGTAACTCATAGCTTAAACTGTAAAGCTGCCATTATGGTTATAAACCACAGAAGTGATTTATTTTAGCAGTAATGTTTCCCTCACAAGCTTGGCACTCTGAATAACAGTACCTCTCTAGTTTTGTAAGCGTTGCACGTGCAGGTGTTGTTTTACTTGAATACTCCCTTTTTTTAAGGCCTCATCCCCTCTCTACGCACCCATCCTCCCCTCTTCCTGTCCCGCTGCCTCGCTCTTTCTCTCTCCCTGTTGGAGTTTGTTTAGACGGAGAGATAGTGGGGAAGTATATTTAGACAACATATATTCCACTGTCTGAACACTAAGCTCAGAGAGAGAGAGAGAGAGGGAGAGGCCCGAGATTGAGGCGAAGAGGGGAACAGAGAAGCAGAGTGCAGTAGCTAGAGACAAATGAAATTCAAAGATGCTAAAATAGAGAGAAAGATGATTAGGAGTTGGAGGGCACTCGAACATGATTTCAGGGCAGGATGAGGAGATGGAGAATAAGGGAGATGAGGAGGAAGCATACAGAGAGAGAGGCAGAGAGTACATGAGTGGCAACACGTCTCCCCCTCTCTTTTCTGTCACTGTCTCCAGTCTAATCTCTCAAAGATAACTATGACAGACAGAAAGAGAGAACAAGGGTGGAGAGAGAGAGGGTGGGAACACTGCCTCCCTTCCTCATTCTTTCTAAATATGTACGTATATCCGTGTCGCTGCAATTATAAGACAAGTAAATGGTGGCAAATAAGTGGAGATAGAAGTTTGGCTCTTTTGGATGGCAATCATGGACAGTAGCTAATGCTTTCATACTAATTATTATACAGTAGTTATATGCAGCTAACAAGAGTGACATTCATGTGTTAATCGAAATCAGTTAAATCAATAAAAAAAAAATCATCCCACATTGTTATATCAATTAGTTTAAAAGAACAAATTCCTTTTCTGTAAAGCAGAGAACAGGAAGCTGCTGTAGATCGGAGTCATCTGATCTGACAAAAAAACAGTTATGAGTTTGAATATAAAATCATCTTTATTAAATGCTCACTGATGTTTTTTTTTTTATAAATGAAAGCAGTTTTTCAGACATTAAGATAACACCCCTCAATTCCTCTTCTTTCTCTCACTGGCACTTGGTTGTTTCCACATATGCCGATGACACAACGTTGATGAAGCACTCTCTTTTCTGATGTTTTATATTCTCTCTCACCATATTTTAGAACCATTTAACAGAATTCATACATTTTTCCAGCAACAAAGTAAACTGATGAGTTTGCTGTACCACTGAAACTGTCTCTGCTCCTTAAAGTATCATAGAGTCTATGTTTACCTATGCTGAAGTGCCACTACTACGTTTCCAGAGTATATTTACAAGCAAATTGATGTACATCCAGCCTTCAATTGTCAATTGCTTCACTTGTATGACTTCCTGACCACTTTCAGCCACTTAGTGAGAAAAATTCACTCCTTAATGTCTCCGGAGTTTTTTCGTCATTAAGATGATACTAGGTTCACTCAAAATAGGATACTACTTATGCTTTTATTTGCTGAAATGGAAACAAAACAATGAAATGGCATTCTAACTGTCCAGTTTTACTAATCCTTATCTTCTGTCTCGAAGTTTGCCATTTTTCTGGTATGATGACTTGTGTACTAGTTATATTATACCTGCCGTAGCATTGTTGCACTTCAATGTAGAGATTTAAGAAACAGATTCTATGAGACATATGGAGTTACTTTAAGTTCACTACACACTTTCTGCATTCTCTCTTGGACACACAAGGTGAAAGCAGGGGTCAGGTATTTGACCTTTAGTCTTTGTTCTCGGCTATCGCCTATGAACATCTTGACTTTGAAGATGGTAGGGGCTTTGGGTTATTTGGTGATGATGGCTTATTGAAATGGGAGAGAAGGTCTTCCCATGGTGAAACAATCTTCTGTGTTAATATATGAAAACTAGGTGGCATTGGTGTAATATCAGAACCACACTTTGATTACTTAAAAATGTCAAAATTACTTCACAAAAGACAGGCTTTTGGAGAGAAACCCTATTTTTCAAACTGCTTCAAGGACAGAATAATATAACTGTGTAAAACGGTTGACCACAAGGTGTCATGTTCTTCATATAATTCAATAGTGGGCACATTTCTGTCGTAATTTGGAAATATGACACCACAGTGAGAAGTCATAATTTCAGAAGCACAGAATTTGTCCTTTTAACCCCTGAACTCCCAATGACAGAAACTCCTCCCTCCCATCTGCAACTAAATCTATGACCCCTTATCTATGCTATGAGCTCATGTTTATGGCTCTATTTTACACACACAAACGCAGGCCTATACACAAACACACACCAGCTCTGCCCGAGGCCTTTAACCCCTGCTAGACCCCCAATCTCTAACCTAAAAGAGGATGATGAACAGTGGAGCCACTCATTGTCCCTTCCTGTTTTTTTTGCCCATTCCTCTGTCTCTTTCTTTCTTCTTTAAAGGAAATGTTCAACATTTTTGGGAAATACACTTATTCACTTTCTTTTCAAGGCAAGATCATTTCATGTCTGTATTAAAATAGACCAATTTAGAAATGCTCCTCTGTAACATAAACAACAAATAAATAAACAGTATTTTTGAAAAAGTATTAAAATTGCTTCAGCAGAATCAGGGCAATATTGTTTTTTTTGTATTTTTATTCCACACATTCTTCTATCTTGTCAAAACTGCTCCTACATTACCCTACATTCATACCTGTAAACAGTGGTTAGCTTAGCTTAGCATTGACACTGGAAACAGAGGGAAACAGCTAGCCTGGCTTTGTCCATGTGTGTTATGCTTATATAAACAAGTATGTAAAAATGACAATTTGTGGTTTTATAGGGAGTTAAGTCAGATTAATGTCTTCACATTTCATACTAGAAAAGAAAGCAAACAAGCATATTTCCCAAGTTGTTAAAATATTCCTTTAAATCTGCTTATTGTATTTCACCACAGAAATACTCTTCTTACTTTCTCCACATTTTTTGCTTGTACCCCACCCCTATTCTGTTATGAGATCCTCTTTATTCTCCACTTGTGTATTTGTCTGCTTATTCTCTTAGCACTGAAGGACTTCAATGTCCTCTTTCACCTTGAAGCTGTCTTCTCTTTCTCTTATTCTTCCCTTCTGTTCTCTTTTTCTCTAAGTACATCTCTCCCTGCGGCGTGCGCCCGTTGGGTTCCTCTCATAAATCAAACCTTCCTCTGGCTTATGTTTAAACCTCTCCTCTGGGTATCTATCTCATGGTAAGGTGCAGCAGTGAATGCACTCGCACAAGTGAGCAGCAGGGGAAATAGCTAATCATTCTGGTGCTGTCTGATAGTTGGGAAAGCCACATGGAAAGACATTCATCCCGTAGCTGGGTCTTCTCCACACCAGGCAGACGCTGAAATAAGCTAAACAGATCACACACACACTTATAACAATACATTGTGCAGTAATCCTCCTTTCCTCTGTCAATGTGTTTCAGTTGGTGTGGAGAAACAGTGCGAGCTGACCTGCAGACCTGCCGGCTATCGCTTCTATGTCCGCCAGGCCGAACGTGTCAGAGACGGGACCCCCTGCTTCAACTTCAGCTCCAACGACGTGTGTGTAGAAGGACAATGTCTGGTGAGCACATTTAAATGTGCATGCGTGATTTTAGCTTCAGGTGTCTGAGCCCAAATCTATTCTGTCTAGCCAGGGTTGACAAAGTCCAGAACCTCTTTGTCTTACGTCTGAAGGCTGATTTAAGCCTGGCATTCAGATTCAGAGTGTCTCCAACCTTTTTTTTATTACCCTGCTCTGGGCCTCTGTTCTCTGTATCTTTCCCACTTTCTCTCATTTGCACGCTCACTCTCTGATTTTGCCCTTATTCCACACTTCTGTTTCTGGCATTAATCTGGCCAGCAACAGTTACCAATTTACACAAACAATGGTAAAGTAAACACTGGCGGTGGATGTGAAATGTCAACCACATTGGAATAGCTTTTCTCCGCTCTGTCCCCACCCCTCCTCCCACATCTCTCTTGTTCCCCTGCCACCATTTTCCCCCCTCATTGTCTGACCCATCACTCACGTCTTTTCACCTTCCTCTCCTGCCAGACCGAGGGTTGCGATGGGGTACTGGGCTCCGGCTCTGTGATTGACAAGTGTGGAGTGTGTGGTGGGCGGGAAAACTCCTGTCGAAAGGTGACGGGAAGCTTCCAAAATGTCACGGTTCCCCTTGGTTACCACAAGATCCTGGACATCCCGCCCGGAGCTACATTCATTAACATCACGGAGAGACGAGCCAGCCCTAATTACCTGGGTAAGATCTAATAGACACAAACAAAATCATACACGCACACACAGTTTAGAACCTCTTACATAATACTGGTTGCAGCTCTAGTAGAAGTGAGACGTTGGCAAGGGAATTGCAGATTTTGGAATAAGATTTGGCCCACAAGTATGTGTGCACTGGCTTGGACTAAGACTGTAAATTTTGTGGCCTCACAGACTCCAAGCAGATAAAGTGTGTATTGTTAGAGCCCATAAGGAGCCAGTGAAGTGTGTATGTGAGAGTGGTTTTCCTCCTGTTTGGTAATGAGACAGCACTCCAAAGTCTGTGTTTGTCTGACTGAGAGTGTGTTTGAGCTTATGGGGGTTTCCTAAGAATTCACCACTATGTAGACTAAACAAGGTTAAAATAAGAAAATAAAACTACTTGCTCAATTCCCTCTGTCTCCTCCTTTCTGACACTCCACACCCATCTCTCCAGCCATGAGGAGTGGCACAGGGGCTTCAGTGGTGAACGGGCGGTGGGCTGTGGACCCTCCTGGGGAGTACCAGGCAGGAGGGACTACCTTCACTTACACCCGACCTAGAGCACAGGCGGAGGGGGAGGAAGAGAAAGGCGAGTCCCTCAGGGCTCCAGGACCCACCACCACACAGCTACAGCTATATGTAAGTACAGTATTTATTTTAACACTGTAAGCAAACATGAGTACGGCCATGGAAAAAATAAGTTCATGATAAGAATCACACACATGCACATAACGTGTATTTCACATCTCTATAACATTGTTGTAAGCCCGAGGCTATGCTCTCCTGCTCTGTGTCAAGATCTTCCAGATAGGCGTCGTTATTTTAGCATTATGGCGGGATAAAGAGAGCTATATTAAAGCTTAGCCTGAGTCACATCAGGCTATCTGGGGCTTAATAATAACAATTCTAACCTCAGGCTAAGATCTTATTAAAGAACAGAAGTCATCTGCAGCTTTGCATCCAGTAGCTACAGGAAAGGAGGGGGTTCAAATACAGCAAGCATCCACCAAAGCCAGAGTTTGATCTCTGCTGGGATCACCTGCATTTTTAGGGCTTTATGGGATTTTTAAATAAGACATAAAAAGACTAAACCTCTATAACCACGCCAGTGGCACTGTGAGGCTTTACTGCTCATTACACGCTGGAAAAGAAATTGTTGGATAGATGAAAAATAGAAAGACAAGTCTGCTATCTGTAGAACCTTTCCACTGGTGGGACAAAATTAAGTTTGGCCACAAAAAAAAAAATAGCGATTAAATAGCCCAATTAAAAAGTGTTTATCGATTGTACACTTGCTGTTTTATGACATCTCAGGTTGTCCATCTCAGCATGTGATGACCAGATCTTACAGGGCAGCTTGCACAAGTTACACCACTAGCTACACCCATTGTTTACTCAGAACTCCCGCCATCAACTACTTTACTTAATCTTGCTATCATATCAGTAATGCAAAGGAGAGAGGTCAGGTAAATCTAAACACTCAGTGCAAAGTACTTGAAACAGGGACGGTCATGATCAGCATCTTAACCACTAGCAGCCTGTTAACTTAGTTTAGCATAAAGACTGGAAATAGCTAGTCTAACTCTGTCCAAAGGTAACAAACTCTGCTTACCAGCACCTCTAAAGACTGACCTCACTGATTAACACATTACAACTTGTTTGATTAATCTGTGCAAAAACACAAATGTAAAAATTATATGTTGGCTCGACAGAGATTTTGTGTATCACTTTAATTCCTTCATGTCATTGTCATGAACTGAGGTGACAAAGTTTCACCAAAGTTCATAGGAGTGTTGAGCAACTGCCTAAATTACATTGCCATCTCTGGCAAAAAATAGCAGATCCAAATGTTGTTGCCATGGGACTCCAGCTGGTTAAGTTTAGATAACCTTGACTATGTTAAGTCTTGTAAGATTGTCTTCAGGGTTTCTTAATAAGAGGGGGTCACATGGTGACAAGCATACACCCTGCTGAGGCATCCTTGGACACACTGATTCCCTGCCAGGGCCTTGGTATTCTTGGCTGTTCTGTAGCTCATTCTGATCCCGATGTACATTTCTCTATGGGGATCCGTAAAGCAGTTTTTTTGGGGTGTTTCCTGTCATTGGCTACTTTTCACCTATTACTCTGTCTGTTCTCTCACCCTGTTTTGCTCTCCAGATCATTTTCCACAAGGAGAACCCGGGCATCAACTATGAGTTTTATGTCCCCGTAGAGAGGGAGGTAGAGAGGGAGAGGCCGACAGAGAGAGAGAGGGAGACACCCAGAGAGAGGCCGAGGGATCGAGGGCCAGGGAGGTCACCCCTTCGCAGTACGTCCATCGCACATTAACTTTCTGATTTTCCTTCTTCTGTTTGGCTTACATTTTGACAGCCATGTTTTCTGCATGTTTTATACAGAAGCACAGAGACACTGGGTTCTAGACAGTCATGTTTAGCACATAGTTGAATCTGGTCAGTGGCAGAATTGAACCCTAAATCAAACATCTCAACATTCATTCTTTCCAAATGACTTAATGAAACACGATGGGTGTGGTTGTGGGCCAAGTGGGAGGGCTTTTTTGTGCAAGTGTGTTTGTGTGTTTGTCTATCTGGTCCATATGTTCGCTGTCATGAGACCCTGACCTCATCATGACATCATGAGCGTCTGACTCACTGCCTTCCTCCTAGTCTCAATATTTCAACATTCCTGTTTCGCCTCTTTCCTACCTCTTTATCGTTCTTTTCTCCTCCTCCTTGTATCTATTTCCCAATGTTTACCTCTTTCCCCCACCTTTCCTATCCTTTTTAATTTGTCTTTATGACAATCTATTTTTGTCTTCCCTCCCAGGTCCTCTCACTGTGTCAGTAGAAGACCCTCCTCCTGCTCCTCCTCCTATTTCGGTCCCTTCTTTCCCCTCCTCCTCCTCCACCTCTGTGTTCTCTCCCCCCTCCTCGGACCGATGGACACCTGAGAGGTCACGTTCTCGAGGCTCTGCACCCAATAGGAATGCTCGGATCCCCCCTCGCACTGACCTGCCACCGGACACACAGCCACCGTTTGTGTGGAGAAGAGGAGGACTCACAGAGTGTTCTGCTTCCTGTGGCAAAGGTCAGTAGTCCATAAATGCCTGTTAGAACCTAAAAAACGTGATGTTTGAATTCATTGCTGAAAAGGTTCCTACTTACTTACGTTGGATAAAGTGATGTCTCCCCCCTGTGGTTCGTAGGTACAAATACAAGAACATACAACTGATACCTTTCTCACTTTGTGCATCTATCCATGTGTCTATCTTTCTGTGTAGGCTATCAGAACAGAGTCATTCTGTGTATAAACCGCCATACAGACGAAGAAGTCCCAGAGAGGAAGTGTGACTCTGCAGCCAAGCCGGGTCCTGAGGAGGAGCCGTGTAACACACATCCCTGCCCACCGTTGTGAGAAAACACACAGTTACCTTAAAAAAACACACACACACCATGTATATTATTTTATATTCAGCTCTCCATGAAGTGAAAGAAAAGCATTTTTCTTCAGAAGCCATTGCATTTTACAAAGCTGATAATTTACTGCACAATGATTTTTTTTCTGTACTTTGAGTCTTATTTTTTAAGACAAGAAATAAAATATTTGCCAGTGTGGTATGACTCCAGTGCAAATCACCTTGTTTTCAGGTATTTTCTAAAAACAAATAAAAAAGTTATTTATTCAAGTGCAGCAAGCCTGCCTTATTCTGTCTCGTCTAAAGATATAGACACTAATTTCTGGAAGATTCTTGAAAAAAGTTGATTTCTACTGTGAACAGGTTATTATGTCACTGCAGTGGCAGATTTCTGTCTATATTTTTTAATTACAGAGAGAAAGGACTTGATAAAATGAAGATGTAAATGCAGTATACATTTTCTCAAGTAAAAAGCATGAATAATAGAGAAACTGTTTGGATTGCCTTTAGTTTGCGCCATGTTAAAAGTGAGAGTGGTGTGATGACTTGATGAAAAGCCAGGAAGGTAACAAAACATGCTGACAGAAATCTAAAAACACATTTTTTTGCATAATGGTTGATGTCATTGTCAGTGCATACATGATTTGTGGTGATCTGATAAAAGCATCTAATACTGAGACACAGCAGTAGATGTTATTGAAGTAGTTGTGCATCTGAAGGCATGTGAGTATGTGTTATGTTCCTGTAAAATGTAGCCTAAACATGTCTCTCTCTCTGTCTCTCCCTCACTGTTTCTCTCAGCTGGGAGGCCAGTTCATGGTCAGAGTGCAGTGTGTCCTGTGGCCCTGGTGTGCAGCAGAGGCAGCTCCAGTGCAGGCAGAGCTTTGGGAACCGCTCCACCATGGTTCACCCGCAGCGCTGTGCCAACCTTACGCCACTAGAGTCCACACAGAAGTGTCAGCTCGGCCTCTGCTCCCACTGGGAGGTCGGCTCAGACTGGAGTACGGTAGGTCAACAATACCAGTGTGCGACTGGAAAATCTATCTGCTAATGGGTCTGCGTACAAGGTAAAAAGAGGCCAAGTAAAATACCGTTATCTCAGAATCTGCTAACATATCACAGACAGAGAGATTGGGAGGAGTTGGGTTAAAATAAGCAATAGTTCTTGTGTGCATGGAGTTCCCTTAATTTGGCATTTGAAATGATGGCGCCGTGTCTCTATCTCTGTCTCTTAATTTTAGTAAGTACTTTTTAAGTCAGAGACTGCTGCAGACTCTGTGCCATGGGTGGCAACAAATTGTTTTTTAAGATTGTGGTTAATTTATGTTTTCCAATTAATCAGTTAATAACCATTTTGGGTAAATAGACAAATTATAACAGGTATGAATCATAAGAAAAGTACACAGTTCCAACTAACAAACAACTTTTTATAGTTTTACATACACATGCTTTTATATTTTCATTCATCATTTTTTATTTTATGTTTGTGTACTTGTGTTTTTGTTTTCCTGCTGCACAACCAATAGCCCTTTGGGAACAAATAAAGGATTAATTGATTAATAATCAACCGTCAACCTATTTGTCAACTAGTATTTGACCAACTCTAGATTATTATCAAGGCAATTTCTTTCATCTGTTTGTACTCATTCTTGCTTTTCTCTTCTCCATTTGTCACAGTGCTCAGTGGACTGTGGAGTTGGGAGGAGGACGAGGAGTGTGCGTTGCATCAGCGATCAAGGCAGCGTGGTGAACGAAAAGGAGTGCAACTCCAGGGCTCGCCCACAAGGAAGTGAGGAGTGCAACATGGGCCCCTGTGTAACCAACTGGTACTTCACTGACTGGTCCAACACTGTGAGTAACACACAGACAAAGAAGCAAAGGAAACAAACATCCACAGCACTTAACAGTAATCCTCAACATGATCTTCCACTTTGTCCCTCAGTGTTCGGCGCAGTGTGGCCCCGGGGTGCAGAGGAGGGAGGTGTTGTGTCTGACTCGAGGAGGGGTCAGAGAGGGTGGAGGAGGAGGAGACTGTGTTGGGGAAAAACCGGCAGAGATGAAGGCCTGCAACGGAGGTCCCTGTGTGCCAACAACCATGTGGTACAGCAGCCCCTGGACACAGGTAGGATGGAGGGGATGAATTAAATGCAGAGACGAAGGGAGGAAAACTAGATTTGAAGGGCAAATTGTATCCATGTTTTTTCTTACTGCAAGTAAGTTTAAAACGTCAATGTATTTTTCCCTTTCGTATTCTTAGTTTCTAGAATAAAAACATTGTTGTTTCACATTGTGTTTGATGCCTGACAGAAGTTCATGACCAAAACGTTGCATTTTCGATAAAGTTGGAATTGAGTGTGTGGGAATTCAACTGTTCCTTTTAGTTTCTACAATTTCAGTAACTTTAATTAGTGTCATCAATTTTGTGTCATCTCACATCTTATTTAATTCTTTGGGGGGGGTTGCATATAAAGGTTTTGAATGATTGTTTTGGAGTAAAAGGGAATTCATGTTGCAGTAATTGCTACTGTATTCTTGGTTTAGAGATTTTTGTTCTTTTTCCAGTGTAATGTCCCCTGTGGGAATGGAACTCAGCGACGAGACATCATTTGTGTCCAGAAGATGGGGAATGATTTTACTGTCACGCCAGCCAGTCAGTGTGCTCATCTGGACAAACCTGCCGCAGTCCAAGAGTGTGAGATGGAAGAGTGTGAGCCACAGTGGTTCACAACAGAGTGGAGCGCGGTGAGAGACGAGGAGAAAGGGAGGGGGATCTCAGAATAAAATGTTGGAAAGAGAAATAATGTGACGGAACAGACAAAATTGGTCAGGACAACTCTGATGTATTTTAATTCATAACTATATTATGTACACTCTCTTTATTCTCAGTGCTCACGTTCTTGTGGAAAAGGTTTACAAATGCGGGAGGTACGCTGTCTAACACCAGACAAAAAACACAGCCATGAATGTGATTTCAACACCAAACCTGAACAGGAGCAAATCTGCAACACAATACCCTGCAGTCCACAAGTCACAGGTGTGTGTGTGTGTGTGTGTGTGTGTGTGTGTGTGTGTGTGTGTGTGTGTGTGTGTGTGTGTGTGCGCGTGCGTGTGCGTGCGTGCGTGCGTGCGTGTGACGATGTTGTGTATGAGTGTGTGTCTTTTTTCTTTCTTGCCACCAACCTCTCTCTCCTCCTCTCTGTTCACAGATGAAAACTGCCGGGACAGACGTCACAACTGTGTGATGGTGGTTCAGGCCAGGCTGTGCGTCTACTCCTACTACAAGACTGCCTGCTGTGCCTCGTGTACCCAAAGTGCTCAGCGTGCCAAGAGGCACTGACCAGCCAATCACACAGGCAGCACAGGTGTGCAATAAATTAAGGATTAAGTCAAAAGGGCTGAAATGAGAAGTCTGTAGAAATGGACAGCCCAGAGTAGACATAATCCTTGTGGTGGCTGTCAGATAACATTTAGCTATTTTCTCCTGATTCTTCCGGTAAATAACTGTGAAAGCAGCCAGGTCCTTTTTCCAGTTCTCTGTATACGACTTTAGAACCACATATTCCACTGAGATTGCATCTGTTTACTTTGTGCGTTAGCTTTAACAGGTTCATAATGTGTCACAAAGGGCTGAGTGATGCATTTGCTGTGATTTCAACTCTTGGAGGCTGATTTCTAAGGCTGAGAGATTATAATGGAAGGTGCTCACTGAGGACACAGCTGTGTTTCAACAGCAAATTTAGGCTTTTTTTGAAGATTCTCTTTAATCTACAGGATCTTAAAACAGATGTAATCAGACATGCATACCACTAATTATGCAAAGAAACGTGCTGAACAAATAATTACCATGGGTGCTAGATAAACTGTGTATACTGTAGTACTACTTGTGCTGAAGATCTACTGGAATAGATCAACTGTGTTTCTGTACACTGCAGACCCCCAACTAAGCTAGAAGGATTTAATTAACATATCGTTCATCTTTTTTCTGTTTGCCAAAAATATTTCTACAAGTGTCCTCTTATTGTTCAGTTCAGTATTTGGACAGATGAACCAAAGGAGTGGGGTGACCATGGCAGTTAGTGACCAAATATATCAGAGCGTGAATAAGTGAGATTCTTCCTAAACAAGGATTATTAGACATGGATGTTAAACAAGCAGCACAGAGTCTGTACGGTCCTATTCATGTCAGTTTCATACATGTAGGTCTTTTTGAAGAGAGCTGTTTGAGTTGTGTTAAAATCCACAGCTAAGGTGTCATAGTTGCAGTTATGTTCTTACAAAAAAAAAAAATTTTTTTAAAGTGCTCATATTATGCTCATTTTCAGGTTCATAATTGTATTTAGAGGTTATATCAGAATAGGTTTACATGGTTTTATTTTCAAAAAACACCATATTTTTGTTGTACTGCACATTGCTGCAGCTTCTCTTTTCACCCTGTGTGTTGAGCTCTGTTTTAGCTACAGAGTGAGACATCTCACTTCTGTTACATCTTTGTTGGGAATCGCACATGCGCAGTAGCTAGGTCAGCACTACAAGCTAGTCAGAAGCACAGTATGAGGGCGTGCCATGCTAGCAGCTAGGCGAGCATTATAACGTGCAGAGGTTAAATTGGGCCGGAGCGCACCGGAGCGCAGCGCCGCCTCCTCAGGTCCACAACACACCCTGCCGGAGCTCAGCTCCATCTCCTTCAGCACCAAATATTGATATTCCAATTGAATTATTTTTCATCTCCTGGCAAATACATGGCATATGAGACTGAATAATTAGCAAGACTACACAGAGACACCCAGGCTACGTGGAATTATCAGACGTCATAATGCATTAATCGCTGCGTTCTCTGGTTCAGCACCCCGCCCACAGCCATCAATATGCTGTCAATCATATCAAGGAAAAACTGTCACAATTCTAAGCATAACAGCGACGTTACCATGGAAACCCGCGAACGGCTCGAGCTTTATATTATTAACGTGTGTTAAAGTGACGCACGTTCATCACGGAAGTAAAGGCTGGACTACAATAGAGCTGTTTGGAGCAGTTTGTGAACAGTGTTTTCTAACGTGCACAAGGGAAAAAGCCAAAAAGCATAATATGAGCACTTTAATAGTTTTATTTTAAACAATGGAGCTCTATGTCACAGGGATTGCTGGGATTTATCGACAATAAGAAATATATAGAATAACGCCTTTAAGCTCGAACTTGGTGACGCACAGGTTTGGAGATGTAAAACAATTCACTCACTGACCTTATTTTGCATATTAGTGATCAGGGCTCTATGACGATTGTCTTCCCTGTTTCCTCACCTCATCTCAAAATCTTTTCTTTTTGCATCCGTCGTCTCCTTTTTGGGAGGCGATGATGAATCTGTCCTATGAAAGTAGGTGAAGCCATAATTAGGAAACCTCATGTAGACTGAAAAAAGCTGCTTTCTTACAAAAGTATTTTAATAACTTAGCTTATGATACGGATCAAATGCAATAATTCTGCTTTGACCTGGAAGTAAACCTCTGTATATGTGTATAAGTACTCATTATGCTATTTCTCTCTTTCTCTTACATCGACTGTTTTTACTTTGCTCTTTTTCTCCTCCCGCACCTCCCATGAAGACAAACACATTACATTACACCCTGCCCACTCGAAGGTGAGGAGTCTGTATATTTGTCAGATATGTTTTAATGTCTATAATTTCTTTGAACATAGTAGGCACTTATGTTTTATTACTTAGTAGATTTATCAGAAGTGTTGTTGTAGACTGCATTTATTCACACCTAGCTGTCATATAACTATTTTACATTTGACAAGAGAATCAGTGACTTTATTGTCCTTGTGTGTTTGGGATGTGTGTGTGTGTGTGTGTGTGTGTGTGTGTGTGTGTGTGTGTGTGTGTGTGTGTGTGTGTGTGTGCGTGCGTGTGTGTGTGTGTGTGTGTGTGTGTGTGTGTGTGTGTGTGTGTGTGTGTGTGTGTGTGTGTGTGTGCGTGCGTGCGTGCGTGCGTGTATGTATGTGCGTGCGTGTTTTGCGTTCGTGGCTTTGACTGTCATTCTTGTCTCTAATCTCTCGTAGTAAAAATTACTTTTTATATAAAAACAAAAAAGGATAGTAATTTATCTATTATCTAAAGAACATGTAATTTATTTTCTTTTATGAAGCTGTATCAAATTGTCTTTGTTACCACCAGAGTTTATAAGATTGTTATTGTTGATACAGAGGCTTTTTTTTTATCATACAAAAACAAAAAAAACAGTGTGGAAAAATTATTATCTCAAAGCTTCATTTTAAATAAAAACAACACAGAAATGAAGTGGTGTGTCATGTTTATTTTTGCCCAGTGATTAAGGGTGATAGCTAGTTTCCTCCAAACGATGGCGCTGTTGAGTCTAATACAGGAAAGAACAGGCATAGTTTTCCTGAGGAATAAGTGGCCTACAGGGAAATGTCTCTTCTTGATGTCAAGTCTGCATGGTGACTTGTTTGTTTATTTTTTAAATAAGAATAGTGTTATTGTCGAAATATTAAGTGAGGCTGTTCTTACGCATTTTATATGGTCATCCCAAAAATATTTGAATTATTATTATTTATTTTTTTTAATTATTGACCAGGAAGTCTCTTGAGATACATTATCTGTTACCTGGCCAAAATGGCACCATAAAATCAGTTATCAGTAATCAAAACTCCCCCCAGGTAATAAACAGAAGAGTGCCCTCTGTATGGTAGCCAAAGGCCCTGCCAGGATTTCTGGGGTGTTTCTAGCCTGGTTGACACCAGACCCTTCTCAGTTGTAACTAATCTCAAATTTGCCGGAAGTTCGTCAAGGTTTTCCCAGGCTAGGGTGTTTCTGGACATAGGTAGACCTATTTATTATATTTTAAACAATGGGATTATTTTCATACATACATAGGCCCAAACAAGTGATATTGACATACATTACTGACACACATTAGTTTGATAAAACACTTACTGCTGTAGGCAATGGCATATCTGTAGAAGGCCAATTCGAAACTAAAGCCTAAATGTGTAGCATTAGTCTGCTCTGGTTACAAAAAAAGCGTAACATAAAATTTGGGGTTTTCCACCTCAGCATCCCTGCTCTTGCACTTGCGTGCGTTATAGCTGTTTCTTCTCCATCGTGCAGGAAGGCTTTACAGTCCCGGTGGCGTGCTGCCCGCTGCCTGCACACCGTTCACAACCTCAGGGCGCTACGTGCCTCCTCTGCCGGTGCTGTTCGTAAGCCCCTAGTGCGACGATATAGCTTATACATGCAAGTGTGTGTGCTGTGTGGGAGGGGTGTAGCCTACTATATGGTGGCGGGGGATGCTGGCCCACAGAGGGCACGAGGCAAGGCAGGCAGATGGTGACCTTTGGAGTAAATTACCATGAACCTGATGACTCTCTTTTCACTCAATCTCTCTTCTTCCGAGACTCTCTGCACGCACGCACTCATCAAAGATAATAATACAAAATGGTGTCATCTGGTTGAGTTTGTTTAGCATTAACATTGGATACTGCCTGTCTTTACATAGGCCTATCCTCCATAAATGTCGTCCGGTTTTCCAAAGTACTGACTGCAAAGTAGGCCAACTCCAACCCCGAGCTATCTCTCCTTCTCTGTCACACATTTTACTCTGAGTGGGTGTGATTTCGGGCTCGGGCGTGAACAGCTGTAGATGTAGTAGTCGTGACTGCGTGCACGACAGCGGCGGCGCGCTTCGGCTTCACGTCAAGAGGCATCGTTTCAGCACCAAGGCCAGGGCTCGCGGCTAGAACAATAGGCGGCTCTGCGTACGGTGTCGCCTAGGCAACGTGTAAAAAGGTTTCACCCGCAAACCGTCGCTCGAGCAAAGAGCTTAAAACACTTCAAATACCTCTGAAAATGATATAAATATAATATAAAATAGTACATATATCACTGAGTTCGATGGGTGGAGCTGTAAAGGTGATTGAGTGAGTAGGGGACAGTTTTTGTTTTTCTTCGTGTGAGTGAGGCGAACATATTTATCGATGGTCCCTGGGAGTTACGTCACAGGCTAGCAACCGCTTTGGTGAGAGGAGGGGGAGGGAGAGAAAGAGTAGAGGAGATACCGGCATTGGACGTGAAAGCCATCCAGCCGTTGGACGGGGGAGACGCAACAAGAAAATAGCAAGAATAGTTACGTTAAGTAGGAATAGCCTCGGTTAACGGTTGTAACAATAACGGCAGGGCTGAAAAAGTCTCAAGAGACCAAGAAAGTTTAAACTGTATGTTACCCGAATTTAAGCGGCTGGATGGTCTGTTATCACTTTGTTATGAAATAGGAATTAGAGTGGGCTTTGGTGAAAGTGAAAACTAACTAACGTTAGCAAGCTCCTTCCACTCTGGATTTTGAGATTCGAGAGGTTGACTACATTTCAGTGGGACCGGTGACAAGCTGTGATTTGGACTCACCTGCTAACGTTACTAGGACTTTACTTCGCCACCTCCAGACCGGGAACACCGTTTTTTTGTAAAAACACAGCCAAACCTCTAGTATCTATACACCGAGGAGGAGGAGGGAAGGCACAAAGAGCGAAGAGCATCCAGAGAGAGGGGAGGAACTTGGAGGACGGGACAGAGAGAGCGCGGTGAGGACAACAACGGGGACCCAACAGAGAGCATCCCTCTTTAATTTTTGATCTGCACAGGCAACACTCTGCCCATAAGCAATACACGGTAAGAGCTTTGATGTATGTAGCCTGTATATTTCCTTGTGTTGTTTTGTTTTGTTCTGGTGTGTGTGTGTGTGTGTGTGTGTGTGTGTGTGTGTGTGTGTGTGTGTGTGTGTGTGTGTGTGTGTGCATTAAGGGGGATCGGACAAAGAGCAAGGGAGCCCCATGACATCCGTGTGTATGCTGTAACCTACAGCTGGCTAAACAAAGAAACCGCTCTATTGCAATGATTTACCCCCAATCACGCTGTTTCCTCTCTTTTTTTATGTGTAGGGTTCCTGAACGCTGTTTATCCACCAAAGGTAATGAATGCTTACAAATATTTTCGATTTATATAAATATATATATTTAATTGGGTAGGGGAAAAGTCCCATTATTGTTTTTTGATTGGCTAATTAACATTTGCATAATTGTTTTACCAGAAGCTATGAAACCCTTTGTCATCAGGCTGGGCGATAAATACTAAAAATGATCACGCAAATCATTTTTACATTTATTTACTTAATGGGGCACACATTTTATAGCCTGAAAGCAGTCAAATAAGAAATTGTATTTAGAATTTATGTTGATTTTTTTGTATTCTTAAATTATTTTTTTTATCTTACAACTACAAATATCCTAACACTATACATTTTTTTAATAAATTACATATTATAAACGTAAACCTCTGAGGTACTACTACAAATATTATTGTGATGCCATAGAAGTTTTAAGGTCTATAAAGTGTTTTAATTATGAAATCATTATTAGATACCACTAAATATATTATAAGTCACTAAATTAATATAAAAACGAAACATATTTTAGGGTTAATATTGTGAGTATTATTGTGTTATTGTCCACTTCTCTGGCTGTGACCTAAAGACTCATCCAGCATCGGTTGCTCCTCTCCAGGGTTACCTGCTCCTGATCTGTTTGCCCCTCAGCCCCTGCAGTACCCAGTCCTCCTCTCCACTGTGTCCTGATGAAGGAGGCAGACGCCATCAAGCTGTTCGTAGGGCAGATTCCTCGGAATCTGGAAGAGAAGGACCTCAAGCCTATCTTCGAGCAGTTTGGCAAGATCTATGAGCTAACTGTGATAAAGGACAAATACACTGGCATGCATAAAGGTAGGTGTCGCCATTATAACACAGCCTAAACATAGAAAGACTGATAGACAGATAGATAGACGTATACGTAGATACTAGATAGATAGACGTGTGACAGTAAGGCAGATAGATGGGTGGGTTTTCCTGTGCTGAGAGTCACATGTCACCATGGAAACTGTCACACCTCATCTCGTCTCCATCTCCTGTTAACACTGCAACGAGAGATTATGAAGACAGGCAAACAAAGTCGGTTACTACAATTTCACTGTGAATCAAAAATGTGCTTATGTATGCATGAGTATGCTTGTGCCAAAATTTACTAAGAAGAATACTTTATAAAGGTGTCATATAATATATGGTTTATAGAGTTGGGAGACTCCTAATGGTGTTAATGATTAGGAGGTTTTAACTAATGGCCCCTTCTAACAATAGATCGGTGATAAACTATAGCAGAAACACACATACACACACACACACACACACACACACACACACACACACACACACACACACACAATGACCTGGGGTCCTGTGTGTTATGAACCAGATTAGGCTGTATGCTCCAATCAGTGTAATGGGCCTTTAAGCCTGGGTGACACAGGGGAAAGAATCCGTTGTTTTGAGAATCCCCATGGCCACAGTAAGCCCCTCTTAAAAGCAATGAGATGGACCATAAAATGCATGTGTGTCAGTGTGTTGTGTGTCATTATGTGAGTCATTCTCAATTCTTCAGATGTACACTCTGTGTGAATGTCTCCATCCTAATCGTCAAATCTTCTCTTCTTTACTCTGAAGCTACATTAGTCTGTCTGAGATGTCACCGGAATGCTAACCTGCTGCTAATCTTGTTGTCTTAGTGCTGGTGACAGGTGTAGTAAACAGCTCTGGCCAGCCAGTTCTGCTACCTACCCCTCCCTCACACACACAGACACAGGTACAGCACATAGGAAAACAGAGGGAGTGTATTTGGAGTGATCGTGAGGCATGCATAGTGGTTGGTTTAGGGCAAAATCCTGACTGTGCCCAGCCTGTAAGGCCTTGTTAGCCCCACGCACACGTCTGTGGTGCTGTCATGTGTGCTGACTCGTGCCGTGCCGTTCTGAAATGTGCCGTGCCGTGGAGTGTCCTTCTCTGCCCTAGAGTGCATCATCATGGTGTTGTCAAGTTTAGTTACAGTGCATGAATATATATTTTTTAACCCTCTCGCACAGTTAGTCTAGTGATCAATCAGAATAGGTGACAATTACTCAGGGAAGGCACCAGAAAAGGAGACATTTAAATGGTGTAGCTGTGTGTGTTTTTGTAGGAGGTGATACAGATACAGAAACAGTGATAGAGAATGACAAGTATTAGAGCTACTCACTGACCTTTATTACCGTTACTCCTTTCCCTTCCCTTTTTTCTTTTTCCCGTCTCTCTCTATCTGACAGGATGTGCGTTTCTGACGTACTGTGCGAGAGAGTCGGCACTGAAAGCCCAGAGCGCTCTACATGAGCAGAAAACACTACCAGGGGTAAGTGCACATCCCAAACAGTTCACACTTATGCAACAATTCACACAAGCTTGCACATACACTCATATCACAGAAGCCCCCTCCCCCCACCTACATGCACAGACGCTACCTTGTATACACAAACACACAAGTGGTCCCAGATCAGTGTGTGTTTCTGTGCTATTGGAGATTCAGCTCCCATTAGTAACACTGTGACATAACTCAGCAGCCAGCAGACGTCTGCTAAGGACAAACACTCCCTCTCACCGGAGACACGTAGGGTACTCCGTGAGCAAAATCATCTCCATTTCTCTATCTTTGTCTGTCCCTCCATCTCTCTGTCTCTCTCTCCGTTAGCCTCTGGTGATAGCTCCCGCCTAGAGAGTCTGTGTAATTAATGTGGCCATTCCCCTTTGTCTCATCCCAGTCTCCCTCAGTCTCTCTTGTGAGGGATTGTGTGCTGCGGCTGGGCAGGGGTAGGACACTGTTCATTATGGATGGGGCACTGTGCGAGATCTGTGTCTGTCTCGTAGGCTGTACCTCTCTGTCGCTCCCTCTCTTTTTTCTCTCTGACCTGGTTTTCACTACAGTTGTAAACAGATGTTACAATGTCTTTTTTCGAACATTTTGCATTTTTACACCGAAAGTAGGGTGCACTACTACCTAGCCAAGAGAGTGCTGTTGAAGTATAGGGCGTTTTGTAGAGATGGTATTTTTCCGAGCCTTATCTATACTCTGATTTGCAGCAGTTATAACAGAATAGTGAATGTACCTTCCCCATCTATGAGCCTTTCTCTATCTCATTCTCTCTGTGCCGCCCTGCCACTGATCGGAGTTTCAGTTCCTGCACCTTCTCTGCAAAGCTGGGGTGTTGATAAGATCTTTGGTAGAAAATGGTTGGAGGAGAGCCTGAAGAAAAAGACTTTGGGGGAGGGGAAATGTTCCGACAAACACAAATCCCTAATACATATTGCAATCATGCATGCTTTTCCATGCAGCTGAAAAATGCCTCTGCAGTTGTACACACACAGTCACACGTACGAACGCAGCATGTTAAAAATGACATTAATCCAATTAGGGCCTGCTAAGAAGTCTGACCTTTCTGCGAAAATCACCTCTCCACTGTCTGCTGTGTCTTGTTTCTCCCTCTCGTGCTGCCCTTTGTCCTTTGACTCATCCCTCTAACCCTCTCCCCTGGGTTTTACTTTTATCCTTTCCTGTTGATGATAACCAGCTCGTCGCAGGAGCAGTGAATTTCCAGTTAACTTGTGATGAATATTCTGGACACAAGGAGGAAACATTTGCAGGGAGGATACTCATTAGCAGTACAGATTTATCAACCAGCAAGAAACAATCAGAAGCACCACCACTCCCCTGAGAAGGACTAGTGCTGAATCGAGGGTGTGGCTGTCGTGTGCTGGGTTTTCAATTAGCCTGGACTTTCAATGAGCAATATTACTGTTTCCGCATGTGGTTTCCTCAATTTGGTTCCCCATAGAGGTTTATATGAAAGCGATATTGTCTCTTATCGCTGAAGAGGCAAAAGTCTTCAGAGTAAAGTACTCTTAAGAATATGAAAAATGATTTGATGAAGACCTTATTTCAGCATGTTTATCCGAGTTCAGCAAAATGGTTGATGAAAAACAGTAAATAGAAGCTAGAATGTACACCGTTTTTCAAAAACACGTTCCTGTATTCAAAGCACTCACACATGTTTCTGACTCATTAACTAACATCCCCTCTGGTATGTTGACCACTACCTGAGTTTTTTTTTAAAGATTATTTTTTTGGGGGCTTTTCCCTTTATTGTTTTGAGACAGTGGATAGACATGAAACATGAAAGGGGGAGAGAGATGGGGGATGACACGCAGCAAAAGGCAGCAGGTCGGAATTGAACCCGCACCGCTGCAGGACTCAACATGGGGCGAACGCTCTTACTGGGTGAGATAGAGGCCGCCCCGACTGCCTGAGTTTTTTAAAGGATAAATCAAACTCTAATTTCTCCAAATAATTCCAAGGGATTATTTTGGTGGTTATATTTTAACTTGAAGGCCTCCCCTCCCTGTATCTTCTCTAAGGTTTAGCACTGCTATCACTTTCCACTACCTGTACCCTTTCTCTATCCTGTATGTCTTTCTCCCCTTGCCTGTCCATTGCCTTCTTTGACAGGATTTAGAAATGACTTCAGACGATTTCTCTCTCCCTTTCATACATCATCCCATTGTCCCATTCTTTTCTTTACCTAAAAATTGCTTTTTCATCTCTTCCTTATTCCTCCTTTTATTTTTCCTCCATGCTTTCCATTTTATCTCTTTTTTCCCTCAAATCCCCTCTGTCCTCTGTTCAACTCCTCCCCTCACGTCCCTCAGTTTCTCTGCACCAGTAGCATATTACAGAATGTTCTCTTCACTACCCCAAACCTTTCATCGCACACTCCTTTTCCTCTCTAAAATCTCTTCATGGTATCCCTCTTTCATCCCCGCTTTTCCCTTCCTGCTGTCTTTTACTCATTTTTTTCCCCCTCACTGCACAGTCACGCTTCCTCCTAGGATTCTCATTTCACAGTCATTTATGGCAAGCCTTCTTCTAAGTCCTCCTCTCAACGTCAGTCCCTATCCCTCTTTCTCCCTCCACCCCCCTCGCAGTTCCTCTCCCCCTCTTCTCATTTCCCCTCCTCTTGATTAGTTGACCCTTTTGACTGTTTCACACCCCCGTCTCCTCTATCTCCTCCCCCTCTTCCCCTTCTTTCCCAGCTCCACTTGTTAAGCTGCATGATTAGTTTCTCACAAACTAATTTTCATAGTCAGATCCTGGACTCACCATGGGGCGAGGGGGCTGTGTGTGTGTGTGTGTGTGTGTGTGTGCGTGTGTGCGTGTGTGTGAGAGAGGGCACGCATGTGTGAGAGAGTGCGCGTGTGTGCGTGTGTGTGTGTACATGGCAGTCTTGAATCCTGGAATTGCTCCTAAATGCGGGTACTGCTGGAACGTCAGGCACCTCATACAACTTTAATAGAGCTGTAGCATCACACACTCATACAGATGTGTTTCTCTTACACCATGGCCAAGCAATTAAAGGTTTGGGGACAAGTCCAATGCTACAGAGTGCTCTGTCTGTCACTCACTGATGGGATTTAACGCTGATTTAACGGTTCCAAGCAGCCAGTAGAGGAATGAAAGGAAGAAGACAAACACAGAGAGAGCTGCAGAGAAACTGTACCACAAATGTCCGCCGTTAGCTTCAGCAGGGGCAGTCGACTGTCAGATTGGAAAACGAGGAAAAGGATAGAGGGATTGTGAGAGAAAGAAAGAGATGAACAGATGGCCTTATCAGAGTGTCCTGCGCCTTGTGTTTAATTTGGACACAGAGAGGGAAGGAGAAGCACAGAGGGAGCATGAGATGAAGAGAAGGAGAGAGTTACATTATATTAGTCACAGTGGCAGAAATTTACCAGTGGAACCACTAGCAAGTCCCACTGTAGCACACAGATGTTTTGGATGTGGTACAGATATTCCCCCTGGGATGCATCCACGCGAAAGAGCTCATGTTTAGCTGTCGCATATCAGTCCTAATTTGCACTTGAAAATTGAATTTCTCATTTGTATGCAGAGGTCGCACCAAATGGGAATAATGAGGAAAATATTCAGTGATGTAAAAATATGCTCCTATAAAATGTACATTTTTGTTTTACCTATTTGATGCTTAACTAAAAGCATGACTAATATTGCTAAGTGGGTGAACAGGACAGGACAAATAAGCAAGTAAACGATACAAATAAGAATCTCCATCAACAGCCAATAAGCAGTTGTGTCAATGTATTTAATATTTTTTTCATCACATCTACATACATGACATTGATTTTTTTTGAAACACAGGAACATATGTTGTACCATGGCTATTGTCTTGTTAGTACAGAGGGTTGGTGGCAGTGTGTCCAAAGTCAGAGGTCAGGGCTCAGCCTCTAGTCAACAAATACAGGGTGGCTGGTCTCAGAGCTGTAAAAACAGGGTGACAGGAGGGGGGTGGTGAAGTGAAAGTTTGGATACGGAATGTTTATTCATAATTTTTTTTCTTGTCTTTGGTATTTATTATGCTTTTGAATAAAACATAATTACAGCATAATTTGTATGACATGCTGGTTTTTCAATAACTTAACAGTACTGTAGTAGTAAACTTGTGAATTGTTATGGTGTTACGTTGGCCACTTTAAAATGATTGTTGTTCACATCCCAGGCTTGAATGTCATTGACAGTTTGTCTATATTTCAGTAAAAAGGAACTGGTATATGTTGTACTCCTGATAACACAAAATGTACAGTAATCATTCATAACCATCCTTGCTTCATCCTAATCTCCATCCTTCCTTCCTCTGTCTCAGGCCATACTTTACTCCCAGCCACTTTAGACTTTAACCTCACATCTCCCTCCCCCTCTCTATCGCTCCATCTCTCCAATGCCTACTGCCGCTGTATTTCCTCCCTTATCTTTCCCCTTATCTTTTTCTTTTGTTCTCTGTCGTTGATATCTCTCTCTCCATTTAATCTGCACTCTCTTCTCTCTTTATCACTCCATCTTTGTTCTACTTCAAACACAAGTGTTCGTACATACACACATACTATCAGAATCGTACACAATCACACACACACACAAACACACACACACATCTGTTTGGTCACGCTGGCATCTGCAAATCTCAGTGTAGGTGAAATTAAAGTGTGATAAGCAGCTTACCAGGTGTGTGTTGTCACGCTTCACTGCTCTCCAGGCAGCACTCTGCTCCCTGTTCTTTGAATAGAGCCTAACCAAAGCCTACACACACACACACACACGCGCGGGCCTAATTAATTATTAAAAAGGCAGAAGAAGCGCCACAGTTTAGTAGTTAAAAATAACTTATACACATATCGATACACTTTTGAAAAATATAATAAAAATGAATTAAATAAATTGGAATTGTTCCATTGTTTGATGCTTGATCATGCAAACATGTGAGCTGTGATGTATTGTATTGAGCCTGGACTGAAGAGAGAGAGAGAGAGAGAGAGAGAGAGAGAGAGAGAATTTGTTATTTATGTCCTGGGGCTGAAAAGGCTATATTTATTTGCATGCACAGTATGGATTCACATAGACTCAGCGTGTTACTTTTAAGGTGCAGCAGCTCAGTAGTGATGCCAGTGCTACTTCCAGCCTATATAACTTAATTCTTAAAGACAAAAATATCAGTGTAAAAAAAAAAAATGTGTTCCTTTAGTATGTTTGTAGTGTTAAGATGAGAATGACTGGGAAGTTGGACACAATCTTTTCATGCGTCCATCATCCAGTCCTTGTAGTTGATGTTCATCAGATCAACTCAGGACGTGTAATGTGTACATGTTGTGTATGTTCTGTGTTTTTCCATGTGTAATCTAAGATGCCTGGCAGGCAGCCTCCCTATGGGGCAAAGCTATGATGAGCAATTATCCACTAGGGCGACTTTGCAGGCTAATTTAGCATATTTATGTGGTCAGCAGCACTGTTTACTATTCACCTTCACTGCTTACTGCTGCACTTTCAATTCAGAACGGACCCCAGTTCCCTCTCTCTTTCTCTCTCTCTTTCATTTTCTCTCCATCTCTTCCCTCTGCCATCCCCCTGCCTCTATCTCTCAACGCCTGATGGGGTTTGTGATGTGTATCGCTCCCCCCTCCCTCGTGGTGCTCTCTATTTTTATCCTCACTGTGTGTGGGATGGGAAGGGAGAAGAGGGACAGGTGTAGAAAAAAGTGTGTATTTGTGTGTGCAAGAAGTAGAAAGAAAGAAGAGGAGCCAGAGAGAGTGATACAGAGGGGTATGCAGAATAGAGGGGTGTTGGGTTGCGTACAACTAAAACCACGGGGGATTTAGCTTGTTTGTTTTAAACAAAAGTATTAACCGTGTATGTGTGTGTGTGTGTGTGTGTGTGAGAGTGAGATGTATGTGTGTGCTTGTATGTGCGTGTGCATTTGTGCATGCAACATGGACAGAGAAAGAGAGCCTGCCTCATATTTCACCACAAAATTGAGGCAGAATCTAATCATAGCCTCATAAAAGCCTGACCCTGGAGAGCGCCTGCCTCTCTAAGGCCCCCACACCCACCCACCCACTCACACACAGACACACACACACGCGTGCACACACACACACACACACACACACACACACACACACACACACACACACACACACACACACAGGAACATTTGTAGGAACATTTGTATCTAGTTGGCCAGTTTGATTATGTTTGTGTGGACACATGATTACTAGGTTATGTGATTGTTCACTGCTAATTCTGTGTCTCTCAGATGCTGAGCCCTAAAGTAGTCCAAAGTTGAGTTGAGTCCATATCACACACCATCTGTTTTGGAAATCCAGCCAGCTACAAAAATCTGCAGGGCCTAGTTCCCACATTCATAGATTAAAAAGAACTGTTTAGTTGCAATTATATGTCATCATTATTGCATCTGATGCTGGACGTGCTTTGTTCTCGCAACTTATAGCTGGCTTTAGACCTGGAGTGAAGCACAGCATGGGCAGCTTCAGTGTGCCCATTTAAGTCTGGGATTCACGTTTGGCTTATCGCAAGATGCACACTTAAGGCGATGAATTTAGAAATCAAAGCATGTCCAGTGGTAAAGTCCCCATATTTAAATTAGATATTAAATATAGATATTACACATTGACAGGTACATTTGACTCATTATTATAAGCACACAAGAGGGGATGTCTTTCATTTATGTATTTGGGTTTTTTAAGGGATTATAAAGAAAGTAAACAAGTGCCAGAAAGCAGAGTGTGCCAAGAAATCCCTTAAATGCAGCAAGCTTAACAGATGCCTGGATATTGGGTATGGCTTTGATCACTGAGCAGTGTCACTGATTTCCAGTGCCAGATCATATAGCAAGCATCACTTACTTTTTCCATCAGTTGCATGCATGTACTGAACTCCCAGAGTCTGGATTTCAAGTAAAGCAAAGAAAATCCTCTGCAATATGCATGCATTGTCTCAGCATGTAATATGTATACGTCTGCACTAAGCTGGACGTATGGAGCAGGGCACATACAATGGTGGTGAATGAGTGTGAATTTGTCTGAATGAAAAAGGGGATAAAGAGTAGTGGAGGAGGGCCATAAGGAGGTTTGGCATGAATAGGAGTGTATAGACAGGGAGGGGGTAGGGTGAGACAGGGGAGGAGCAGAGGAGGTCGAGTTAGAGGGAAGGAGGAAGCAAGACAAAAGTTTGCCATAATGAGCGTAGAGGAAGGGGCAGGCGGGTGGTGTGTGGAAGAAAGGGTTTTCTGGGTGGTGGAGGAGTGGGAGGGTGTCAGGGCGCACTTCTGTCAGTTTAAACAGAGACATCTGTCAGAGGGGGTTACTGGTGTGTGTGTGTGTGTGTGTGTGTGTGTGTGTGTGTGTGTGTGTGTGTGTGTGTGTGTGTGTGTGTGTGTGTGTGTGGTTGTGTGTGTGTGTGTGTGTGTGTGTGTGTGTGTGTGTGTGATTAGGCAAGCAAAAGGGTTGAAGGGACTATATTTGCACCTGGGGTGCGACCTCCGCTCTGTCTCCTCTTTAACCACACTTCAACCTGCTGTCTCGATAATGGCCTTTTCACACTGACCTAAGGGCAAAGCTGGAGCTTCATAGACAAAATTACACTATTGTAGATCGACACAATTCACAATGCTCCCTCCAACAACAGAAGATAAGAGAATAGACCAACAGGGCTTGTGTAGCTCAGTGGTATTTGGTTTGTTAATGAGCGAGTTAAGCCTTGTTTTAATAATGCACACAAAGGTCTTGTTCAGTTCATGTACATTTGGATTTTCTTTTTTAAACATGTTTTTATTTGAGAAAATAAGTATTTGTCACAGATATTCAACATACATCAACTTTCTCATTTTCTTTCCCCCCACCCATCCCCACCATGCTATACATTTGGATTTTAAAGCAGATTTGTAGTTATTGAATGTAGGGTTGTGTATACTCCTTCACTTTCTGTTTGTGGTTTATTACATGTTAAGGTTTAAAGGTGAGGTTGATCACAATTAAATAAGATTTAGGTTTGGGTATAACTTCTAATGGATAAGCCAGACATGTCATCTTTAGGTATATACACCCATAGGCCTGTGTATTGAGTGTATGATTGAAATGAAATAGAAGCGAATAGTGTTAATATCAAATAAAAAACACAGCACTATAAATAGATTTTACTCCTATGGTGTGCACAAAAACAGTCAGAGTCAATATTAGGCTATTTTGTCCTTTGGATTAAGCCTTTATAAGAACATACAAGTCATTTGCATATTTGACTTGTGTAAATTTTATGGGATCCTGCCTAACGCTGGAACTATCTGAGCATCCAGAAATGTGTTACTGGTGCTGTATTGAATGTAATCTCAGTGAATATAAGGTTTTTGCAATCATGAATTTGTATGGCTTTGAGCAGCCTTTTTAATTCACCAGCTCATTTCCCAAAGGACTTACTCTCCCAAAAATAGAAAGAAGGTCCAAGTGCATAGGTCTAACAGTTATCCGCTATAGTGCTGTTGGATTACGTTGGACTAAATCCAAAGGATCAAATTTCAGTGAGTGCTCCACTGCTGCATGCAGAATGTTCTCATTGGGGTTTGACAAAAACAGCATAATATTATATGGATCAACAGGGTAGTTAGTTCTGCGTTATGCATGGTTTGATACCATTACTATGGAGAGTAATGAAGGCAAAAAAAGAGGGAGAGAGAAAGGAGAATATGTTGGTAATCCATGCTCCAGTAGAGAGGCTGATGAAGGGTTAACAGCCAGATAAAGTATTGAGTGGATGGGAAGGAGGGCAGACTTCTCAGGTGTGAAGAATGGAATGAAAGAGACAGGGGAAGGAGGGATGAGAGCAGGGGGATGGGCCGCTCAGGAGCTTGTATTATAGTTGCAGGCTCCCGTTGCCAGGCAACGGAGCTGAGCGAGATGCCAGGTTGCTAGGTAACCTGGGGGATGCAAAGCCTAACGTGGTGCGATAGAGAGATGAGAGAGAGGTGGGGTGGAGCGGTGCTGCTGGGCTGCTCCACCTTCCCGCTCACTCACTCTGTTTCTCACATCTCAGTGTTTTCATCCAGCTGTGAATGAGAGCCATATACTCAGTGTCATCAGGGAGTCAGGGTGTTCCTGTTTTCCTGAAATATAAACACGCTAAAAACACACAGATGATACACTCGATAGAGCTGATATATAGATGAATCACAGATAATGTGATTATTATTATAATTTTCATTTCATTTTTCTATTCATCGATTAATCATTTGGTTTAAGCCCATCACAAGGTCCCAGAGTCCAATGTGACAGCTTGAAATGTTTTGGTTTGTCCAACCTACAGTCCAAAGCCCAATGATACTCATTTAACTGAAGTTATCCCATTTGGGATTTTTTTTTTGCCATTCTTGCTTCAAAGACACATCTTAAATGATGAATTGATTAATTATTGTTTGCTAAATGTGTGTCAATATCTTATCACCAGCAGTCATCATCATCAACGTATTCAATCAGAAATATAATATATTTTATTTTGTAAGTGTTGCCCAGCTCTCTAGCTTAACACCAAGTGCAGTCTAAGCCATTCCACGTATACTGGAGCAGAAACAATAGACTTCTTTTAATCAATACAGTATCTTTTCTATATGATTTTGCATTGATCAGCATGAAATGTATTTTTTGGTACCCAAGAAGGTATATTGTGTAGTTCAAAATCAAGGCAGAATTGTGTTAAACATTCATGTAGTTTTATGTAAAAACAATGTTTTTTAAGAGAGACAAATATGAGGTGAACAGTTGTGCTATTTAGCTCAATTTTGGTTTTGCCAAATCAACATAAGGGTTCACTATACTGATGATAATGAGTCTGTAGGCCTGCAGGGCATGTGACAGCAATGATGAAGAAAAAATGAGAGGGAGAGTAGGAGCTACACAAAAGGAGGAAGTGAATTGAGATAAAGGAGGGAACGGATGGAAAGAGATAAAAAAGCAGAAATGCCCATGTCATCAGGCAGGGTATGGAGGGATTATGGAGTGGAAAGAGGGGAATTGAGGATGGGGGAAGAGGAAGAGGGTGAAATAATGCTAGATCGTGGAGAAGGGATAAAAATAGTTTTCCTTTCTTGTGCACTCTGGAAAATGGACATCTGAAATTGTGTGGATGGAGTGTTCCAGAGGGAAATTGAAGGGGGAAGGGAGTGTGCGTTTGTGTGTTTGTGAGGAGAGGGTTTTTGTGTGTCTGTACACACACACACACACACACGCACACACACACACACACACACACACACACACACACACCATTGTCTGTTGCCATGCTGTGTGAGTTTTATATTTCTGTTTGCGGGAACATTTGTGGAGAATTGCCAAAATTATAACATTGATTCAACACTGTACTTTAATCCATGTTCCAAATAGCGCATGCACACACACACACTTAAATACACATGCTACCCCCTAACCTCATGATGTGGTGCAATGGTTTGTTCCACTGATTTTGCGTAGGTGGGGGAGGAGGTAGAATACGATTTGATTGGATAATCCAAGGATTTAATATCCCCTAATCCTGGCACAATCCTCTCTGCGTTACTGCAGGGAGTAAGATTAACTGTATGTGTGTATTATGTGTTTATTTTTGTGTGGGCAAAAGGACGGGTGCTCTGTGTGTGGGGAAAAGTGTAGTGTGTAGTGTGTGTGTGTGTGTGTGTGTGTGTGTGTGTGTGTGTGTGTGCATGTGTGCGTGTGTGCGTGCATATGTGAGTGGCATGTACTGTGTGTGCATGCAAATTGACCTGTTTTTGCATGCAAAGTTTGGTCAGGTATGTGTAAGTGAACGTGCCTCCACTGCGAGTGGTCATGCAAGCTCACACACGATCATATATGACATATTTCGCCCTCATACATCGCTACGCTGCTGCTCACATACAAATTCACTTTTCTTAGAGATACAAAAAAAAAGGGCTTCTTAGTATTTAGCAGGACGGATCAGACCTCGCTACAGTATGACGCGCGTTTGCAGATGGTTTCTGTTAATTAAGTCTTAATTGGAACGTAAGTAATTAGAGGATCATTTTACTTGAAAGGAGCGTATGGCTGTTCATGTGTGTTGGAGTGAAGGAAGAGAAAAGAGTGGAGTACAGTGTGACTGACTAGCATGGACTGTACTTTATTTGCATTTTTTCATCTCAGGCTCAAGGGAAATTTTATTACTCTACTACAATATAGATTCAGTTCCCTCACCTTCTCCCTCTCCTTCTCTTGCTCAGAACCAAATTATACTTACTTCTTCCTCTGGATACTGCCCACATCTCTCATAAATCTTCTGTTCTGTTCATATCCTTGTTCTCATACATTTTCTCTATGCTCATTTTTCCCTTGTTACATTAAGTCAAAGAGAGATAAAGGAGATGATAAGGAGGATAGTATAAGGAGGATAGTATGAAGCCAGCACAAATTCTTTGTTTACCCAAAGAGCACAGCAGTCGCCCTTGGTAACCAGCATCCTTGTTTACTTACCCAGTGTGCCGTCATATGATTGCCATGACAACGAGCTAGTTGCCATGCCAATTTCCCGATGCCATTGTGTTGTCTTCGTATCAGCAGTATGCACTCCTCACCTGCTGTCTTGTGTTCAGTTTCTCTGGCTTTTTCTCCATCTCCTCTGATTCTCCCTCTCATCTTTCTCAATGCATCATATGAACTTTATATTATATGGTTACTTTAAATCATCAAAAGGTCAGGCCTGTTCAAGCAAACACATACACAAACATACTCAGAAACAGATCAATAAGCCTTGATTGATAAGTTGTAGTTGGGAAAAATTAGGTTCTTCTGTTCAGTCTGTTTTACAGTCACAAGGATAAGCTTGAACAGGGCTAATGAAGGAAGTAATGGATGAGGTGATGGATGGATAGAAGGATAGAGAAGGGGTTAGTGGGCACAAATCTTGCTACAATCAGCCTGCTCTACAACACAGGCCGAAATCAATGAACAAGACTGGACTGATCGATGAGTTGATAGTGCTAGATGGATGTCAGCGTTGATGGATAGCAATAGCACCAGGACTGGGATATGATGGATGGATGGATGGATGGATGGATGGATGGATGGATGGATGGATGGATGGATGGATGGATGGATGGATGGATGGATGGATGGATGGATGGATGGATGGATGGATGGATGGATGGATGGATGGATGGAATCCAAGGTCACTGAAAACTTTGAGAGCGTGTATCTGTCCTTACAGATATCTGTATATCTGTAAGTTTATGTGTATGCTGACATCTCAAGTCAATAAAGGTCCAGGGTTAAAAATGTAGGTCATTCCTTCCTCTGCAGACCTTCTGTGCGTTTGGGTGTGTGTGTGTGTGTGTGTGTGTGTGTGTGTGTGTGTGTGTGTGTGTGTGTGTGTGTGTGTGTGTGTGTGTGTGTGTGTGTGTGTGTGTGTGGGTGTGTGATGGCCTTGCCTTAGATCAATAGCTTTGTGGTGACAGCTAAGAGCTGATTAATCAAATGTATGGATCTGTCTCTCTGCTCTGCCCTCTCCTCAATTACCAGCTTCATTACATTGCCTTAACACCCCACTGGGACCTCTCTCCATTCTTCCTCCTCATCCCCTCCCTTTTCCATTCCTTCTCCACCCTCCTCCTCCTCTTTGTCCCTTCCCGTCCCTTTTCTCATCCTCTATTCTTTCCTCTTAGTTTTACTCCTCTCTGTCATAGATACAAAACACATCTAATTCCCCTATTGCTACAAATCACTTTTTGACTGGCTGTGAGACAAGGCATTAATTAGTACATTTTACAATTTGTCCCAGCTGAGTGAGGCAATCTGAGCTTGACTGATAAGGATGTTATATTCAAAAATGTAAGATGGTTGTTTGGATTTGGTTTTGCAACATTTCAAAGCTTGGATTAGAAAATAGGAGTGTCTACCCCACAAGCACACTGTTTTCTTCTTCTCTTTTTGACTTTACTTTGTGTATCAATGTCACTCCATTCTTCAAACCTTCCTTGCTCAATCCCTCCTCTGGATTCATCCATTTTTCTTCCTTTCTCCCTTCCTTGCGCTTCTTCCCTCTTTTCATTGCCATCATCCTGCAGCCCTTCTCCTCCCCCACCCCATCCCTCTGGCATTAACACTGTCTCATTGCCTCAGTGCTATGACTAAGCACTAAGTGTGTATAGTATGTTTGTGTTTGCCTTTCTGTGTTTGTGGCAAACCTGTGTGTCTGTAGATAGTATATGCATTGAAGGGCTTTTCAGAACATGTGTGTGCATACATGCATTAGCACTCTGAGATTAAATCTTTGTAGTCGTGACATTTTTAGACGGAGCTAGTCACGACTGAATCACGCCGCACTCCTCCCCCTCTTTTTCTTTCTATTCTTTTTGAATCATCCTCTCAGGGGCAGCTTTGCTTTTATCCTCCCACTCCCATCTCTCTGTCTCAGTCCTCATGTTATGCTTCTTTTTCCAGCATTTTCATTCACTCCCTGGGTTCCTCTTGGCCTTCCACCTGCCCTTCCAGTCGGTCGAAGTCAGTCGGGGTCCCCCAGGCCTGACTCTCGTTCTCCATCCTTTTATTTATAGCTGACTACGCCTGTTTGCTTCACACACTTGTCATCTCATCTCATTGCTCTCCTGCCCCTTCTCTCTATCTCAATCTACTCTTGTCCCTCATCTAATCCGTAGTTCTTGTGTAATCCAGATCAACTGGCCTGCATTCTTAATCTCGTCACTTCTCAATCTCCCCTCCATTCTGTGTGTGTGTGTGTGTGTGTGTGTGTGTGTGTGCGTGTGTGTGTGTGCGCGCGTGAGAGAAAGAGAGATATATCAGAGATGGCAAGGTTGTGTGTGCTTTGACACAGAAAGAGAGCAGCCTGGAACACAATTCAGACACACCTGTCACCTGCTAAACTTGATTTATCAGTGACTTAAAAACACATGGACACACACACCTTTGCTATGACAATTTTATTGATTTAAAAGCTATTTAATGCAGGTCACTGACTGCAGTTGATATAATTTCAATTATTATACCATACTCTTACAGTGGTATTAAGATCTTCCACTAGTTTCTCATTTCACTTGCCACTTTTTGTGGTTTCAGAATTGTCGGCTGGCTAACCCTGGCACATTTACAGAAATGTTGATTAATGTTTGTTGTCTTGATATAAATGAATATGTTAAATACATAATGAAATAACCATGGAACAAATGCTATGAGACTGTTTACTGTAAGTGGAGTCAATACTAAAGACATGTCCTGTGATAAGACAAATAGAGAGAGACTTGTTTTTGTCGAACATCTGTGTTGATGTTCCTTCTTGTTTGTTCCGCAGATGAACCGGCCAATCCAGGTTAAACCAGCTGACAGCGAGGGTAGAGGAGGTGAGACAAGTGACAGTTACACACACACACACACACACACATTTTAGTGTGACAGTCACAGAGAGAAGGGTAGGTGTCAAGTTGGATCAGATAAAGATGGAAAGTAGTCTAACGGGTGCTAAATACACACACATGTACACACAGACACAGTCAAATCACACTCATTCCACTCCCCTCTCTCATTACCCATCTCTATAGCCAATACTGCTCCCTGGTGGACATAAATGGTAACTTCCATTTCTGTTAACACAACTTCTATAGTCTGATCAACAGAGGCGTGACCAGTTTAAGGGGAAATAAAGATGATTTCTTATCATTTCCTTTCCTTTCTTCCATATTGTTGGTCTCTCAGAGGACAGGAAATTGTTTGTGGGCATGCTGGGAAAGCAACAGAGTGATGAGGACGTCAGAAGACTTTTTGAGCCCTTTGGCAGCATAGATGAGTGTACTGTGTTGAGAGGGCCCGACGGCACCAGCAAAGGTAAAACACATACAGTACATATGCTAACACACACAAACTACCTTATTTAGTTCAGTTGTACTTTGTAATTTAATATATTCTGTGTGCTGTAACTGACTCTGTTTTGTTGCAGGTTGCGCTTTTGTGAAATTCCAAGGACACGCTGAAGCCCAGGCTGCCATCAACAGCTTGCATGGAAGCCGCACAATGCCTGTAAGTTGCATACATGAAATTGGAAAATGATTGAAAACATACAGATACAACACACATACACACACACACACACACACACACACAAGGTATGCACACACACATTGTGTTCCAAAGACATGTGCATGAGTCACATGGGACAGTTTAAAATTTTCTGTAGGTAATAATGTAAGTAATGTAATCATCTCTCTTCTTTGGTGCTGTCCTGGGCATCATCTACATGCTGGTATAGGCCTGAGCCCCATATGATTCGTAAATGGATTAATTGTATGGAGAAAATGAATTAATTAGTAAGCATGGAGCCCAGTCCCATTGACACATAAAGAAGATAGCATGTAACATTACTTTTAATTGCAGTTGAAACCTACTCCATGTCTCCTTCTTTTGCCGGACAGGGAGCGTCGTCCAGTCTGGTGGTAAAGTTTGCCGACACAGAGAAGGAGCGGGGGCTGAGGAGGATGCAGCAGGTGGCCTCCCAGCTCGGCATATTTAGCCCCATGACCCTCAACTTCCCCGCCTACAATGCCTACACACAGGCGGTCAACGCACAGGCAAGCAGTATACAAATGCACAAACACTCACTGCACTACACACACATACACACCAAGTTTGTAAGGGGAGTGCTGTGCTTATGAAAGGATGTAATAAGTTTGAAGAGGCTATCAGTGGTCTAATTGGGTCTAATGTTATTACCTAGACAACAGAACATACGTCATTTGGCATTAGCTTTCCCGCAACACACAACCATTAACCCACTGACTCAGGACATAATGGCCTTGTAATTAGATCTCTATTCATCTGTTCCTCCATCATTCCCTCTCCCTAACCCTTTTTCTCCTTTTTTCCCTCTCTTTGTCTCTCTCTCTCTCTTTTTCCCTCTTTCTCCCTCCCTCTCTCTCTTTTTCTCCATCCCCTTCCTCGCTCTCTGTTTCCTTCCCTGTCTACAGCTTGTCCAACAGCAGGCCTTGGTTGCCCAGTCAGCGTACTTGTCTCCTGTGGCAACAGTTGCCGCCGTACAGATGCAGCAGATGGCGGCGCTCAATGCCAATGGAATCATTGCCACACCCATTACATCCATCACACCGTCCTCGGGTAGGCTCACACACACACACACACACACACACACACACACACACACACACACACAGACACACACACACACACATACAAGCACAATCACAATCACAATCACATGCCATGCATACTCAAAAACATTCTTAGACTTGTATATAGCCAGACACATGCACTGGAGCTGTATTGTAAAGAATATAGTGGTTTGTATATAAAGTTATCAGCTGTATATTGTAACACAAAACATATTTTTATAATGGTCAGCAGTCTTTTCCCTTAGATGCTTTGCTTCATCAAAATAAAAATCGAAGTTTAAAGCACTTAGTTATTAATGAGTTTTACTATATTTTGCATTTGTATAGCAAGATAATTGCAAAAATAACTAAGGATTTTGAAGGTGTAGATACAGGTGTAGTCAGTAGAGTAAAAGAGCTGCAATGACAGACTCGTTATCTGGACTGTAATCTGCGTCTGTAGGTACAAACACACCACCAACTATGGCGGCAACGCCTGTGCCATCTCTCCCTCCGCCACTAGGAGTGAATGGTTACAGCAGTCTGCCAGCCCCCACCAATGGACAACAAGCAACGGAAGCGCTATACACCAATGGCGTTCACCCATATCAAGGTTTTTATTTTAGTGTTTTATTACATATTTTTATTGGGTTTACAAAGTGTCTGTAGTATAACATCCCAGTAAAAGAAAAGAAAGATTTCTTGTATCCTTCTGTCATGTGTCAGAGGGGTGGCATGGTTCCATTTAAGAAGATTCAGGCTAACAGAGTAGTTAATGTGTTGATATGCTGTGTCATGGTGGAGTGTTGGGGTCAATAGGTGTGTTGAGGGCCCGGCCAAGTGTGTGTGTGTATATATATATATATATATATATATATATATATATATATATATATATATATATGTATATGTATATATATAGGATGAAATATTGAGGTATTTTAATAAAATCTAAGAAGCATACATACAGATGTATAGACATTAAACTAAGGAAAATCCAAGATTTATTATCACATTGTTTGTATTTTTTCTATTCTCACTATTTTTCTATTTTCTGGCTCTCCAGCTCAGAGCCCAGCAGCAGCCCTGGACCCCCTACAGCAGGCGTATGCAGGCATGCAACACTACACAGGTTGGTGTAAGTGAACAGACAGGTGACAAGAATGTTTAGATAAAGCGCGTTGAGCGACGTCTTCTCGCTGTGGGTTGGAATGGCATATGTATGGATAGATGTAAAATGTATAAAAAAACCCAAATGTAAATGCACACATATTGCTTTCAAAATCACTTTAGGTTCAGTAATGAGACACATCTGGCCACACTAATATCAAATGTCACTACAAATCAACCAATTGTGTAATCACAAATAAATCTTCATGTGCAGCTCATGTAGTAGGTTAAATCAGGATACATCTAAATAAGGAACAAGTTTGACTGCCATCGTCTGAAGGACGGAAGTGTTCCAAGGGCAATTGGTTGAATTAATTTTGTTACGATTTATCTGATTTCATTTTCACACAAGACACACATCCATGGCTGGTAATAATGTAATACAGCTAATGATACCTTTACCTCATTTGTATAGATGATTCATACTTATGAAATAAATGGGGACTGTCTGTACTGTGTGCATACCAGACTCAGACCAACAAAGTCATTGTTGTTGTGTCTTGCTCTATTCAAGTGTTACATTTAATAGTTTTCACCTTCAGCAGGAGACGTTTCAGTTCAAACGAAATGATTCTATTGGACACTGCTATGTTGCCACCTGTTGTTTTTACCCAATCAGATTTTGTTACTGTCTCTCCCAATAGCGGCGTACCCTGCTGCCTACGGATTAGTCGGGCAGCCATTCCCCCAGCAGCCAACACTGGTTGCCCAGCAACACCAGCAGCCCCAGCAACAGCAGCAGAGAGAAGGTGATGTGACTTCCTGTCTGTCTGGTGCCACAACCCTCTCTAGTGATCTTATTTAAAGTTGTTTATCACAAGGTTTTTACAGCCTGAGATAATTTATCACACTCTAATGTCTAATGTGTGTGTGTGTGTGTGTGTTTCAGGTCCAGAGGGCTGTAACATCTTCATCTACCACCTGCCTCAAGAGTTCAGTGACTCTGAGATGCTGCAGATGTTCCTGCCCTTTGGCAATGTCATTTCGGCTAAGGTGTTTGTTGACCGTGCCACCAATCAGAGCAAATGCTTCGGTGAGACACAAAAAGAGGGAGGAGGGAAAGGGGAGAGCAGAGAAAGGAAAGGACGAGTGAAAAAGACAGGGTGACTCGTGTAACAAAAGATATTGTGTCTGTTTAAATGTTGTGTGTTAGTTAAGTTGAGGCAAAGGCACGGTGTAGAAGAGAGGTTTGATTAAAATAACTCTTCTTTCTCTTGCAGGATTTGTGAGTTTTGACAACCCAGCCAGTGCTCAGGCTGCCATCCAGGCCATGAATGGCTTCCAGATCGGCATGAAAAGACTGAAAGTGCAGCTCAAAAGGCCCAAAGATGCCAACCGCCCATACTGAGTGACAACAGAGGAGGAAGAAGAAATAAAGAGAGGTGAGGTGCTGAGTGACACGACATGAAGAGAAGTGAGGTGTTGTTTGTTGGGGGAGCAGGAGGATAAAATTAGGTTAGAGAGAAAAAAAACCTTGAGAAGGTAGCGTTAGCTTTGACACTGCAATGCTAATTGATGGTACAAAGTTAAAAAGAAAAAAGCTTAACATGACATATCAGTGAATAGTAACAGTGGGTTACTCATATGAAAACAACATTCAACTCAGGAAAAGTGAAAATACTAAATATTGTTTTCCTTTTTATTTTCTTTCACAATCTTATTTATTTTCTTTCCTGCTGTTTTGATCTTTTCCTGAAACGGCAACTTACCTCACCCAAGATCCTTCCGTCCAATCATAATTCACGAGGACCCCATCGCTATGGCAATGGTTGCCTAGTGACCGATAAAGCCCTGACCCCCCCTTCCTCTCGCATTGTTGTAAGTTAATTGGTTGGCCTGTGTTTGGGTTGCTGTGGCGATTGATTGCCTGTGTTGGTTGCCCTTGGCAATTTTTGTTCTGTCACCTCGAGCAACCAGCCATGCGTTGACCTGCATGTCCTGTTGCTGTAGTGACCACAGACTGTGTTTGGTGCATTGTGACTTTATTTTGTATTGACCTGTGCACATACTGATCAATAACTTTCAATAGCCAGGACTGTACTCAGAATCAATTGATTTAATTGGATATTTGATACACTTAATCATTGTATAGTCATTTGATAAATTCTGCAGCAACGCTCGTTATTTTTTTGCAGCTTTGTTTTTGATCAGTTTCTGTAGTGTTCTGTTTGGTGTGATTATTATTTGAACAAATTGTTTGGGTAAAGTAGTGAGCGTGGGCATCTATGTGTACATATGTGTCTGTGTTACACTGTTAGTGTGTAATGCAAGAGTGCAAAATGTTTGTTGTACTAGTGTCTGTAAAGAGAGGTTTTCCAGAGGTTTCCATAGTGGACTGGTGGAGAAATGTAGAACAGCAGTACAGTTTACATCAAAATATGCTAATTATATTGATGGAGAAAGTAACATGCTAGTATGATATTATGCAACATACAACAATGGAAGGCCATGTTGGCCATGAAATGATTATGCAGTACAGTACATAGAAGTTTAAGTATGGCTACAAACCGGTCCAAATGGCAATACAGGTAGAATAGAAAAGAGCCGAAATCTGAGTTTTATGGCAAAAGCACACTATTTTAAGGCGAGCATGCATTTTGTTGATCTGTACTCTGATAGGCTGAGTTTTATATTCCTGGATTCTGATTTGTTACACTGTTTAATGTGGAACTTTAGTTTTTTGCTCCTTTGTTTCTCTTTCTTGGTCTCTTTTACATCTTCTATCAATGCTTTTGTGGTGTTTCCTCCCTCTCTCCTTCACTACTCCCCTCCTCCTCCGGTCCCCTTTTCTCCTCCTACTTGTTCTCCCTCTTCTCTGTAAAATTCTTTCTTCGCTTCTCTTTATCCCAACCTTCTCTTTCTATCCCTCTAGCTCGTGTTATGAGGTAAAGGGTATGTGGTTGTTATGGTGGAAAAACAAGTGCCTCTTGCTTATTGGAGAACAGCCTTCAACTATAGGAATTCTGGGAGAAATAGAGGATATCTTAAGTTTGAGGTAAATTAAATCCTCCACAAACCCTAACCTTTACCAAAGAGGCGAACATGTGTAGCTGCTGTCAGACCAGTGTGTGGATGCACCGTCACATGGCAGCACACATTATAAATAAAGGATTCTGTTTCTATTTCTAGACAAACCTTTACATAACAAATCCTTGTGGATAATAACAAGGTCTTTCATATCCAATGGACCTATCTGATAACCACCACTGTGCCCCTACATCAGTCAGATTAAAATTATCACCCAGAATTTCTATACTGCAAATGCCAGAGAGTGATGCATGTCGGTAGTAGTGTTTGCTTGCCATGACCCCAAGGCACATGAGTGCAGCACATGCGTACATAAACACATATCAACTTTAAAAAAACACGCACACATACATACCTCCAGACACTCAATCACACAAGGACACAAATAAAGGGTTTTCACTGTATTGAGTTGCATGATCCAGACACTGTGTGTGTATGTGTTAAAGCACCATGATTTCTTGCTTTTGAATTACAGAGCTTTATAACTGTGAATGATGCCTTCTTGTTTTAACTCACCCAGATGAAACTGAAATAAAGCCAAGCTAGGAGCATCCTAAGGTGCCATTTGCTTCCAGACTTATAAAAGCATTTCAAGTCATGCCTACAAGATTTTTGTTTGACGGGAGGAGCATGTTTGACAAGATGTAAAGATCAGACAGAAACATGGAGCTCCAGTGTATTTATAACTTTGCTTTCTAACATATCCTCCCTCCTTCTCTGTCCCTCCCTCCTTGTTTATGTATCATTCCCTCTACCCTCCAACTCTCCCTCCCTTCACAGGTGACCTTTCAGAGTCCAGCCGATGTGGAATCCCAGGGTTCATAGTGCTTTCAGACTGTCTGCTACCTTTGAGTGTCCGGGGAGTGCAGCCACACACACTGACACACACTCACACGAATACACATGCGCTCTCAACACTGAACCACGAACGGTACAAGGCTGATATACAAATGTACATAAAGTGCACAAACACACACGCCTGCAGACACTCACACAAAACACACACGGTTCACACAAGTCAGTAATCTTACCCATACAGCCAAGGGCTTGGTTTGACCATGGTCTATGTGGAGTTTGCCAACAGGGTGTTTAGTAGAGTTACTGTAAGATAACTCAGACTGAGCATGTATGGAGGGTACTGATGAAAAAATTCTGATATATCACTTCAATAGACTTTAACATGTCTGTACCATGTCTATTCCATGACAAATATAGAGGGGCCGATGTTTCATAATAAAAAAAGAAAGAAAATACAAAAAGATGTCTAAATGAGTAGGTTAGAGAGACTTTGGAGAAAATCCTAATGACCTGTAAATAATTTAGTTTACAAAGAGCAGCATTTAAAAAACAAGAAAAAATGCAAAAAGAATACTACTTTAGATAAACACTGAACAGGACACAGCGACATTATTATTATTATGATTATTATTATTATTATTATTATTATTATTACCACTAGTAACATCATCATCCTCATAAAGGGATATTACATTCCAAATTGTAAAATGGGAAATCACTAACCTATTTTAAATTTCTACTTAGATTTTAGGTGAAACTCGGGGGGGGGGAGGGGGGGGGTTGCACTTTTATTCGGGAGGTTTTAATATTTGAGCTATTTTTTATTTATTTACTAATTTATTAATTATTTTGTTTATTGGGAGAAGGGGTTGGAGTGGGTTGCAATATTTTGATTTTAGAATTTTCTAGAGAAAACCTTTTAAGGGCCTGTTTCTGTCAGACTCTTGCAATCGAGTAATTATAATGTATGTATTAATTATTACAGCAATTATATTTATTTCTAATTTATTGAATCCTGTTTTTGATCCACTCTCTTTTTAAGTTAAAATAAAAAGTATCATACTAAATGTCCTAATGTGATTTGTTAAGTGTGTGTATGTCTGTATGTGTGATGTGTGATTGTGACTTTTTTTTTTTGCCACAGAAGTGAGAGCTCACATCCATCTTCTGACCAGAAGGGGGCGTAAGTAGGGAGCATGTAACCAGAGAATGAAAGACAGCGTTTTCACCCACAATAAGCTGATGCTCAAAGTTTGTTATCTCCTCTGTTCGTTTATGGGAATAGGCTACTAATTTATCAGCTAAATGAAATGCTGTATTTGTTTTTATCTTTGTGAACCCAGTTCCAGCAAACTCTCCTCCCTCTGGGATGAAGATATTACACGTTTTTTTTGCTTGCTAAGCTGATCTCAGGTCGATTTACCAGAAGAGAAAGAACATGTGCTCAGGCAAAACTATGAGTAGAGATAAGATTATTACTGAGCTTGATGACTAACTACATAATACAGTATTTCAGCCCTGTGGTTTTCAAACATTTTAAATGGCTCTAGGCCTACTTTAGGAACACGTTAAAGAAAGAAAACATATTGTTCATCTACTGATGTGATTGTAATTTCAAGAACAAGTACAGAGTTCCATGTACATATTTCTATAAGGAGAAATCAATTGGAGGTGTATATTAATTGAGGTTAGCAACAGGCAAAAGCTTTGGCGATTAGAGTCAATGTAAAGTGTCTTCATTGAGCTTATTTTAAAGTTTAATTCCAGAACGTTTTTCAATTTCATAAAGATTTTAGGGGGCAGTTGCAAAGAACATACTTTAATGATAAACTGTTTAATTGTCAACAGTTTTTTTTTTAAATTCTTGACCCCTTGACTTCCTGGCCCATTCACAATCTACCATGACCCACTGATGAGTTGTAACCCAGACTTTGAATATCACTAATATAGCCTATAGGTCACAAAACTTCCCTCTGGAGGAGCAGTGGCAAACTCACTGACCTTGTCAATGTGACCCCGTCGCACATGTGCAAAATGTCAGAAAAACTACATTGTCCTGCACAGGCAAACATTTGGAATTGCATTTGTTTGATTTTTTTGTTTGTTTAAAAAGGTGTTTTTTTCCAGGTTTTAAAGGGGACATTTTATGCTTTACTGTGTTTTCTGTCTTATCTACAATATTATAATGTTGAATTTCTATGTTAAACGTGTCCAAAACTTTAAAAAATTAGGTAAATGTATTTTAGACAAATACCTGTGAGCTTAATCCTATACTGAACAACAGTTTTTTCTACTCTCTGCTAAGTCTTACGCAACTCTAAGCCGGCCTTCTATGATTGTTCATCTGCTTTTTTTTTTTTTTTGCCACTGCGGTGTTAACATTGTCGCATGTAACTACATACTAACGGCAGTAAAATATGTCATCTGCCAGTGTCGTTAAATTCTCCCCAATTCCGGGTCACATTTCTCCTGAAACATGTTCTGTTTATGTAGCTAGTATCTGGTTTAAAAGCCTTTATTTAATTTGATGTAGAAATTGCTGCTATATTCTATTATTGTCCACTGCTAACTATAGTAGCTACATGGCTAACAGCAGTAAACAATGTCATCTGGGCTGCCAATGTAGTTAAATTCTCCCCAATTCTGGGTCGCATTACTGCTGAAACATGTCCGATTGGGTAGTGTTTTGTTTCAGGAGGTTGTGTAATATTTGGTTTAGAAGCCTTTATTGGTGATTTTTTACGGTACAAAGTACTGTACTCCGTTGCAGTACCTCCAGGTTCAATAGTGAAACACGGAGTGGAGAATCCGGAGTTTCCAGGGAGCACGCTGACCAATCAGAACAGACTGGGCTTTTTCGGGAGGGGGTTTTTCACAGAGCATCTCATTTAGAGGGTGAATACAGGTGCAGCAGCCATGGGCAGTATGAGAAAAATAAAGTGTTTTTTTTTTTTTTTTTACCTTAAAGCATCTAAACATGTTCTAGTACAAACAAAATGCAGCACTGAAAATAACCTGACTACAACTGTTCTCAGGCAGGAGATCATTTGAGGTAGTGTTAATGTTTCATCACAAATGTAGGTGATGGCCAGTGTTGAAGAACAGTTAAATACCTTAAGAAATATAACAGAAAAAAATGAAGTTGTGATTCTGCAAAAGACAAAAAGGTTGATAAACAGCCCCTATAAACATGTTATTGCCATTGAAATAGTATGATTTATAACAATCAATAAATGTATTTTACCTTTATATTCACAGTACATGAGCGCAACAGTATCCTACGTTTGCAAATAACAAGGAGGTCAAAGGTCAGCTGCAGTCAAGCTATGACCCAGAAAAAGTAGTTTCATCAATCAAGTATAAAATAACAGAAAGATGTGTGTGTGTGTGTGTGTGTGTGTGTGTGTGTGTGTGTGTCAGCCAAATGCTCTCATGTGCTAGGACGTCATCTGCGTTCCTCCCTTTCCGTTATCCCCTCACTCCTCCCTCTGTCTGCTCCTCTCCCTCCTCTCTCGTACCGGACCTTCCTCTGCCTCTGCCCGGCCACAGACCCCGCCGACTCTCGTGGATACACTAGTGAGGAATTGTTTTTAGCTCGGACACGACGAGACGAGAGAAGAAAAATAGCGGGTCGCATTGCAGCATCTCACACATTCTCCAATCTGTAGACACTTTTTTTGTTTTCACCCCCCATTAATGTTTTTCTTAAGAGGCAAAACAAACTTTGTACACCATGGAAAGATGTAAAAATCATTCCGGATACTAAACTTGGACACAAACTGCGCCTTCTGTTCTGAGCACAACCAGCGGGCTGGCAGACACTCAACAGGACCGTTAGGTTATTGCTAGCTAGCTAGGTGGGACCTGGAAGGCTTGTGGAAAAACATTTTTTTTTAATAATAATAATAGCAAGACGGATATCACTTTTCAGTACGGGGGAAAACACCAAAGTAAGTACTGTTTCACTTTCATGTCGGAGAGTAGACATTATTCGTTTATGTGCGCGTGAGTGGGGGCGCATGCTCCGCATCCTCGCTTCTCTCAGACGTCATTACGCATTCATGTAGGAATCGGTTAATTAAATATAACTAACAGGCTTCTTATTTGTGTTTTTATCAGGAAAAACGCATGCATGCCTGTGTATTGTTTTAACTATTTGAAAGTACGTTAATAACCGTTGACCTTTGTTGTATAATATTGAAAACACGGGGGCAGCCTGGCGCGTGGCCCAGTGGTGGGTCGGTTTTTAAAGTTTGCTAACTAGCAGCAGATTATGTCACATTATCACTGTAACTACACAACTACAGGCCGCGGAAACAACACCATGATTTACAGACAGAAAAATCCAGGGTGATAGCACGTTTAGACCCTTTTACATGATGACTGTTTTTTAATTACAGTGATTTGTTTCAGTGTTGGACCCCTTCCTGCTGCCACCATTGTGTTCTTCACTCTCTCTCTTTTTGAATAGCTACATTTAAGCTAGTATGAGCACCACGGTGACAAAACACCCTCGAATTTAAAATATATCTGAATAAGAATCTCATAAATTGTGATAGGGTGGATACTCCAACCACCGGAAGCCCTGATGAATATTACGGGAATAGTGTTGTATTGTTTGTAACCAGATTTGTTTATATCACTATGAGCACTCATTCATACTCAAATGTGTGCAAACCTATGACATAATAGGCAAATATGTGTGCATGTGTTGTCAAGCTTTGCATCCAGGTCAAACATCATGTTAATCATTGGGTGAAGTCTCATGAAAGACCAACACTATCGTGAAACAGTTAGTCAATTAATTAAATAGTCGATTAAGAGAAAATGTATCACCAACAAATTTTGATAATTGATTACGTTTATTTAGTTATTTATTAAGTAATGGTTCCAGCTTCTCGAATGTGATGATTTTAGGCTTGTCTCTGTTATATAAACTGCAAATTGTGTATTTTGGGGTTATGGTTAGGCTCAATTTCATAGACTCTAGAATCTAAAAGATGATCGTTAGGCTATATGATTTAGTTATTGTTCCTCAGACCACACGATACTTACTTACTATCTGGGATTGTCAATTTAAAAGACTAACTAAATAATTAATTGGGAAGGGGAAACTCGTCTTATTCATGAAAGCTCTGCATCCAGGTCAAACATTATGTTAGCCCCACAAAACACTGACAGTCTAGAGGAGAAATACAGAATATAACTTCTATCTTTCCCTAACCTGAACAGAACATAACTTCAACTATCATCTGTCAATAATTACAACTTCTACTAATTTAGCTCTGTTTACTGACTAATCTGTAATTCAGTTAAAGACATAAATCATTACCATTTAAAGCTTCAACTTAAAGAGCAATGTGCAGGTTGAATCCATAACTGAATTAATACTTAATGTTGTCTGAAGAGGTCTTTTAAAAACACATAAGTAGAAATTGCTATGTTACACAAACCCTAAAGCAGAAATTTTGATGAAAGGGTGCCCATTTTAAGCTAGGCTCTGAAATACGCCTTTCCCGCTTGCAACGCGTCATATGACGTAGGCAGAGGCAAACAAGAGCTCACGCTCTGCTCTCTCATTGTTGTAATTAGAGCAGTGGCGAGAGACAGAGCGAGATATAGAGACAGTTTTAGAGAAGCCATAATGGTAAATTATTGTGTTTGTGCTGGTTGCACAGTAATGCAAAAGTAGTGTAAAGCATTACAATTCAGAGACAGTGCTAGTTACCATCAATGAAATTATAAATACATTTTATACAACAAGACACTTTGTGATTGTGTTCATTTTGTAAAAACAAAATATATTTATTCATTGCCTCCCAAATGGGGACATTGGAAGCCTCTGTATGTCCTTCCTTACTCTGGAAACTGCCTCCTGATTGCGGCGACAACACAAGCTGGTATCACCTTCCTGATCTCCCTGCCCAGAAACCCATATGCCCATCGGACCACCTGCCTGTAGGCTGTGTATCGGAATTGCCTAGAGTAATGATAGGGGTGCAATGTTGATTTTGATAATCCTGTTAACATAGTCAATACGATCAAGAGTGTATAATATCAAGTGTATAATAATATAATAGTGTTAAAAATTAGTCTTGTCTAAACATACTCTGGTCTGTTGGCTTGGAGAGGGCCATACTCCTGCCTGAAGTTGAGGTATGCTACCTGCAGCGAGAATGGGTTGAGGCAGCAGGCATCAAAGCCGGAATGGAGCGTCAGGCAGGTAATGTCCGTGACCGGGACTAAACCCTCAACTAGTGTCCAGTAGGCATCCACCTCTCGACAACATATGCTGTCCACCGCCGACGCCATAGCCTCACAATGTCCGCACAAGCACCTAGCGAACAAAACGATTATGTGGTAGTGCTAACTCGCTTGGATTGACTGCACAGTCCCTGTCTCAGTGTTAAAATCTTAGGTTGTAGAATATGAGAAGACAAAACGTTGCTGGTTTAAATTAAGACAATCTACATGTATGTTTAATCAAGAACAAGGTCGAAAGTATGTTTGCTAAAGCAGATTTATTGTAGAACACCAAGGTACTAGCCTAGATGAACCAGCGTTAGCCACTGTGCTACAGTAACTCACCAAGTCACTTGCCCTATTCGCCACTGGTTTTGTTGACACCACAACTCTACTTTTCTCCTCTGCCCATTGTTCCTCCCCCTGATCTGCCCCCTAATCTCCCCCTGGCCTCTATCTCTTCTAGGAGGCTCACAATTATAGGCCTGTGGGCCATCGTCCTCACCAACGTTGGAGACCTCGGTTTCTTCATCCACGTCCATTGAAATTTGAGCATGAATTTGACCAGACTCCCTCGCGTTACGTCACTTCCGGTCAGTGATTTATAGATGCGGAAGGTTTTTTATCACAATTTTATCTCAAAATATTGTTTATGGCAGTTACATATTCCTCCAGTTTTGAAAATCTAGTTGTTTATCATTAATATACACTATGCTGTATAGGGGTGTCCAACCTGCACATTGCTCTTTAACAGAAAGAAAAGCCTCACATATATCCAGGGGCCATCTAATTGCTCTGGGCAAGGTAACTGTACTTAACATAAAGGGCATATATGGGCTTGAATCCTGTGGGGATCCATGAGAATCAACATGACAATATTACCCTCACACCTCCTGAACAGGCCTATTCAAATCACTCTGCTGACTGATTGACTCTCTCCATTAATAATTCATGGGGGTCACAGGTTAGTGTCAAAGGTATTGTAGTTGACTTTCTTGGGCTTTCTTATCTGTAACACAGAAGATTGAATGAGAGTGATGAAACAGATCACTGCAAACAGGCTGTCTGCCCCTGTGATGATTTTAAATGTTCTCCCTTTTGCAGTATACCAGTATCTACAATCTCTGTTTGCATAACCACTGTATCTACTAATCTTGTACTTTATTAAAAATGACACAACTGTTTTCAGTCAAACCAAGATCCAGAAGAATGTTTAAAATGTGAAGGATGTGTCTGACTCACCCTCAGAAACCCCTCAAAATGTCCAAGGCATGACTTGAGTTACAACTGATTTGCAGAGAGCATGCCAGCTGCCTCTTCAGGTCAACGTAACCTATTCAAATGGGTAGATGTATTCAACCAACAGTCCATATCCAAATATATTCAGTTACCATCATATGACTGATCATATGAAAATATTCACATTTGAGAAGCTGGAGCAGTGAATGTTTATGTTTTATGCTTGAAAAATGACTCAAATGATAGATTGATTATCCATATTTGCTTAATTAATTTCTGTCAATTGATTGACTAATAGTTTCAGCTCTATTACCTTAATGCTACACTAAATGACATACTAATTAAATGAAAGATTATCAGCCCTGTTAGGAAAGGTAACCTATTACATGATCAATGTATTACAATATTTGAATCAATTTGCAAAACAGTCAGCTTTATCAGTGAAATGTGCATTATGGCATTGCAGGTTTATAGCTTGTTTTATTATAGCTGTTCTCAGAGAATTCCTCCAGTGCCACCATCGGCCCAATATGTCAGGCTCAGAGCTGGGTATCATTCCAGATCTTGTTATACTGGTGCTAATATAATACCTCAGTTTTGGCACTGATACCTGATTGTACTTTATTCATAACCTCACAATGACAAATATAAAATGTTTTCCCGGCAGAAACACCGTGTTTAATTTTCTCTTAATTTAAAGCATCTACATAGAAACACAACATAAATTAAGTCTAAAATCAGCAAGACATCAACACATTTAGGAAATATCTAATCAATTTATAAGTAATCAAGAATCTGAACAAGTATTCAATGCCAACTTTTAGTACCTGACATATCTTTACTTGGGGCTACTGGCATATTTCAGTCAGTACTCAGACCTTGATATTCTGTCCATACAATACTGTACTGTTTTTAAAACCTAATATGAGCTACAGTAATGTTCAAGGCCATGAAATAATTAAGGACTGCTGACTTATCTGATTGACTCAACCTCATTTTGACTCTTTTGTTTTGTGACCCTTTGTGATATCAGCATGTAATCGATGTGCCGTTCTGTCTCTGACTTATCAAACATCCAAACTTGAGGTACTGAAAACTAAGCTTTGACCTCTTATTGTGTATGCTGTCTAAGCTGTCTGTGTCCTAGTTATTTTTTAAAAGTTGACGTTTGAATGAGTCAACTGTCAGTGAACAGCTTAAGTATGGATGAATATGAGTAAATAGGTAGTAGGGCTGTGCAATTAATCGAAATTTAATCGTGATTATGATTTTGGCTCCCAATGATCACAAAAACAGAATTGAGAAAAACAATTATTTAGCTCATTACGTTTTGCAAGTAAACTCTTATTTTCTCTTGTGTTCTGAATGAAAAAATAAAGTTTAAATAGGAAAAGTATTAAGGCAAATTTCACAGTTGTATGTGTTTTTTACTGTTAAGTTCAATAATTGCAACATGTTTCCAGAAGTCAACGAGTAATCGTGTTAAATTATCGTGATTTCAATATTTTTCCATAATCAAACAGCCCTAATAGGTAGATATGCACACACAGATGGTATGTTATGAATGACTCACTGCTACAGTCTTGTGACTTATGTTCCTTTTTTCGACTCAGTCTCCTGTCATTCAGATAAACAAAGTATTGGGTGTCTGTTAAACTCCATAATGTTATTTATCCATGGAGAGTGAATGGGAAAACTAGAGCACCCCCCTGGTATGGTGGCAGTGTGTTTACATTCTCTAAATATTCCTGGACTCTGTACCAGGTTCCAGTCTGGTCTGTTTAGATTTTCCTCTGAGGCTTGTTCCCTTAATTTCATCCATTTTTGAGAAACTGCATTATGGGTTTGTAAACTTAGGATTCAGGTAGAGCTGAGATGAAACATTAGTAACATCTGGAGCTGTACTCTTCCAGCCTGATGTTGGGTCTGTGTTTACAGTCACCACATCCTTGTAATGGATATTCATAGTGAGAAAGAGAGAGGAGACAGTGAGAGAACTTCCTTTCTCCCTCCCCTGCCAAAGGCATGCTTTATTTTTATTGGACCTTTGAAATGGTCAGAGTCTGGTCATATGATCCTGTGGGCCAATGGAATGTGTTGTTAGGAAAGCTGTGGGGGGAAACAAGCTTTAACATGCTGAATTCATCAGATGATCTCAACTAGAAACCCTAAAAATATCCTCTCGAATCCTAAATCGTCTCCATGCGGCCGCCATGCAAAATATAAAGAATTTGTCCTTGTTTAGTTGCAAGCATTTCCCCCTTGGTTGTTTAATTTAGGTATCTGTGCATGTTTGTATGTTGAGCCTAATTACAGCTAATATATTTATTAACAGTTTGTAGTTTGTTGTTATTAAGGGAAATCATTTAATATGCAGAGAAGTCAACACAGTCTGTCTACATTCCTCATCAATTCTGCCCTTTGAACTGTCTTTACTTGTGCTCAGAAGCTCATTTAGTTATCTGTTTTGGGTTAGATTACACTGCTTTTTATGGAGCCAGACGTGCCCACAGGGCTCAAATGAACTTTTATTCCACCAGCCAAATGGCTAGTGAAAGTTCAAATATTACCAGCCACTCAATAGATTACCATTGTTTGTTTTTTTGGGCTTGTGAGTGAAGAAAATCTACCAGCCACTTGCATATTTTACCACCATTCGGCAGGTAAATTGTGCTAATTTTGAACCCTGCGTGCACACAAACTCACAAGATCTGGCAGGACACTCCAGGAGAAGTGACATGTAGTGCTACTGAAGTGGAAGAGTTGGCAAAATAACTGGGAAAAATATGTCACCCTTCCCATCCACTGTGCTGAGGGGAAAGAGAGAGAGAGAAAGGAAAGCCGAGTGCTCGGCCAGCCATTCTGTTGCAACAGGAAATGAGGGCCATGACTAACATGACATGATGTGGAAAATAACCAACACACTCAACATGACACTGTCTCAGACAGTGTCAGAGGATGAAACTAGTAGCAATATTATTTTATCTTTAGGATTGAATTAATGAAGCGTGGTGTATCAGTGTCAAACACCAAGTACTGATCTGAAAACCTTGTATTAAAGAACTAATCAGGGACTAAGGCAAAGATAAGGGCATTGATGAACATTCTAACTTTCTTTATTTTTGTGAATCTTATGCATGAAGTACACTGTTACTTTGTTTAAAAGTCCTTGTCAAAGTTGTTTTACCACACAGCTTCTCTTTAGGCAAACCTCAGTAGGGCTGCAACTAACGATTATTTTAATAATCGATTAATCTGTCGATTATTTTTTCAATTAATCGGAAAAAAAACAAAAAACAAAAAAACATTAATTTACATCAACTCAATACATACTTACATACATGTTGTTTTAGTTAATAGTTGTGTAAAGGTAAGTAACCCAAAGAGCAGATACAGACCCCCCCCCCCACACACACACACACACACACACACGTTCACTTGAAGCTTATTCATTAAATTATTACCATCATTGTAGTAAGTGCGAGTTAAGTTCATTTGTACACCACATTTAAACACAGCTTAAGATGACCAAGTGCTATAAAAGAACTTTAAAATGAAATTAAAAAGTACAACACACACAAATATATACGTCAACAATAACTGATATGGGACAAAGCACAGAATATATACATGACAATAGATTGAAAAATTAATGGGCCAAAAAAGGCGAGTGAATAAAAACGTGTATTTAGTCCTGCTTTACTACTGTTATTAACGAGCTAACGCTAGCTTGTCATGCTAGTCAGCTGGATAACGAGTAAACACCAGCACCACTGGAGGGACGTTACGTTCCTCACTTCAAAACGGAACAAAAGGAGGATTGTGTAGTGATTTTACCCTGCTGTTGAACTCCCTTCCTCCTCATCAAGGACTCCAACATGTTTACGTTTTAGGTGCTGAATCATCACCGTGGTGACCGTGCCATGCCGTGTCGCTTTTGCTTATCTTGCAGTTAACACGTTTTCGATTTATTTAGTGTGAAATGTTCCCACACCTTGGATGACTTAGGTCGTACTGATTTCTCTGCCTCCGCCGTGTGTTTCAGAACAACGTTAAGGATCTCCCCGGTCTCTCTCCGTATTTCCTCTACCCCCGCTCTGCTCTTTTTTTTTTCTTTCGCCGCTCCGCGCGGCACTCAACTCAATTGCTTTTATCTCCGCGACTGAGTGGCGTGTCGCGCGACACAATGAATCGATAATGAAATTCGTTGGCAACTTTTTTAATAATCGAATTTTATCGATTCGTTGTTGCAGCCCTAAACCTCAGTTCTTTACATTCAAGTCTAATTCCAGCTGCATATTTTAAAGATAGTCAAGGGGGGGTGCACATTACATACTAGAGCCCGACCGATAAAGGATTTTTAAGGCCGATACCGAAACAAATATTTGATGATTTAAAAATCCGATACTCCGATATATCGGCCGATATATATTTAAGGCAAGGCAAGGCAGCTGTATTTGTATAGCACATTTCAGCAACAGGGCAATTCAAAGTGCTTTACATGAAATATTAAAGAGCAGTTAGAAACGATAAAAAAAATTAAAAACAGATAAAAGTCGAGAATAAAATTTACAGTGCAGTATGAGAACAAGTTAACTGAGTCCAACTCGGGCCTCCCAGAGGACTTATGTTTTCTGTTGCAACTCAGGTTCCAAACCTGGCCTCCCAGAGGACAATTATTTAAAGAAAGGCAACATCAAAAAGAAAGGTCTTTAGCCTTGAATTGAAAGAACTGAGAGTTGCGGTGGACCTGCAGTTTTCTGGGAGTTTGTTCCAGATATGTGGAGCATAAAAACTGAATGCTGCTTGCCCATGTTTAGTTCTGACTCCGGGGTAGGGCTGAACGATTTTTGAAAATAATCTAATTGCGATTTTTTCCCCAAATATTGCGATTTCGATTTGATTATTTTTTTAAGCTCTTTGTCTTCTGTATTATTCAACAAAGAATAATATAATAATGTATAGTATGAACACACAATTACACACTAGACAGTTAAATAAGTAAAAATATAGTATATATACACACACACACACACACACACACACAATTTTTTACAGTGCACAGAGAGGAGCTGCCTCCAGCCCCTCCCCCTCGTGAAGTTACGTGCTGCCGTGTGCACTTGTTCAGAGAGGCTATCGTTACGTTAGCTAGTTGCTGGTGTTCTTGCCGTGGGATTAACTGTACTAATAAAACTGTTGAAACACCGCGGCCACGCTGCTGTGAAAGCTCCCCGAACGTCATTTATCAGTCTGGTTGAACAACCAGACTGATAAATGACGTTCGGGGAGCTCAGTGGCAGCTCCTCCACTCATATCTTTATAACGGAGCTAACCGCTAACCGGAGCTAACCGCTAATCAGAGCTAATCGTTGCCAACCGAGCCTTGAGTTCTGTGTGCCTGTATCCATTAACTGCATGTATAGACTCAAGCCCGAATAAAACCCTTCATTTTATTAAAATGGCTGTAAACGTTTTAAACTACAACTCAGAGTTGTTTGAATGACAGAAATCAGCTCAAGGTACAGTGTAGCGTTAGCATGCTAGTTGATGCTTTCTCTACGGAGTGCAGACTGATTGCTCTCGTGAGTCATGTGACCAAATCACAGCCTTTGCAATTAGGAAATCGCGTTTTAACATATCGCGATATTATCGAAAATGCAATTAATCGTTCAGCCCTACTCTGGGGACAGAAAGCAGACCTGTCCCAGAAGACCTGAGAGGTCTGGGTGGTTCATAGTGTACTAGCAGATCAGAAATGTATTTTGGCCCTAAACCGTTTAGTGATTTATAAACCAGCAAAAGTATTTTGAAATCAATTCTTTGAGGCACTGGAAGCCAGTGTAGAGACTTCAGAACTGGAGGGATGTGATCCACTTTCTTGGTCTTAGTGAGGACTCGAGCAGCAGCGTTCTGAATCAGCTGCAGCTGTCTGAGTGATTTTTTAGGGAGACCTGTAAAGACACCGTTACAGCAGTCAAGTCTAATTTAATTAAAAAAAAATAATAATCCAGAAATGCGTAACAAAACATAAACAGATTTCCTTAACATTAGTTATTTGAAGTTATTTATGAGTCCTCACTAAAGTAATATGATAATGCAGTTTAAAAATAATAGTTTGTTTTATTGTCTCAACAGAATAGAGGAACATCAAAATATATTAAAGTTCTGATAAATAAAATGTATAAAAATACAAACTTAAGATATGAAACTTAAGTCCTTTGAACAAAAATACAATAACAACAAAAAAATCAAAGAGTGTTGCCAACAGGGACGTTGTAGAGCGCCCACTGGTGGACAAACTATGCAACGCCAACACTCATAACATGGTTGAAGGGTGTTTCGTCCGTTTTTATTTTATTTTTTTAATATTCAATTACCAGAATCATTTGCCATTTGATGAATGAATATTTAAAAAAAAAAAAAAAAATACCAATAGTTTGGAAAATGCCTAATATCGGCCAGCCGATATATCGGTCGGGCTCTATACACATGGCTTAAGCTCTCTGGGCCAAGGAAGGAATCCTTCTTGATTACTGGCAGGGAGCAGCAGGGTGGGGATGGGAGTGGAAGTGAAGTGGTTACAGGGCTTTGGCATTTACAGCTACAGTGAGTGTAAGGGGGGTTACTGTAGATCTGCAAGGGGACTCCAGAGATGAGTGTGTGGGGGCGCCCCCACTGCTCTGCACATATGGATGAATCATGACTCACATCCCTCAGCTGCTAGTTCTCCCTTTTACTCTTTTTCTCTGCCACTCCCTGAACTTAGCAGCAGAAATATTCATCTCTGCACTCTGAATAAAAAAAGCATAGTTCGCAGCGGCTGTCAACTGTTTAGGAAAGAGCTGGTGTTGAAAGCACAAAGCTCAGTTGTTGGTCTGATTTCTCCTCCCACATGTGGGCCTCCTGAGCTGAGCTCTCAGCATGCTGCTTGTGCTCTGTTCCAATGAGAGGGAAACATTGGTGCCATCATCTAATCCTCTTAATTACATGGTAGAAAATATTCCCATTAACAGATGTCTTCCCCTATACATAGCCAGGCTTGTATTTAAAGCCCCTAAAGCAAGCCCCTTTAGACTGCTTGTGCGTTCAGATTTTTAGGTGGAACCATGTTGTTTAGGGTGTGGATTCTTCCTCTCGAACATGTGTAATAAACCCATAGAGTTGGTGCTGACTCCTTGTGTGTCTTGTGTTGCAGGATGCTGTCGGGGCTGAGCGAGTGGTTCTGGCAGGAGCGGCTATGGTTTCCGGAGGGCCTGGGCTGGGCTGACCTGGAGGATCGGGATGGACGAGTATACGCCAAAGCCCACGACTTGTGGGTGGCGCTGCCCATCGCCCTTGTATTCCTTATTGTCCGTCAGATCTTTGAAAGGTCAGTCCATTTTTACGCTGTCTAACTGGATATCTGTGCCCCTCATCTATGTCTTTGGTTATTAATTCAAACATTTGCTTCCTCTATATTTACACTTCTTTTCTGTCCTTCTGTCCAGTCTTAACTTGTTTTGTCCCTTGATAGCTTCCCTCTGTTCATTTTCTTTCTCCTCTAGTCTGGCCATCGGTTATCTCGTACTCTGACCTCTAATTACATTATTTTTCTCCAGAATGTAGTTTCTAGCCCAGCAATGATTTAATGTTCACTGTGCTGTGCCCTAGTTTATAACAAGTATAGCCCAGTTCTTTCAAGTAATTCACATTGTTTATCACACAAGTACAGTGTTCCTGTTTCTAGTTGCTAATCTTTTGGAAATCAGACAAAATACATTTTTTTATCCCTAAATCCCATTCGAATCATAGAGTGATAAATTATAAAGTGGGCTAGCTGAAAACTTTATGAATATTATAAGACAAACTAACATTTACATATATAAACATGAAAAATAATTGTTGCTCTTTGGGTTATCACGCTACACATGGCTGTGAGGCTTTCTCGTCATCCTGACTTTCATCATCCTAACCTCTAATGATTTTATTTACTTTTTATGTCTATTAGCTTTGTTTATCTCACACTTGAGTAGATCATTTCTCACACATTAAAATAATGTCCTTGATTGCACCCTTTACTGTCTTTAACTTCTTTACATTTCATCTCCTTTTAATCTCGACAATGTTTTTGTGACTGCAGGACGGTGGCTACACCCCTGGCTTCTCTGCTCGGGGTGAAAGAAACAGTGCGGCTCAAAGTCCCTCACAACTCCACATTGGAGTCCTACTACTGTAACATTACCAAAAGTCCCACACAGGTACATGTTTGCACATACCCATACACACTTAAAAAAGACAGAGTAGCATGCTGTGTGTGTTGCCAGGAAATCAAATACTTAAATCTGACCTTTGTGCTGTTCTCAGACTTCAATAGCAAGTCTTTGCAAGCAGACTGGCTATTCAGAAAGACAAGTGCAGCGATGGTTCAGGAGACGAAGGAACCAGGACAGACCGAGTTTGCTCAAAAAGTTTCGAGAGGCCAGGTAAACTCACGCACACACGTATATGCACACATGTCTATAGAGCTATGGAGCAGCTGCCTACCCTTGCGTTCCTCCGGCTATATGAGCACATTTCTAAGGGCAATAGTAGCCCTCTATTTTTAACATGCACTTATTATAATGCCACTATGCGGCTACCATGCCTGTAGCATTGCCCCAACTCTTCTCACACATGCACAGACAAATCCAACAATCCACACTCATTAGCACAGGGCCTCGGCAACAGGGGTTCTCTCACCACTGCTGGCTGTTTTTATGTGTGAGCATTAACTGAGTTAAACCAACAGCATGATCACCTGATAATACAAGGCTGTTGAAGCTAACTAGTGTCAGCTGGCAGATGACTCAATGTACAGTACTACAGATAACCGTATCTATAAGAGTGACATAATTAGCAGCAGATAGCATAATACTGCTGACAAACACTTTCTTAGATGATCTGTTAATGTATTATTCCACACCATGTGTTGTGTTCAATGTATAACTTCTGTGTAGGGACGTTACCATTAGCTTCATTGTCATGGTCATTGTACATGTGTGTCGCCAGATCCATAAAAGCTTCTTTTTTCGTGACTTGAAGGGTCAGTTCACCCAAATTACGAGAAGACACCAACCTAATTGCGAGCTGGAACTAAAGAAATAGTCCCTATAAAAACCGTCATATACTTTGGAAACAGCAGTTGACTGAAAATAATCTTCTCACAAGGTCTACCCAGTCGCTGTTCTGGAGCAGATTGCTCATTTGCTTGGAAATGTTTTTCTGAGCACTTTAACATTTTAAAGGATAAGTAAGATTTTTTCCAGTATGTCTTAAAATAATAGTCAGGTGCCCTCAAAGGCCTATAAGCTTGCTGTAATAATTTACCCTGTTAATAATGGACATTAAAGCTGTGGTATGCAGTATATTTGTGATGTCGTTTTTGAGAGAAAACTAGACTTCTGCACCTCTGCTTGGCTCTGATTTCAGGCTTCAGAAAATGTAGCCCGTGACGGGAGACTTTGGCCTATCACAGGTCATTTCAGAGAGAGAGAGTGTTTCTATTGGCTGTTCTGCACATGCAGACAGAGAGGGGAGAGGGAGAGCTGCAGAAAGAGCTCTCATTCTACTTGAAATTCTGGCGTTTTTGTTGCTTTCTACCTACTGCAGCAGGGGGTAGCCGAAAAAAAAAAAAAAAAACGCAACGGCCTGCAGCGAAAAGTTGAGACCAATTCAACTTTTGGAGAAACGCAACCCGATGTCACGCTACATGGCCAATCATGTAACCGGCAGTCCGTTTTGAGGTGTGAGAATCCCGTACAATAAACAGTTAACATCACTGCCTCTATCGCTGCCACAAGAAAGTTTTGAAACACTATGAGCGTAAAAAAAAAACGAAACACACCACTGAACTGGCCAGGAGTTTGTGCAGCTGAATGTTTGCCAAACAACAAAACACAGTCCCTCCATCTCTTTACTTTCTCTCTTTCTCCGTGAAATAAAGCTGCCTTCAAGTGCGGTCGGAAATGTTGAGATCTATAAACGATCTGATGGAAAACAGTAATTGTGAAATATAAAGTCTACTTGTGCTACATGGGGGGTGGGGGGGTTAAAGAACACAACAGGACATTACACAAATGGGTTGTTTCAGTGACACTCCCACCACTGCACAACCCTGCGGCAAATCGCCAGATCCCCTTTTGCTGGTGTGAATGGGCCCTTAAAGTGCTCTGAAACACGTCCAACATCTACATTTCCATGACAACTGGGCAACTCCATCAGCTGAAATTATTTTTGTTACACTATAAAAAGGGTTGACAGTGTGTTCTGTGTTATCCACATTAATGGTGACACTGTTGCTGAGGAATTTTGTGAATATAATTTTTAAACAACCCATGGGCCCACCACCTGTGGGAGGAACCGCTGGGGTCGGGTGCGCTGCCACATGGGTGGCAGTGAAGGTCAGGGGCCTCGACGGACCAGACCCGGGCAGCAGACGCTGGCTCTGGGGGCGTGGAACGTCACCTCTCTGTGGGGGAAGGAGCCGGAACTTGTGCGGGAGGTGGAGCGCTACCAGTTGGATCTGGTGGGGCTTACCTCTACGCACAGTCTCGGTTCTGGAACCATACTCCTGGATAGGGGTTGGACTCTTTTCTTCTCCGGAGTTGCCCAGGGTGTGAGGCGCCGGGCGGGTGTGGGGATACACACAAGCCCTCGGCTGAGCGCCGCTACGTTGGAGTTTACCCCGGTGGACGAGAGGGTCGCCTCCCTACGCCTGCGGGTTGTGGGGGGGAAAACTCTGACTGTTGTTTGTGCGTATGCACCAAACAAGAGCTCGGAGTATTCGGCCTTCTTGGAGACCTTGAATGGAGTCCTGTATGGGGCTCCAGTGGGGGACTCCATAGTTCTGCTGGGGGACTTCAACGCGCACGTGGGAAATGATGGAGACACATGGAGAGGCGTGACTGGGAGGAACGGCCTCCCTGATCTAAACCAGAGTGGTTGTTTGTTGTTGGACTTCTGTGCTAGTCATGGATTGTCTATAACGAACACCATGTTCGAACATAGGGATGCTCATAAGTGTACTTGGTACCAGAGCACCCTAGGCCAAAGGTCAATGATCGATTTTATAATCGTTTCATCTGATCTGAGGCCGTATGTTTTGGACACTCGGGTGAAGAGAGGGGCAGAGCTGTCAACTGATCACCATCTGGTGGTGAGTTGGGTCAGAGGGTGGGGGAAGACTCTGGACAGACCTGGTAAGCCCAAACGGGTAGTGCGGGTAAATTGGGAACGTCTGGAGGAGGCCCCTGTCCGACAGACTTTCAACTCACACCTCCGTCCCTGTGGAGGCTGGGGGCATTGAACCTGAGTAGACAATGTTCAAAGTTTCCATTGCTGAAGCTGCGGCGGGGAGCTGTGGTCTTAGGGTCTTAGGTGCCTCAAGGGGCGGTAACCCACGAACACCGTGGTGGACACCGGTGGTCAGGGAAGCCGTCCGACTGAAGAAGGAGTCTTTCCGGGATATGTTATGCCAGAGGACTCCGGAGGCAGTTGCAAGGTACCGAAGGGCCCGAAGGGCTGCAGCCTCTGCCGTGAAAGAGGCAAAGCAGCGGGTGTGGGAGAAGTTCGGAGAAGACATGGAGAAGGACTTTTGGTCGGCACCAAGGTGCTTCTGGAAAACCATTCGCCACCTCAGGAGGGGGAAGCGGGGAACCATCCAAGCTGTGTACAGTAAGGATGGGACGCTGTTGACCTCAACTGAGGAGGTAATAGGGCGGTGGAAGGAGCACTTTGAGGAACTCCTAAATCCGACTAATACGCCCTCTATGGTAGAGGCAGAGCTGGAGGATGATGGGGGATTGTCGTCAATTTCCCTGGTGGAAGTTGCTGAGGTAGTTAAACAACTCCACAGTGGCAAAGCCCCAGGGATTGATGAGATCCGTCCAGAAATGCTTAAAGCTCTGGGTGTGGAGGGGTTGTCTTGGTTGACACGCCTCTTCAACATTGCGTGGAAGTCGGGGACGGTGCCTAAGGAGTGGCAGACCGGGGTGGTGGTTCCCCTTTTCAAAAAGGGGGACCAGAGGGTGTGTGCCAATTACAGGGGTATCACACTTCTCAGCCTCCCCGGTAAAGTCTACTCCAAGGTGCTGGAAAGGAGGGTTCGGTCGATAGTCGAATCTCAGGTTGAAGAGGAACAATGCGGATTCCGTCCTGGTCGTGGAACAACGGACCAGATCTTTACTCTCGCAAGGATCCTGGAGGGAGCCTGGGAGTATGCCCAACCGGTCTACATGTGCTTTGTGGATCTGGAGAAGGCGTATGACCGGGTCCCCCGGGAGATACTGTGGGAGGTGCTGCGGGAGTATGGGGTGAGGGGGTCCCTTCTCAGGGCCATCCAATCTCTGTACGACCAAAGCGAGAGCTGTGTCCGGGTTCTCGGCAGTAAGTCGGACTCGTTTCAGGTGAGAGTTGGCCTCCGCCAGGGCTGCGCTTTGTCACCAATCCTGTTTGTAGTATTTATGGACAGGATATCGAGGTGTAGTCGGGGTGGAGAGGGGTTGCAGTTTGGTGAGCTGGGGATCTCATCGCTGCTTTTTGCGGATGATGTGGTCCTGATGGCATCGTCGGCCTGTGACCTTCAGCACTCACTGGATCGGTTCGCAGCCGAGTGTGAAGCGGCTGGGATGAGGATCAGCACCTCTAAATCTGAGGCCTACCCTCACCTATGGTCATGAAGGCTGGGTCATGACCGAAAGAACAAGATCCAGGGTACAAGCGGCCGAAATGGGTTTCCTCAGGAGGGTGGCTGGCGTCTCCCTTAGAGATAGGGTGAGAAGCTCAGTCATCCGTGAGGAGCTCGGAGTAGAGCCGCTGCTCCTTCGCGTCGAAAGGAGCCAGTTGAGGTGGTTCAGGCATCTGGTAAGGATGCCCCCTGGGCGCCTCCCTAGGGAGGTGTTCCAGGCACGTCCAGCTGGGAGGAGGCCTCGGGGAAGACCCAGGACTAGGTGGAGGGATTATATCCCCAACCTGGCCTGGGAACGCCTCGGGATCCCCCAGTCGGAGCTGGTTAATGTGGCTCGGGAAAGGGAAGTTTGGGGTCCCCTGCTGGAGCTGCTACCCCCGCGACCCGTTACCGGATAAGCGGAAGAAGATGGATGGATGAAGATGGATGGATAATTTTTAAACGATATGAGCATAACAAATGAAGTTCAACCTGCTTTCATTGTGTTGTGGAGGATACAGACATCTTAGAGAATAACTCAAAACTATCTGCATGACTAAAATAAAACTTTTTTGTAATTTTGGTGAAGTGACCCTTCCTAATCTGCGTCTGCGGTATATACGTTGAAGATGATATTTAAGCAGATTGATGTTCTGCATCTGATGCTCGTGTGGATGTGAGCAGACATATGTGTGACTCCCTGGTTATGGTGTGTCTTTCACTGTGCGTCTTCTGAATCAATCTGTTGTTTGTGTGCACACAACAGGCTTCTGTTACTCTCCTTTATTTTCCCCACTGGTATATCTCTCTCTTCTTTCTCTGTGTTCACTTTTCTGTTCTTGTGTTTCTCTGTCCATGTCTCTCTGCTGCTGTGAAATCCCCTCTTTACACCTGTACGAGAGGCTGTAGTGGGAATGGACTCTCACTGGCTCTGTTACAGGATATTGAGAGGGAATACTGTCTGACAGCTCTCAGTGTGTGATGGCACATGTTTGGCTGTGTGTGTGTGTGTGTGTGTGTGTGTGTGTGTTTAAGTGTCTGCTGGTAGAAAATGTGTCTCTTGTCTCTTCCTCATTGACTGAGTAGAACCTGTGTGTGTGTGTGTGTGTGTGTGTGTGTGTGTGTGTGTGTGTGTGTGTGTGTGTGTGTGTGTGTGTTCTCTTGCAGTTGGAGATTTACATTTTACCTTCTTGCTTTCATTGCTGGCCTGGCCGCCCTCATCGATGTGAGTACTGCCATGTTAACCTCGACTCCGCCTCCTCCTCTCATCTCTTTATGTTCACATGCTCATTCATCACCTGCCCTGCCATCGTAACATGACAGTTTCCACGGTTGTCTGTATTTTTTGCTGTGATGACTTCACCTCTCGCACTGTCCGATGTGCAGCGTTGACTCATTGCCATGCTGAGTCAGTTGATATAAATACATCTGTCGAGCTCTGCTGTCTCATTCACAACGCATCTCTCCTTCCAGAAACCTTGGCTGTATGACCTGAAAGAGATGTGGCAAGGCTTCCCTGTGCTGGTAAGTCTCTGGGATGGCTAGGTACACTGAATACACCAGGGTATCTGCAGAAAAAAAACCGATATGGCCGTGAAAAGGGTATTAAATTGCATTTTATGATGTATTTAAAAGGACTTAAATTAAATTTGTTGAACACTGCCGAAACCCTGATACACATATCACAAGACACCCTCCTTATACAAAGTTCCAAATAGAGCTGAAATGAGTAGCTACGTCATTCATTTAGATAATCAGTTCGTTGTTTAAGTACGTTTTTAAGCAGAAATGCCAAAAATTAACTGGTTGGTCTATGTCTTGTGTAATAATCAACAAAATATCTTTAGGTTTTGGACTCAACATGGGCTCTAAGAACTTGTAATGGATATTTTTTGCTATTTTCTGACATTTTCAAGACCACACAATTAATCAATTGATCAAAAGAATAATGACAATACGATTAACTCAGTAATAGTGATGATAATGGTGAGTTGCAGCCCGAATATAGAATAAAGAATATAGATTTGCTCACATTGGTGTATGGATTTTGAAAGTAAAGCTCTTTCCTCTCCTTCAGACTCTCCTGCCATCTCAGTATTGGTACTACATGATTGAGCTAGGTTTCTACAGCTCTCTGCTCTTCAGTGTTGCTTCTGACGTCAAACGCAAAGTGAGTGATTTCATCTCTTCACCTCCTTTGTTCAGGTGGTATTATGTAAACAACAAGACTTTCATGGGAACATAATTAAAATATACACAACAATTGCTGTTAATGGAAAACAAATATAATTTATACAAACAATATTTGGTTTACCACTTTTATGGTTAATATATGATGATTAACTATATGCACAAGTAAGACAGTCTGTTCTTACTGACTGATCAGTTTGACATCTGGCATTGACTGTGGGCTGGACATTAGACTGTTGTTACACGTGTGTTTAAGTGTGTGTGTGTGTGTGTGTGTGTGTGTGTGTGTGTGGACTTTGCTCAGCCGGGGTCAGCTAACCACAGTGGGGGAAAATCTTGCCAAAGAGGCACAATGTGTTCCTCCAACAAATTATTCTAACCTAGATGCCTATTAAGCAGGATTTACCACTTCACACACACAACACACAAATATATATTTCAAACAGTTTCCTTTTCTCAGCATAACTACTATTTCTTCTTTCCGCCTTCTCTTTAGGACTTCAAGGAGCAGATAGTTCACCATGTGGCGACCATCCTCCTCATCAGCTTCTCCTGGTGTGTTAATTACATCCGTGCTGGAACGCTCATCATGCTGGTTCACGACTCATCTGATTACTTCCTTGAGGTAAATGTCATTCATACAGTACAATTCATTTTGATTAGCGCACTTTGGCAAGCAAACATATAGATGGGGTCAGTATAAATAAATGGTGTTAACATGCTGCATCCCTACTGAGTTTTAAGTTTTGTTCACACATGATTCACTGATTGCAATGAAACTTCAACTACCGTAAGACAAATTCTGACACACTGCCACCTTGTGGAGAGAACTAAACTTCACGTCATCTTTAGTTGAATAGAGGCAAAACGGCTACCATTTTTATTATTATATAAACAAATACATTAGCCTTTATTCTTTCTTCCTTTATTCTTTCTTTCTCCCTCTGACAGTCTGCAAAGATGTTCAACTATGCTGGTTGGCGAAATGCCTGTAACTACATCTTCATTGTATTTGCTGCAATCTTCATTATCACTCGGCTGGTCATCTTCCCCTTCTGGTACACACAGACACACACACACACACACACACACACACACACACGTTTTAAGTAATTGTTTTAATGTCTTATCGCAATATACACCTGTATGTTGTTTGAGTTACATTGTCCTTAATCCTCACTATCTCTATTCCAGGATTATTTACTGTACGTGGGTTTACCCAGTGACCATCTATGAACCCTTCTTTGGCTACTACTTTTTCAACGGACTTTTGATGACTCTCCAGTGTCTACATATCTTCTGGGCTGTCCTCATCATACGCATAGCAATCCGCTTCCTCACCAACAACGTAAGCAAAGAAAGAAATCTAATTTAAAGTTCAAATTTTGTTAATTCATCCATTAAATCATGGAAACATCTGCGCTCACATCTTCATCATCCAGCACTGGTTAAAAGACAAACAGCAATAAATAAAGATAAACAAGATAAAATAAAATACTAGAAAATGCAAAAGAAATACACATTTGAAATTTGACACTGAAAATCTGCAGTTGAGACATTTGAAATACCAAAAGAAGTTAAAGTTAAACTGAAGGTCCTCAAAGAAATTAAAGTTTCAGTGTAAGCGCTGAGTAAAGTTGAAGTGAAAGTGCTGACAGGTTTTTGAAAAGTGATAAATTGAGCTGAAAGAGTCAAGTGAAGTGGAACTCCTGAGAGAAAGTAGTGCCAGTTCAAGTGTATGAACGGAAAAACCATGTCAGTTGAAGTGTCAACTGAAGGGCAAGTACTGAAAGCAGTTGGAGCAAGCCATGTATAAACTAACTGAGTTGGAGTTAGAGGGGCTTTAGACACTTTGTTCAAGGGTGAAGACCTGAGAGCTGAAAGGGGTTGGAGTGTCACTTCAAGTGTAAACTGTGAAAGGAGTTGGGGTGTCACTATAGGTGTAATCACAGAAAGAAGATGAACTCACAGTTAAAGCATTGCAGTTCTGTAACACTGTCGGGAACAGTTTAAAAAAGGATAAAAATAGATGCAGCAGAACCAGAGATATAGTCTTTTTTATTATACACATTCACTTGTCAAAACTTGGTGCCTACATTACCCACAATGCAACTTGACCACTGACAGTTGAGTTGGAGATTAGGGTTCATTAAGCTAGTAGCAGTTAATGTAATGTAATGAAATATAAGAATATATTCCATATGTACATACATACAAGGTATGAAAGAACTGTGATTTTACAGACCTCTTGTGCATAACCAGTTGCTCACACACACCCACACACACACACACACACACACACACACACACACACACACACACACACACACACACATATATCCATGCATGCAACTGGATGGTTTGTTTGGACACTGGCCAGAGCTCCAGTACAGTTTGAGTATTGATTAATGATATTTTTCGGCCTGGTTTTTTTTTCAGGAAAAAGTTGACGATGAAAGGAGTGACAAAGATGAAACAGATGAATCAGAAGAGGAGGGAGAAGAGGAGGATAAAAAGGACATGAAAAAAAATGGACCAGTGCAGAACGGTCACACAGTCCACAACAACAACCACCGCAAGACAGAGTAAAAGCGAACAAGTGTCAGGACAAAAGAATGTGAGAAGGACTCATATCCCTCTGTAGGGGAGCAGGAGGGAGGGATGAAAAGAGAGAAAGAAGAGGGGATTGTGGTTTAGGGAGGGAGGGGGCTAGTCATCCCCTTTAAACTTTTGCACACCACAAACACTCATACATGTTCATTCGTACTATTAGAGGGCACAGAGATCCAGCAGATAATATACACTACATTAGGTGGCATGGTTTTTTTGCTTTGTCATTAGAGAAAAATGTATCATTGTCAGTTTGTCAGTCCCCAAATTTCAATAAGACAGGGAAGAAAATGGATGGAGGATGGGGGTGATGCTGCTTCTACTTTAGCTTTCCTTGTTCTTTGTGCCTTAGAGCCAGCTAATGGCTGGTAAAATGCCATTTTTAAAAAGCTTTCTGCTTTAATCTTGTGTTGCTTTATTTCGTTGCACCTTTTTGTTTTCTAATAAAAGAACAAAAGAGAGTGAAAGTGAGACAATAGGGCATTTAATTCCCTATTTTTTTCCTTGTCTATGCAATTATGTAAGTGTTCAGATATTGCAACGTCTGCACAAACACAGTGTCTCTGATATACTGTAATAACTTGCAGTAGGACTGTGGCCTCTGCTCTCCAATGCAGCTCGTGCTATTTATACATTTGCCTTGTTTAAGGTTTAAAGAGTAAATCTTGCTTTCTTGTTTTAATTTCGGTTCAATTCTTAATTCAGTATTGAATTAATTCAGACCTGCAAAGGTCATCATTCTCAGTTCTTCGCTGTTTGAGCAGGCAGAAATACCCGAGTGCTTAGCACAAACACTGCAATATGAATCACTGCTTCCTGCTAGTTTTGACAAAGCTGAATGTTTTTCCTTTCTGGTTTGGCTAAAGCTGTTTGATACAGTTGAGTCTTGAATCACGCTGATGCTGCCACCCGCTGAAAACCAATGACTCAACAAAATCATTGCGAAGTTGGGTTGCTTTGTTGAAATAAAGGAGTTTTACTAAGTTGAATGGAATGGGACAGATTAACCAATTCCGGATTTTACAAATATGGGCCAGATTTCTTCAATTCACTGCCTTGTAGCCTGGGTAATGTTTATTAACCTGGGTTAGAATTTTACGTGTTGATCTAAGTGAATGATTTTAGGTATGATTGTGTGTATGAAACGGGTTTTTGATGTTAAAAAAAATTGAAATCAATTTTTAGCAATTTCGTGTTTGAGACTTATGAGGAATTCAAGAAATGAGTGTTGCAGTTTTGTTGTTATGCTTTAGAGTTGGTTGTACGTCAAGTGCCTTATCAGTAATGTATTGGAAGCTCTGTTCTGTCTTCATGTCCACTTGTTTTCTTTCCTGTCTCCACATCACAGATCTAACCCTAAGACTAGTATCTCCATAACTCCTCTTCTTTCTAAATTACCTTCCTTTCAAACTGACCCTCATTCCACCACCACGTTCTTTTTTACTAACCCAGACCAACCGCCAACCTCGCTTCCCCAGTGATACAGAAGAAACAGCTGTGTCCTAATTACAGTGTTATTTGTTTCTTATTTTGTATTTTTTTGTTCAATGATGCCTAAGTATTGTTATTAACAATAAAAACAAAGATCATGAATCACAATGAAAGCATTTATCTTTTCCTTTTTTGTACACCAAGTCTGCAAACATCCCACACAGTAAATCTTTAAGTTTATAAATTCCAGTAAAAAAAGACATGAGACCATATCACATTATTTTGTCCCTTAAAACTCTATCTGGCGTAATGTTAAAATACAATAGCATGAACACAGTCCTTTAGCAGAAAATAGGTCATCCTGTTAAATCATCTAAGAAGATTACCCCATAAAATCCGACCTTTTACACACATTCACATTTTATTGTAATTAGGGCCCGAGTGCCAACAGCGGCGAAGGCCCTATTTAAACTGAAGGAATTCTTCCTTTCCTTTCCTTTCTTCCAGCAAAAGAATCTCCTTTTTGAGGGGCTTAACATACTCAAAAACTCACCAAAATTGGCGGTCGCATCAAGTCTGGTGAAAACTTACGTATTTTAAGGGTTTCGGGAATAGGTGCACAAATAGGCGCCCCCTACAAAATAAAAAAAAATGAGCCTGCAGTACGTTTAATGTAGACTAACGAAACTTGGTACACATATGTAGCATGTCAAGACGTACAATTGAATTGAACGTTTGAAATTAGTGCGATTTTGGCCATTTCCACATGTCATACTTTAACGAACTCCTAGAGATTTCATCCGATCAACTTCAAATTTGGTCTGTGCCATCTTAAGACGTTAAAGATGAAAAGTTATTAAAAGAAAAACTTTTCGTCATAGGGCGTGGCCGTGGCGGGGCGGCAATTTTGTGCGTTTTGCCATCGAAACAGGAAGTGGGTGTAACTTGAGTGTACATTGTCCAATTGGCTCGAAACTTTTCAGGATTCATAAGAATTCAACCCTGAGGACAAATAAAGGCCGATATTTACTCAAAGTCATAGCGCCAGTGGCAACAGGAAGTAAGCCAACGACCTGAATGAGTTCTACTGCCGATTTGAAAGACAAAAGGACAGTCCTGACACCATCCCCCACGACACCTCCCTACAGCTACAGCCACTGTGCATCACCTCCACCTCGCCCACCTCAGCAGGGTCCTGGGCCCCCCCACCAATGCCCTCCTTAAAGGTCCCCTCCACCTCCACCCCCCCTCCCACCTCAGTGACGACTCTCTCCATTCACGAGAGGGACGTCAACAGACTCTTTAGGAGACAGAATCCCAGGAAAGCTGCTGGACCGGATGCTGTCTCCTCATCCAGCTTGAAGCACTGCGCTGACCAGCTGTCTCCAGTGTTCACAGACATTTTTAACACCTCACTGGAGACATGTCACGTGCCAGCCTGCTTCAAGACCTCAACCATAATCCCTGTCCCCAAGAAGCCAAGGACCACAGGACTTAATGACTTCAGACCCGTCGCCCTGACCTCTGTGGTTATGAAGTCCTTTGAGCGCCTTGTGCTTTCACACCTCAAAGCCATTACCGACCCCCTCCTGGACCCCCTGCAGTTTGCCTACAGAGCCAATAGGTCTGTAGATGATGCAGTCAATTTGGCCCTCCACTACATCCTCCGGCACCTGGACTCCGCAGGAACCTACGCCAGGATCCTGTTTGTGGACTTCAGCTCTGCCTTCAACACCATCATCCCGGCTCTGCTTCAGGAGAAACTCGCCCAGCTTGGTGTGCCTGACTCCACCTGCAGGTGGATCACTGACTTCCTGTCTGACAGGAAGCAGCATGTGAAGCTGGGGAAACACGTCTCCGACTCACAGTCCACCAGCACCGGATCGCCCCAGGGCTGCGTTCTTTCTCCTCTGCTCTTCTCCCTGTACACCAACAGCTGCACCTCCAGTCACCAGTCCGTCAAGCTTCTGAAGTTTGCGGACGACACCTCCCTCATCGGACTCATCTCTGATGGAGACGAGTCCGCCTACAGGTGGGAGGCTGACCACCTGGTGACCTGGTGCAAGCAAAACAACCTAGAGCTCAACGCTCTAAAGACAGTGGAGATGGTTGTGGACTTCAGAAAGAACCCAGCCTCACCTGCCCCCATCACCCTCTGTGGCTCCACAATTGACACTGTGGAGTCTTTCCGCTTCCTGGGAACTACCATCTCCCAGGACCTCAAGTGGGAGCTGAACACCAGCTCCCTCGTCAAGAAAGCACAACAGAGGATGTACTTCCTGCGGCAGCTGAAGAAGTTCAACCTGCCAAAGACAATGATGATGCACTTCTACACAGCCATCATTGAGTCCATCCTCACATCCTCCATCACCATCTGGTACGCTGCTGCCACAGCCAAGGACAAGGGCAGGCTGCAGCGTGTCATTCGGTCAGCTGAGAAGGTGATTGGCTGCAATCTGCCGCCGCTCCAGGACCTATAGGCCACCAGGACTCTGAAGCGTGCTGGAAAGATTGTGGCTGACCCCTCCCACCCCGGACACAAGCTCTTTGAGTCACTCCCCTCTGGCAGGAGGATGAGGTCCATCAGGACCAAAACCTCACGCCACATAAACAGTTTTTTCCCCTCCGCCACTAGCCTTCTAAACAAGGCTCGGAATCCACCCTGACTCTCTCCACACCCCACCTCTCATGCCACTGTACCTACTCTGCTGTAGCGTTCCTTTTTACTACTGTTTAAATTATTTTACTATTTATTTAAATTTATTTTATCGTTATTAATACGTACTGTGTGTATATGTTTATACTTACATTGTTTATATTCTTTTTATCCTTCTTATATTTGTATGTGTGACATGCTCCAACAACACCATGACAAATTCCTCGTATGTGCAACGTACTTGGCAATAAAGCCCTTTCTGATTCTGATTCTGATTCTAAAAGTCAAGGTGCTACTTTAACGAACTCCTCCTAGAGATTTCATCAGATCGACTTCAAATTCGGTCTGTGTCATCTTAAGACCTTAACAATGAAAAGTTATTAAAAGCAAAAGTTTTCATCCAACGGTGTGGGCGTGGCGTGGCGGCCATTTTGAGCATTTATCGATAAACGAAGAAGTTGTTGTAACTTTAGCGTACATCGTCAAATTTGGCCGAAATTTCTCACGATTGACAAGGATCCAGGCCTGAGGACATTTATAGGCCAAAATTTACTTTTGGTCATAGCGCCCCCTGCTGGCAACAGGAAATCAGGCTCAATTTTTTGAGCCATTTTTGTGCGCCTATTCCCGAAACCCTTAAAATACATTCATTTTCACCAGGATTGATGCAACCGCCAATTTTGGTGAGTTTTTGAGTATGTTAAGCCCCTCAAAAAGGCGATTCATTTGCAGAAACGAAGGAATAATAATTCCTTTATTCCTTGTGGGGGAAAACATGGCCGCTACAAAGAAGATGTTATCAGGGTTAATAAATAACTGTTCATGCAACAGTGACCGCCCACTTTTTTTCGGCTCTGTCTCCGGAAGTGTTATGTTATCTCCTTACATATACCTACACTCTCCGTCTCTGCAAGATTGGGAATGATTGAGATTTCTCTTGGCACAGCTACCAGAAGACTTACAACTTTCAGACAGGTTGCTCACCAGAGATGGGAAGTAACAAAGTACAAATACTTCGTTACTGTACTCAAGTAGATTTTTCAGATATTTTTACTTTACTTCACTATTTATTTTTGTGCCGACTTTTTACTTTTACTCCTTACATTTTAACACCAATATTGGTACTTTCTACTCCTTACATTTTACAAACTTGGCTCGTAAAATTCTGAGCCTTGGTCTGGCTATCACCAGACCAAGCTCAATCTAGTTTCAAATAATTTCAGTATATATAAATAAGTGCAGAGTTATTCGGCGGCATTCATTCGCGGCAAATCATTGCGGCTTGATGGCGGTTTTGCATAAAAAATGGTTGTCATTCGCAAGGCTACTTTTACTTTTATTAAAAAAAAAAAGTAAATAAGTTAAATCAGTACTTCTACTTTTATCAGAGTATTTTTTAACACAAGTATCTGTACTTCTATTTTAGTACGGGAAGTGAGTACTTTTGCTCTCATATATATTATATATATTATATATATATATATATATATATATATATATTGACAAATATGTCAATGGCTGTGTCACTGCCCGATATGAGTCGAGTGCAGATGTGAGTCGCGCATGCTCAGATTTAAACTGTTTACGGCATAACGTGTCATACTGAAATTTGTGAAATCTATAAAATAATAAACGTTTCTCTTTACATACAATAACAGAAGATGGTAATCATTTCAAAAACGTTGTAGCTATCTATGACTGTTTGGTTGCTAACGTTAGCTCAAAATGCCATTCAAGTGACAGCCTTTGTTGTGTTTGATTGCTAACTTTTAGCTAGCAGTCATTTCAAAAACGTTTTCGCTATCTATGACTGTTTGATTGCTAACGTTAGCTCAAAACGCCATTAAGTGACAGCCTTTATTGTGTTTGACTGCTAACTTGTAGCCAGCAGCAGCAGTCATTTCAAAAACGTTTTAGCTATCTATGATTGTTTGATTGCTAACGTTAGCTCATAGACTGTGCGTTAGCTCAAAAAGCCGTTAGCATCTTGTAGGCTACTTGTCGCAAAGTGACGCATGCGCGACTCACATCGGGCAGTGACACCCATAGATATATATAAAGGCCTTTATATATTGTCGGTACACGATCCGTTCTGCCTGCACGATCCGTTCTGCACATGCGCAAGACAATACTGTTTTACGTATCCATACGACCTGCACGATCTGTTCCACGCTAGCCTATGGCTAGCCTCCACCGGGAAGCTAACGTTAGTTTAGCTAACAGCTAATTCGGCTAACCGCTAGCTGACAGCTAGATTCAGTCTAAAATAACGTTAACTCAAACGTAATGGGAAAAGCAGGCTACAGCTAAATTAAGACTTCACAGTAATAACAATAAAGACAAGTATTGAGTGATTGTATTTTAAATGAGCACAAGTAAAGTAGAACTGGCGTAACAGCTGTTATATATGTTAGGTGTTTGTTATATATGTCAACGTTTATTTTCAAGTTTTATTTTGAGGGTCTTTTAAAGTTATTACATGCTGTCTCAGCTAGCAGTTAGCCAAATTAGCTGTTAGCTAAACTAACGTTAGCTTGCCTGTGGAGGCTAACGGCAGTTGAGTTGACGTTATTTTAGACTGAATCTAGCTGTCAGCTAGCGGTTAGCCGAATTAGCTGTTAGCTAAACTAACGTTAGCTTGGCTGTTGACCGGAAGCGTGGAACAGATCGTGCAGTGTCGTAAATCCTCGTACAACCGCGCATGCGCGAACATTTTGCGCATGTGCAGAACGGATCGTGTGCCGACATATATATCTATGGTGACACCTGCCAGCGGGGCGGAGCAAAAAACGGATTTCCCAACATTTCACGTCATTTGTATCTGGCCTGTGAGGTCCAATAGAAAGAGGAGACAAGAAAGCAGTAGACAGCTTGCTCTAGACTGAAAACGAAACGCCATCTTGAATATAAAGGGGGGTTTAAAACCGGGACAAAACAGAAAAAGGGGGCATTGGATGAGATAAACTGTTATTTTTGTCTGTGTCTAAATCCTCCCGGGTTTCCCTTGAACAGTTCTAGTTATGTCTTTGGGCGTTTATAACAAAATAAAGGCGCATACGTGAGGAAATCGGCAAGGCACTTGTTAGCCTCTACCCAGCTAGCAAGGGGGAGGAGAGGGGGCTTGAGGCTTATTTTTTTCCGCAGCCGAAGTTGTTTGTTTATGTTATTCCAAACGGACATGTCCTCTTCAAACCCAGGTAATTTGCAATAAAAGTCACAGTGACAATTTAGTGGCATAGTAAGTTACTGCGCAACTGTTAATCGGTTATGGGCTTTTTCTCACACAGAGCTAAAGCGGACAATTTCCCAAAGATAGCGTGACAGCATCAGCTAAGTTAGCTTAGTAGTAAAGCTAATGCCACAGTATGGATAGATGGTTATTGCATAACTTTGCTAGCTAAGTGTTAGCTTGCTAACATGCTAGCCAGCTACATTAGCGGCTAACTCACTGTTAAATTGTGATATTTTTTTGAGAAATCAAATCTAAATTAGCAAACGTAACAGTTACGTTACCACGCTGCGGTTGGCTAACTCGGTTTATGTGTTTGTTTTTAGGTAATGTGGCTCACAAGATTGGTATCTGTGTGCTATATGTAACGTTAGCTTAGTGCCGTGGTTGTTTTAGCATCTACAATCTACAAGCACGAATTAAGAATATTTGATGTGGAGCTAACTTAATGTTGAATACACAGGTTGTGAAATAAAACCAGTGTCAGTTGTGTGCGTTAATGCTGATTTGGCCTTTGAGTATGGGCTCCAGTGAGTGGTTTAGTTTCTTTTTGAGTGCTTCAGGCTCAATAGGAAATCTCCTGCCATCCCTGATATATTTCGTCTCTCTATGCCTCTGTGTTATTAATAGAGTTACCAGACCCAAATCTGGGTATGGGGGCAAGTGGGACCCAAGGAAGTGGCAGTGCTGTTGTACCAAAAGGGACCAACAAAAGACCTGCGTAAGTGTGTGTGGTGGTCACCTTTGTGCTGATATGTCAGTCTTGTGTAATGTGAATTTGCTGACTGGTTTTGTTTTTGACACTTCCGGTCAAAATTCTTATGAGAATATTTGTGTGAAACTACTGATGTGTCTGTCTTCTCCTTATTACAGGCCAGACTTTGACGACGATGATGATGATGAAGGAAACAAGTTGTTCAGGTACATTTGTCTGTCTGTTCTGTCATAAAGCAAGATTAGGTGGTATATCAAGTGTTTGGATTGTCTGGGCTACCACGATAACAAGCAATGTTTTTCCTCAGGTGTGACGATGAAACAGGAGGCGGTAATGACAAAGAGCGCTTTGCCAGGTAGGAGGATGAATTATGAGAAATAGATTGTGTGTGTGTGTGTGTGTGGAGGGGGTGTAGGGGAGCAACACTTTTGATACACCGGTTTCCCCCAATGCTGCTCTCCCTTTCCTTTCGAAGTTTTGTTTTTCCTCTTACACGTTTTTATTTTGGTTGTGATTTTGGGCCTGTGTTTTAGTGGGTTGGTTTCATTTCCAGGTTTTTGGAAGAAGATCAGAGTTGTGCAGATAAGGAAAAACAAGCCAGGTATGGCCTGTACCACTGTGGAAGGCTCCCTCTCCTGCTTGTATCCATATTAATATTGAATGCAGTGATCAAATACTATCCTGTCCTGCTAGGACCCCAGCACATTGTCATTTTGCCAGCACAAAATTACTGGTATATTTCACCGCTCTATACGTCTGTTTTGGTGCCTGTCAGAATGTTATGCTTCTTTGCCTAAGGCAGCTGGTTGTATCTCTCAGCCCACCACTGTTTTATGTGTCACTAACTGCTACGCTGTGTGTGACTCAGGGACTGTTTACACTTTGGTAATCCTTTCCTCTTGAGCAACTGTCCTCTCTCTTTTCTCTCCCCTCACTCAGGACATCCGAGTGGTCTTTCTCTTTCTGCATTTGCTCTCTTTTGTCACACCAACTGGGCTCAAAAGACCAGACTCTCTTTCTTTCTCACTATCATTTTTATAGATAATTGATTTATAGTTTTGTGCGTCCATTATTTCCCTCACCTTCTCTCATTCCCACCTCTTCTTCCCAGTTAGCATACTTACATTGCAGCATTAACTCTAAACTCTACTCCATGTTGTCCACCTGCCCATCTGTTTCCCCCATCTCGATCCCTCCTATTCTCTCCACCTCTGCCACCCTCCCTCCCTCATTTCCTCGCTTCAGGGAGAACCACAGTGAGATTGAGAGGCGGAGGAGGAACAAGATGACTGCCTACATCACAGAATTGTCAGACATGGTGCCCACCTGCAGTGCACTAGCACGGAAACCAGACAAACTAACCATCCTGCGAATGGCCGTGTCCCATATGAAGTCTCTGAGAGGAAGTGGCAATACCAACTCAGATGGGTCGTACAAACCTTCCTTTCTCACTGACCAGGTATGAGCAACTGAGAGGGAGAGAAATGAGATGTGTAATATACATTTTTTTCTACTTAATCGACTTGATTGAATTTATTGTGGGCAAATCTTAGAACTTGCTGAAGGCATGTTCAAAGTAGGCAACAACGTTGAACAAGGCCGTACTGCTTGTGTAGGAGTCAACAACAGAGTGTTTTTACAAGTAATGCTTACAGCAGACAATATATAGGGGTGTCATGATTCTCCAAATCGACAGTTCGATTTGATTTGTAATTTTAAGGTCACGATTCTATTCAATTTTTTATTAAAATTATTATTTTTCAACAGGGTGGCAATGCCACAAAAAGAGCCACTAGATTTTTACTTTTTTGTGACTACCCAAATATATATATATATATATATATATACACTATTTGGGTAGTCACAAAAAAGTAAAAAAAAACAGAGACTTTAGAATTATGCTTAATGATAGATCATTTGTCCTTACTGCTTAGCCTGTCTTTGCTGCCATCTGTCTATAGGAACTGAAGCACCTCATCCTGGAAGCAGCTGACGGCTTCCTGTTCGTGGTGTCATGTGAGACTGGCCGCATTGTTTACGTCTCTGACTCCCTGACACCCGTCCTCAACCAGGCGCAGTCTGAATGGCTCGGCTCCTCCCTTTATGATCAGCTTCACCCAGATGACACAGAAAAGCTCAGAGAGCAGCTCTCTACTGCCGAGAATAACAACACGGGTACAACATACACATACACTAAATATGCTGACAGTAGTAGATTTGTTTTATTACTATTAAATGTTGACAAATGGTCCACTCATTAAACCCATGATTGAGTCAATTCCGTCTCTTGTTAACATTTAAAGGGAGGATGTTGGACTTGAAGACGGGAACAGTGAAAAAGGAAGGCCAGCAGTCGTCAGCCAGAATGAGTATGGGAGCCCGTCGATCATTCATTTGCAGAATGAGGTGAGAGTCATACTACAGTTAATGATCTAGTTCATTATGTATATTGATGTATGTCTTGATGCATACATTTTCCATGTGGTGGCCTGTGTGTATTTGCAGGTGTGGCTCTTGTCCCGTGGAACCGTTGTCCATGAACAGACTGAACTTCCTTAAGAATAGAAACAGGTGACCAAAACCAAACAATTTTTCTTTTTTAATTGAATTGGGATTACTGTGCAGAAGATAAGCATACCTGGAGTAAACCAGTAGCAATAAGATGCACGTAATTACAAAAATATTTCTGCCATAGACTGATTTTGCAGTATATGTTATAATTTCTTCCTTCACCTCAGGAATGGTTTGGGTACAGCCAAGGAAGGGGAGCCCCAGTATGTTGTGGTCCACTGTACAGGATACATAAAGTCCTGGCCCCCTTCAGGTAAAACTTTTTCATTTTACAAGGGTTGGCCATATACAGCTCTGTTAAATTTGCTTATATGGCCAGGACCTGTGTATGATGCTGAATCTTTTTGTGTGAGAATGAGTTATTCTTTGTGGCCTGTGTTAACACATTTTTGCACATCTGTTTCAGGAGTATCTTTAACAGACGATGAATCAGAAAACACTCGGGGGAATCGCTACTGTCTGGTTGCAATTGGGAGATTACAGGTATGATGGATGCCTTGTGTGTAGAGCTGTGCATGTGTCTTTTGCACTGAAGCTAGTTGAGCAATGATTCATTTTTAACTAATCATTTAAGTTCATTATTGAGTAGTATATGTTTGATACAAGAAAACAAAAGTTGTGTAAATGTATCCTTTGGTATGGATCTTTACATCTTAACTGCAAATTTGTATTCATCTCTAACAAACAGCAGTAATATTTCACCCTTATATTAACGATGTAAGAATAACATCATCACCTTTACTGGTGTTGGGGGAGACATGTATTCTTTGGAAAATGCATATCTACCACAAGGCAGTATTTCATGGTCACAATCTACAACTTTTATCTGAAGTGGATTATGACACACGTTTGCACTGTTACAGTGAGTTTTTAAATTATTTTTGCCTGTTAGCAGTCGATTGTAGAACGTTGATAATAGTCATGACATTTGAGTAAGCAACACTCAATGCATAGCCAGTTGAAGTTGAACATGTAAAAATATAAATAAATGTGATTCATGCACAATGCGGCTTTTAAAGTGTCTCACTTGTTTTGGCCCATTAAATGTTATGATGGTAGCTTATAATGCTTATGCTAAAAATTGGGTTTGATCTTTTTTTTTCTCCTTTTTAGGTGACTTGTTGCCCAGGTGACACAGACATCAACAGTATCAGTGTTCCAGTGGAGTTCATCTCACGCCATAACTGCCAGGGCATGTTCACCTTCGTAGACCACCGCTGCATGGCCGCTGTCGACTACCAGCCCCAGGTAAGACTCCCAGCTGGTGGAAATGTCAGGGACAGACAGCATCCTCTAAAAATCTTTGCGTCAGAAGTTGGTATTAATGTCTTCTGAGCTAATGGTGGTGCTTTTATTATCTGCTGTGTGTTGCAGGAATTATTGGGGAAAAATATTCTCGAGCTCGCCCACCCTGAAGACCAGGGCTTACTGAGAGACAGCTTCCAACAGGTAGGACTATCTAAAAGTGCATCTTTTTGAGGACTAATTTTTATTTCTGTTTGTCTCTTGTGTTTATACTACCATGTGAATGTGTTTTACATGCACTTACAAGAATAAAAGAATAGATGACTACATGTAGCATCTTTGTAATCAGAATAAATGAGCCTCCTATAAGTCTAAATCAGCCACTTTCTACAGCTAAAAAGTTGACTATTGGTAAAATTCAATTGCCGATGTGTTAGCTGATATCTACCTATAACTGTGTTTCTTGTGTGCATGTAAACCTACTGCTCATTGATTATGAAAACACCTAACTATAACTTTGGCATGCTGGATTATTGTCCACAGGTGGTGAAGCTGAAGGGGCAGGTTCTGTCAGTGATGTTTCGGTTTCGCTCCAAATCGAGAGAATGGATCTGGATGAGAACCAGCTCCTTCACCTTCCAGAACCCGTTTTCAGAGGACATTGAGTATATCATCTGTACCAATGTCAATGTCAAGTGAGTCACACACTGACTTTACCAATTCCCATGATTATGTAACACGATAACAAAATTCAAATACAGTACATAATGAAACCATTGATGTCTTGAAAACTGTTGTGATCCCCCTGTCTGAATGCTTACCTATCGCCCTCAATCCCCAGTTCCTCTTACACCCTTACCACAACCTCTTTTAATAAACCACACACTGATCAATCTCTCCCTGCACCTCTCCTCTGAACCCATCTCTGATTGTGGGGCAGTAGAAACTCGACTCAGGACCCCCTCACTCCCATCTCCTCCCCAGGGGGTTCGCTGCCCCCCTCCCTGGGTCAGAGCAGCCCAAACTGCCCTCCTGTAATGCTCAGCCCTGGACAGGTTGCTGCCAGGTGAGACCAGGCCTGGCCTGACTATGCTCCCCCTGCATGGGAGAACAGGGGCTGTTTCTTCATGGGAGACACTACTGCTGTTTTTAGCAAACTACAGTCCTTCTGTTTTTGTTTAATATTTCCTACTCTGGGTGATTCTTCTCTCCATTGTATTTGTCTATGTTCTCCTGTAGCATTAGAAAAATAGTGCTGTCGTCTAATAATAAGAAGCATGTCTAGTAGTTAGTAGTGAATATGGACTTTTATCACAGGTGGAGTAGCATGTTAGCGGTATGTATTTGTACAACAGACCTTTTGTGTCACTGTCTTCCTCCTCTCTTCTTATTTCTCTTATGTTGCCATGGTGACCGGTGACGGGTTGAGTGCTATTTTGTCAGCAGGTGTTTGGGCTTTCTCACTCAATAGTGGATGGGCATGGAAATGGGAATGAGGCTTTATTTAGACCGACTCTTTTCTCTCTCTTTCTCTGTTTCCCTTTTCAGGCAGTTACAGCAGCAGCAGCAGGCCGAGCTAGAGGGAAGTGGAGCCAGAGATGGTCTGTATGAGGCAGGACCAATCACCCTCTCACAGGTTAGGCCATGCACATATGGGGACACATTTTATTTTTTTATTTAACCTTTATTTGTACAGGTAAACTCATTGAGACACAGGGTCTCATTCTCAAGAGAGACCTGTATGTTTGTTTGAAGCATAGATTACTTCTTGTTTCTCTTGGGTCCCTTGCGGTAATAACTGGCCAGGCCTGTTTTATGGAAAACAGTGGCAGAATGTTGATTATTTGCTAAGCAGGAAAACAGAACCGGATGTTGGGAGGGACCCATTATCACAACTGAACTGCCTGCTGTTCATGCTTAAAGGTGAAATATGTAATACTGACAGCTAGTGTTTAAAATAGTTACTGCAGTTCAAATTCAAAATACTGGAGAGAGTCTCACATAGCCAGACATTACTTCACAGCACAGCGGAGTAGCTAACATTAGATGCTGGCTATATTGTCATAAAAGCCCGTGCTCACGCGGAGCTCTGTACCCAACTGACAGACACACTTCCTTGGCTTAGAATTACGATATGAACCGCTAAAAATAATGCTACCTTGCCGTCCTCTCCACCGGACTGAACACACTTTATTGGCTTAGAATTGCGGCAACAATTGCTAAACACACTGCAAACTCACGGTCCTCTCTTCCCGATTTACAGCCCCCCTCTCTTGTCCAAAATAACACAGTTGTCGGCCGCTGAACAGGCTACATGTTGTAAACAGCCGTGGCCCGCTTGCCTGGTCCTCCGGTAACGTTAGCAGTTAGCAGGGTTAGCATGGCGGCGTTAGCCAGGACCAGTCGGGATCACTTTACTGGCTGTCTCAATTTTTTTGCGAGTAACCAACTCGGGTACTCTAGCTGTATAATTCAATGTGAGTACACGAATGTTGAAATTACAATAATGGCTAATTCCTACCTGTTCCGGAGGAAATTAGCCAACTCGGCGTCCTTTTGGGCTCTAAGCTGTCTCCATTTTTTTTTTTTTTTTTTTTAGGTCGGGTAGAATCTATCTCCGTTGATCCTGTTAGTTTGTTTGCTGCTTTCATGGCGGTACTAACGTTACAGCTGCAGCGCGCTGGGTTTACGTTTTTACAGGTATATCTGAAAACCCTGTCTGGCTGTCGAAGAAATTCAACAATAGTGATTTACAAATCAGAAAAACAGATGACATATTATAAACAAGTAAACATTTTTTTATTTTTTTTATATGTATCAAGAAAACTGCATTCACAAAACTGTTAAATTGGAAGAACAAAGGTTTGTACAGTCATGAAATATCCTGGGAAAGTCACGGACTTTACATTTTTATTTTATTTTAAAGGTCTGGAAAGGTTTTGGAAAAACATGACATCCCAAAAGATTTCTGCTAATGTTCCTGCCTCATGGGGCAACACTACTAACCTGTATCACCACTTAAATAAACACCACAAAGCCATGTACGATAGTTGCATGGCTAAAAAGCTGAACAGCAGTGTGTCAAGTAAGCGAAATACCACACGACAGGGATCACTGACCGTGTAAGCAAAAGCATAACTCCATATGTATGTACTTCTGAACAGAATGTGGAAATTACTCAAGGACTAACATTTATTGCGAAAGATATGATGCACCTCAGTGACCAAGCCTGGGCTCACGGCTATGATAAATACACTGCATAAGCAGTACAACATGCCCTCCCGCACATATTTTAGCCAGGTTGCCATACCGGAGCATACACACAAAATTTTAACGGAGCCGCAGTGGAGCTGAAAAGTTTTTTTGCTGCTACAACTGACGTGGTAAAGCCGTAGGATCACTATAGCTGGCAGTGCCATACTTGTGCACATATACATATTTAGTCAAGTTCACAGACAGTGTTTAAAAAGTGCATTTCTGCAATCTGCACTTTAGTTTGTGTGATTTGTTACTGACTTTCATATTAATGTTTACACCAGGCTTATTTGTCAGTGCTTTATGTTGTCATGGTAATTATTACATGTTTACAAGGCTGTGTGTTCAACAAATCAAGTCACTGTGATTGAAGTAGTTTATAAATAATATGTCATTCATTTAAATTCAAGCATCACCAAATTTTTATCAATATAATGACATACAGGCCTGGCCTGCAGGAAAGAACAGTTTGTTTAATCTGTCTAATATTGTGTTGGTCATACTATACAACGATTCATTGTTTGTGTTTGTTGAATAATACAGCAGATAAAGAGCTTAAAAAATAAGAGCATTTTAAATGGCTATCGCAATATTGGTTTGAAAAATCGCAATTAGATTATTTTCCAAAATTGTTCAGCCCGATTGCCTACAAATGATAGTCAACAAGGGCATTTGGGGAGTAAATAAAAGATGTTTGTCAATGTTTGCTTGGGCACAGATCATAAGATATAGTGGGTGTAACAATGTCAGTTAAACTGTCATGGAACTGTGCCAGAATGTTAAACTGAAACTAGTCTCGCTTTGCCAGACCCTCCTCAAAAGCGCGCTGAAGGAGGGTCTGGCTACTCCACATAGCATTCGGGGATGGGAGGAAAACGTTGTGCGAGAGAGAACTCAGATTGGACAGATAGTCTAGCTAGCTGTCTCAATTTACCAGGCAGAGATTGTAGGAGCAGTTAACCATAGTCCTCATAAATCCACCAAATTTAAAATTCCAACACAAAGAAAGCATAAGGAAACGGAAAAGACATGCATCTGGCGGAATTTTCTGCAGCACCGGAGCAATCCTGGAAGTGGAAATCGAAGGATATAGACTAAACCGAAACTAACTGCCGATGGCAGAGCACTTATTATTTACTGTATGTTATGTACTCTTTATTTACCTAGTATTCTGTTATCCTAATTCTGCTACTTCTGTCTACTTTGTTAGCATACGTATAAAATGTAAAGACAAATATGTTGTTTTCGGCTACATGAATTAAATTGAGCTTGGGCGGTGTCTCCTCCTACAGTACCATGATTACACCCTCCTCCGTCTGTTGTGGATGTCATTAAATGAACACGTATTGTATTGCAGAAAAAATACAGGCTTTTGTGTGTAGTGCCATATTTGAATGTTTGACAGCCTTGGTAAACACAACACATTCAAGTGTACTGGAGCATTAAGGAATTGTTGATTTCAAGCATTTACATTTTTAGATTGAGATGATGAATGTCAAAATTTGAGACAGGTCAATTTTTCACCAAGGTAAGTGTAATCCCTGACTGATGCTTTTGGTGGTCCCCAGATGTCGGTGCAGCCAGTGATGGCGGCAGTGCCAGACCACAGCAAGAGCCTTGAGAAGCCAGAGCTCTATCCTTCTCTTTTCCAAGGCCCAGATCAGACCAAGGGCCTGCCCTCCACCTCCATTGCCACCACACAGATCTACCCTCCAGCCAATAACTTCGCTGCTGGTCGTTCCAATGATGCATACAGGTAGGAAGTCTTCTATGTGTATACATATCTGTTCACGTGTTTACATGTACACCTAATGACTGTACATGTACACCTGATTGGTTGAACCACTCCCCTCTGGCAGGAGGCTTCTGTCCATCAAAACCTCCCGCCACAAAAACAGTTTCTTTCCAACTGCAGTCTGCCTCATCAACAAGGCCCAGGACCCCCCACTGACAGACTCTTAACCCCCTACCCACAGTCACTACACGTTACATTAACACACATCATGGACTATTATCCCTGACCATTTCATATATTGTACTGACAACTTAAATACATCCCCTGATTAATATTTTTGCACACCTTACACTTCTTCTTTTCCTTTCCATATGTGTATTGTATGTAGCAAATACACAAGGCAAATTCCATGTAAGTGAAAACTTACTTTGGCAATAAATCGTATTCTGATCTTAAACCTGAAGGCAATACGTCTAATCAGTTTTTTGAAGCAGTTAATGCCATTGATTTACTACAACATGGAAACCAGGAGGGTGTCTGTAGTTCTTATCCTGTTATCCCAAGTTAATAATATAACATGATTAAATCAGATCTCAAGATAACAGTGATTTTGTCAATTAATAATGTACTTAAATTGAGATCTGAAGATAATGAGAGTATCTACTGTAAACTATATGACTAGCTAGTGAATTAACTGACACATTTATTTAACCTACCAACTGCTTTGCATGTCAGAGCAGAGCTAGCAGGGGCACTTCTTTGTATGATATTGGCTTGTGTGCAACAACAGACCATAGGAAAACTCCCAGTTCTTTTAAATGTGAGTCTGCCAAATACTAAAATTGAAATGAAGGGTATAGGAGATCAAAGGCTTACCACATGTGCTTTAAGTGGTTGCAGATGCTGCCTGACAAAGATGATATTACCTTCAGAATGTATTTCTGAAAGCACTTATTGTATGTCTCAAATATTCACCGTTACGTTGACTTTGAATACAATTTCTTTATTTGCTGCTAAAGTTGAATTCACAATAGCTTTTTGGCATAATAAGAGGTTGTCCCTGGTTATTTTCAACAGATTTCCTAACATTGATATATGGGGGAACAGTTTTTTTTTATGTTGTTTCGCCTAGTATATGATCACTCCTTTCACTTTTGTCGGCAGGCCAGTCAACATGACTCCACAGATGGTACAGCCAGCCCACTCAGCAGGGCAGATGCTTGCTCAGATGTCTCGTCAGAATGGCGCCCCCCAGTCAGTTCCCCCCTCTAGCACTGGCAGCCCCCTCCATGGAGGACCAGCAGGAGGATGGCCTGGAGCTGTAGCTGGTGTTAGACCACAGTTTAATAACCAGGTAAGCCAGTACAAGATTCATTATCTGACTTTGTTTTGCCTTTAGTGGTGTGTTTTAGTCAAGCTTCATTCACAAATGATACTTTTGTCTGTCTATACCAGTTATTAATAGGGTTGAGTACCGAATTCAATACTTTTTTAGCACAGACTGAATCGCCTCCTTAATATTGAGTATCAAAAAATGCCTGGTCATTCATTACCAATTTTCAATACCTGAGGAGTAAATGTCATGAGTGTCAGTGAGCCAATAAGCATGCAGCATGCTTCTACCAAGATCTAATGATGGTTGTCATTTGGCTTTCTAACATTACACTTTACAGAGGCAAGCAGGAAAACTGCTACGTTACACAAAGACGGGGCTCACGTGTGTAATGTATTTTGAGAGGCTGCACTACAATGTGCGTCACATAGCCTAGTTGTAAAGGAGCGAACATTTTTGAACGATACCCATCCCTAGTTATTAATCACACATTATTTATTTAACATCGACCCCACCTACAATTCAGACTAAATGGAGTCACTCTTCCTATTCTAACCAGCAGGTGGCTCCCCAGGCAGCAAAGACTATGTCTCCACAGTTTGCTCCCATGGGAGGATTTGGTGGTGGTTCTTCCAACTCTTTTGGCCAGATGCCTACAGGTGCTGCTCCCACCCCAACCAACAATGCAAACTACCCGCCCATTAATGCACGTGTCAGCCTCAGCACCAATGGTTATGGTAGGTTATGTGCATTTGTGTGAATCTGTGTCTCTGTGTTATACTGGTGCATCCTCTCATCCTTCTGTACTTTTATCTCAGATGGCTCTCAGTCTGGGGCACAGTTCCCCTCTCGAGCAGCGGAGGCAGTGTGGCCCCAGTGGCAAGGCCAGCAGCACTCGCAGAGTAATGCAGAGCAGCATCCTCATGCTCAGGGCAACCAGCAAGACATGTTTCCTGTGAGTAATACAAGCCTTATCTCTAAAGCAATTTATTATCCCTCTCTCTGTCACTTAAAATGTATCTCTTTGTCTCCTTCAATTTTATTCAGGATGTGTTGTCTATGCTGGATCAGCCTGCCAACTTTAACGGCGATGACTTTGAGATTCCCATCTACCCTTCATTCGGCCAGTGACCTGGTCAATACTTGTCAGCTGGTCTACCCCTTTGTCTTCTTGAGTGTTTTTGCCCTCACTCTTTCTTATTTTATATAGCTCTTCTGCTCTTCTTTTCTTCCTGCTCCTGAGAGTAGCACTCTTCCCTTGCTTTGCATGGCTTAAATTGCACTGCCACAAGCCAGTTAAAGATGGAGGGATATATCTGACTGTAGATATAAAGGGGAGGAAAATCAAGGATTTGCTACTGACTAAAAGATAATTATTTTAACAATATTCAAGCCATTGTAAGCGAATTCTCTAACTAGCACTGCCCAAAGCTAAACACAGGAAGTAAACATATACACACCACGGCCTTTTATTCTAATGTGGTTCTAGTTTTTCTCAGGCATTGATGGAAAGTGTATTTAGCTGTTAACCCTTTTAGCATGTAGACTAATCACTCCAATCGTTGATTTAAACTCTCAGGAAATTGCAGGGATATACAGCTTTGGTGATTTCATTTCCAATTCTCAGCTGTTGCACGCAAACCACCACTGTCTGTGCTAACCTCACTCACAGTTTTAAATCCACAGCATGTCTCTGCATGTCAGCACCGCTTTCATGAAGCGCTTCTACAATGTGTAGATTTATACTTACTGAGTACAGTTTTCTATGTACATTGATGGCTTCACTTATACATTTAATTATTTTGTGTATCCTCTTAAGGAACATGTGAGGTTTTTTCTTCATTGAATGATGTCCTTTAACAACAACAGACGCACAATGTTACAATGGCTACATACTGTTGGTCTGTGTACCTATTGTAAATGTATACAATCTATTTTTCTTTGCCTACATTAACATATATACAGTATGCATGTGTGTATGTATGTAAAATGGATGCGTACAGTATCATTATCAGCTGTAACACAGTCGTAGGGTTTCTGACTCGCTTGATATTCTTCTTTCTGTCGCCCTGCATTACCCTGTACCAAGTATGGGCTTTTTGTACTCCTTTTTGTAAAAGATATCACACAGCAATAATTAACAAGCAGGAATTGTGTACTTTTTAAAGCCATTCTTTATTTGTTGTCATAAATGTTTTCCTTGATTACTGTTATTTTAAAATGGAGAGGTGTGATAGTAATGTTTGATTTAAAGGAGAATTCCGGCCGATTTTTACCTGAATTTTGATCGCTAGATGTCTCCGAGTACTGTCGATAGAGGGGGAAAAAAAAAACGACCAAAATCGGTGCTAGCAAGCTGGAGTTGCTGCAGCTTATGGCCAGAGCTCCCAGTTAGCTAAAATGCCAGTTGTGGGGGCATATTCTAAAGAGTGCCTTTGTGCCTCTTAACAGACACAAAATGCAATTAAAAATTCTGTGCAACATGAACAGGGCCCTTACGTGACAACAAGATGTGTTTTCAACTCAGACATTATCAACCGTTTAAATTTGTACTGTTTGTACTGTCATCCTTCTCAAAATGTTAGCTGCAAATGCGGCGATCTACTGTGGAATAGAAATGGTTTGCGTTTGTGCCTTTCCGAATTGTGGCGAAAGAATGAGAAAATACAATTACCTAAACGTTTATCGTCTACCTTTCCATAAACATGAGATACTGCAGTTGTGGCTAGTTGCACAGAAATTTTGCATTTTATGTCTGTTAAGAGGCACAAAGGCACTCTTTAGAATATGCCCCCACAACTGGCATTTTAGCTAACTGGGAGCTCTGGCCATAAGCTGCAGCAACTCCAGTTTGCTAGCACATTTTTTTTCCTATGGACAGTACTCTGTGACATCTAGCGATCAAGATTCAGGTAAAAATCGGCCGGAATTCTCCTTTTTATTGAAAAGTTTCCCAAGTATTTTATTGTTATTTGTGATTTGTTACTTTTGACGATCTCTTCAGCTCTCCATTGCCCTATTCTGTATTTAATTAATGGTTTGATCAGGGTATTCAGGGTTGAAATGGAATAAACAGAGCTTAAAACAATATGATCTACAAGCGAGAATGCCCTAAAAAAAGAAAAGAAAAAAAAAGAAGCCCTCTTGTTTGTGACAAACATTTAGGTCTTACTCAACAAGGTCCAGCCATCTGTGTTTTACAATCATTTTTGGTAAGTTTGTATTATAGAAGAATGTTGTGGTATGAAAGATAATGTTTCTCAAATATTTAGATTTTTAATATGTGGAATTAGTTTAAATTTGACCCTTTTTATTACAGATCTCCATTGTGTGAAACACTTGCACACTTATGAGAAATTATGTAATTATATGTAAACCAATGCTGATAATTGACCATCTTCAAGAAGATGGTATGTTGGTTACTGTGTTGTCTTTATTGGTTGCTCTGTATCCAGGTTGCTTTTCCAATGATGTGAACTTTTATCACTCATAGAAACACAAATATATATACTGTATATGAAATGTTAAACCAGAGAAAGAAATGTTTGGTTTTTGTATTAAATTGTTGAAAGTGAAGATGTTGGACAGTGTTTTGAATTGAACACGCTTCTTTTCAGCTGTGGTAGGTCATAGCAGTGTTAGTCAACGCGCGGCATCATTTAATCCTTAATCACAAAGTTGTATATATTTCCAGTCCTGTTCATTATGGCTGTTTGAGCAGTGCACTCTACTGATCACACTCATGCAAGAGTCATGGCTGTTTTCAGTTACATCCATGCATGTATTCACTTCCTTGAATCAGTTTTATGTTCTTAATTGGTGAAGAAACCAAAGCCATCTTGCTTTGATTGGACTGTATCTGTTTTCTTTCCCTATTCTGTATATCTGTGTATCTCCTGGGATCAGTTTCCGCCTTCGTCCTTCCTCTTTCACAGCCTGGGGGTGCAAACGGATGGCATTAATGCTAGTACTGGTCGAAGATAGGTTTACTGTGTCAACTGGGTCCTGTTAAAGTTGCACTTGACTGACGTCTTGTGTTGTAAATGTTGTTTTGCCGGTATCATCTCACCACATACTGATTCTTCGCACAGTTGTTTTCTCAGATCCACTGTTATTTGCATAGAGTCACTTTACTCCTAATGTGTGTGTGTGTGTGTGTGTCTATAGTGGCATCAGAATACAAGCAATCTGCATTTTTTTTTGGTTAGGATCAGTTTCCAAACCCTCTCAAGTGGATTGCCACTAAGGCGTCCTATTCGCGTCCTATTCTCTTTCCTCAACCTTTTCGTTTTCCTTTCTGCATCTTGACTTCTCTATACTCTGATATTCCACCAATTTTAGATTATAAATAACAAAAACCTTGTGTGGGGGCATTTGTAGGATGCACTGATTGCTTCAGTATAGCATCTTAATCTGCACGACACATTTTTTTTATATAACGCTTTAAAAACCTGTGTTTTGACTCTGCCACGTTTCTGTAGTGTTGTCATGTGTCCATACCTTGTACTGACCAGGGATCCAGTGACTCCAGTTAAGGTGTCATCTCCTGTAAAGGTCTTCTCTCCTGTAGAGACCAGAGAGATGCCTGGGTGTTTTAATCTCAGGAACGGCCTGATCGTTACCAAACTCCTTATTAACTATTCATGGAGGACACAGGTGCCAAATGGGGCTGTGTGTGTCCACCAGGCTATCTTGTCTTTGGGAGAACAGTAGGTGTCAATGTTGGGAGAAGGAAAAAAAGACCAAGACGTAGAGGAATGGATTGTTGAACAGAAGAAGAGTTGGTGTCAATGGATTTTATGTGAGCATCAACAGAAGAGCTGGTAGAGCCCATTCAGATAAAGATATACTGGATTTTTGAATAATTAAAGCACTGTGGAACTGCTTTGATAGTATTAACTACCAAGAGGGAAGTAAACAGATGAGACGCTGACTGAGGAATAGCTGGACTTTAATTTGTTTTGGTAGATTTGTCAACATGGACCCTCCAGTCCTCCCCGTGTCCAGGTTGGATGTGGATGTGGACCTTGGTTTTGCCTTCTTCTTCTTCTTCCTGCTCTGCTTCTTCTTGTTGGTGACCATAGTCCGCTGCGCTCAGATGGTGCTGGACCCTTACAGTAATATCTCTGTCACGACATACCAGGATGAGCAAGAAGAGTGATGGACCTACACATTTTACAGTAAAGCCATGACGCCATCTATTCAAACTAAAATGGGATAACAAAAATGAATACTCAAAAGCCAAAGAATATTTTGAGGCACCTTTTATGACCGAGTCAGTTCGGTGGAGTTTTGTCTGACACTTTTTCAACTTTTATATAGTTTCTACCTATTTACACTCACCTAAAAGATTATTAGCAACACCATAATACCGTGTTGGACCCCCTTTCGCCTTCAGAACTGCCTTAATTCTTCGTGGCTTTGATTCTACAAGGTGCTGGAAGCATTCTTTAGAAATGTTGGCCTATATTGATAGGATAGCAGCCCCCACACCATTAGCTACACCACCACCACCAGCCTGCCCAGTGGTAACAAGGCTTGACGAATCCATGTTCTCATTCTGTTTACGGAAAATTCTGACTCTACCATCTGAACGTCTCAACAGAAATGGAGACTCATCATTCCAGGCAACATTTTTCCAGTCTTCAACTGTCCAATTTTGGTGAGCTTGTGCAAATTGTAGCCTCATTTTCCTATTTTTAGTGGAGATGAGTGATACCCGGTGGGGTCTTCTGCTGGTGTAGCCCATCTGCCTCAAGGTTGTGCGTGTGTGCCTTCACAAATGCTTGGCTGCATACCTCGGTTGTAACGAATGGTTATTTGAGTCAAAGTTGATCTTCTATCAGCTTGAATCAGTCGGCCCATTCTCCTCTGACCTCTAGCATCAACAAGGCATTTTCGCCCACAGGGCTGCCGCATACTGGATGTTTTTCCTTTTTCAGACCATTCTTTGTAAACCCTAAATGGTTGTGCGTGAAAATCCCAGTAACTGAGCAGATTGTGAAATAGGACTGAACGATTTTTGAAAATAATCTAATTGCGATTTTTTTCCCAAATATTGCGATTGCGATTCGATTATTTTTTAAGCTCTTTGTCTTCTGTATTATTCAACAAAGACAAACAATAAATCATTTTATAGTATGAACAACACACAATTACACACTAGACAGTTAAAAAAGTAAAAATATAGTATATACACACACACACACACACACACACACAACCACACAACAGTGTATTTTTTTTTTTACAGTGCACAGAGAGGAGCTGCCTCCAGCCCCTCCCCCTCGTGAAGTTGCGTGCTGCCGAGTGCAGAGAGGCTATCGTTGCGTTAGCTAGTTGCTGGTGTTCTTGCCGTGGGATTAACTGTACTAATAAAACTGTTGAAACACCGCGGCCACGCTGCTGTGAAAGCTCCCCGAACGTCATTTATCAGAGTCTGGTTGTTACCCCTCTCAGTGGCAGCTCCTCCACTCCATATCTTTATAACGGAGCTAACCGCTAACCGGAGCTAACCGCTAATCAGAGCTAGCTAATAGTTGCCAACTGAGCCTTCAGTTCTGCGTGTCTGTATCCATTAACTGCATGTATGGACTCGAACCAGAATAAAACCCTTCATTTCATTAAAATGGCTGTAAAAGTTTTAAACTACAACTCAGAGTTGTTTGAATGACAGAAATCAGCTCACGGTACAGCGTAGCGTTAGCGTGCTAGTTGATGCTTTCTCTGCAGAGTGCAGACTGATTTGCTCGCGCGAGTCATGTGACCAAATCGCAGCCTTTGCGATTAGGAAATCGCGTTATAACATATAGCGATATTATCACAAATGCAATTAATCGTTCAGCCCTATTGTGAAATACTCAGACGCTCAAAGTTGCGTAGATCACCTTTCTTTCCCATTCTGACATTCAGTTTGGAGTTCAGGAGATTGTATTGACCAGGACCACATCCCTAAATGCATTGAAGCAGCTGCCATGTGATTGGTTGATTAGATAATTGCATTAACGAGACATTTAACAGGTGTTCCTAATTATCCTTTAGGTAAGTGTGTATATTAACATTTAGTACAAAAAATATAAAAAGGTGTTTACCAGCAGCATCTGAAGACTACAAATAACGTAAGTATGCAATGTAAATTACAAACTATATTTAATATTTAGTGTAGTATATACTTATGGAGGTATTTATGGTTTCAAGTTTAGAAAACTCAGAGAGACCATGTAGTTGTTTGAAACACATTGTAATTTTGTTGAAATGTAACTATTTAAAATGACTTGACTATGTGACTATTCTGTGTGCTGTATGGTCTAGACATAATTAAATCTTCTAACCATCTAAATCAAGAAATTTGAAAACTAATGATTCCATCCAGGTAGGCCTTTCTGGTGTGATAAACATGAAGGCCTGCATATTGAAAATCAGAATAAAGTAGTACATATAAAGTGTTGGTTAAGCTCAACTGGTAAATAAAACAAAAAACAATTAATCAGCGATCAATGGTCTCTGACCAGAGCCTGTGCATTTAATCAAATGTACAATTTCATGACTTTACAAAAAATGGCATATCTCACCAGGAGGTAAGCCGTTATATTCACCTTGTATCATGCCAACATACAAACAGCCAAACCTTTTTACTTTAACTACAGAGAACAGAAAGGCTGACTCCATGAGATCACGTGTGATTTATTCGTCTTACCAGAATGTACATTGTGAAAAGCTGCTTTATAAACACAAGAGGCGAATGCCTCCCCTTCCACACTAATAGGGCACAGATGTTTCAAAGTTCTCAATGATAGAACTATAACGCAAAACAGATGTTCTGCTGTTTTCCCCAAAGTTGTATATCTTTTGCACACACTTTCATGCAAGTTGCATGTTATTGAACAAATTGAATAACCCCTTTAGCTTGTAGCATATGTGTTGATAACTGATCAGTGGTGTTTCAATAGAGGCCGCATCATAATAATAGGCAGAGTCAAGAAAAAAACAGGACGGATTATTCATGTGCATCCTGAAGTGGCTCTCAAAGTGAATTGAAATCAGCGATTACTGTTTAATAGCCTTGTAATTAAAACTACTGGACAGGAATAATGCAAAAGGTAAGAGTCATAGAACTGCCTAGAACACTTTTTTTTCAGTGCCTCTCAGTCAGATGTGAATTTTCTATTCACAAAGTTTTTTTCAGTTTGCTTAAAAAGGGAAATTACTTATAGCATTAAACGCTTTAAGGCCATGAAATTACACCTCCTATAATGAATGAATCAATGAATGAGTAAGTACTCGACAATCTCCTGGTATCATTCAGAAACTCCATAATTAGCGCCAATTAGCTCTAGTTATGTCATTTCAGGGTATTTTGGTAGCTTGTGATATAGTTTACTCTCAAAGTAGTACTTGCAACACTGGAAAGTGGAAATGTTTAATGACACACTTTATAATTATTCCTGGAGCAAAGTATTTATCAGAATATAAAGTGTGATTAAAAAGTGCAATGACTTGATTAATTAATGTCGCTACAGTTTATCTTCATTTCATCTTAAAATTCTCACATGCAATATTGTAGAGCTTGATTGGGGTGCTAATCCACAAATTACAATAATACTGTTATTAAATGTGTTGGCAGTAAATTTATTTCAGTATTCTTGACCATGACATTTTTGTTGGATAAAAGACCTTTAAACTTATACCATGATCTGGATGAATACTCAATTCTGATTGGCTACAGGCTGTCCATTAAAACGTGATATTCCTACTAACGAGTTCTGGTGAAACTGACTGTTTACCGCTCTAAATTAATGCGCTACATTAAATGAAAAAGATTGGTTATTTCCACTGTGTAGTCCTTCAGTGCCTTGAATCTGATTAGCATAACGTTAGCTTTCTGGGTCGTAGCTGAGCCAGAGGGTTCTATGAGCTGAGTGAGATAAGCTGGTATTACTGACTGTATATTATACAGTCTATGGTATTAACCCTTCCATAATGGACACCTCGTCGGGCATTAACAACAACAACAACAACAACAACAACAACAACAACAACAACAACAACGTTACCCTTGACATGAAGAGAAATTTAGGCGCTCTGTCCTCAGCATCATCGCACAGTTGCACGATTTGAAATACCTGGATAAACCGCGTGGGCGGAGCTTTCACAGAGCCCAACACCGCCCACTCCGAGTACACTGGAAAGCAAAGCATGCACTCCTTATTGTAGCTAACTGGCGGGTAGCATTAGCTAGTTAACCTTATGTTTGCGAGCGGACAGGATGGAAAGCAGCGATGGGTGAGTGTTGAGTGCTGTATCTTAATTAAGTTCACCGTGTGATGCATGAGACACGAGAGGACACCATGCTGTTTGTTTTCCAGACACCTGCACCAGTCAGTCAAGAGATAGACTTTCTCCATGCTAATGCTAGGCTAACGAGCTAGTCTGCTGTTACTATGTAGGCTTCAATTTGATGTCTTTTAGCTGCTCTGCTCGCCCAGATCGTTTCTCAATAAAGTACCAGTTAAGTTATGATGGGTTAAACTAGCAGTTACTCGGTCTGCCTAGGTTAAATCGGAAAATACCCAGCTAATTAAACATGATTTTGCCTTTAAACTGTCCCTTGTTGTGCTAACCAGTAGCAGGCGACTCTCCAATTCTGACTCTTGCAGCGTCAAGATTACATTTACGCTGAATAATTGTTATTTTAAGTATATAATAGCCATGAGCCACATCAGTAGCAACTCTACATTTGTTCGCATTTGTTTTAGGTTGGGAGAGCAGTTATCATCAGCTTCTGTGTGCTTGGGTAAACAAACGATATCAACATTATTAGTCAGGCTAAAAAGGAAGCAGTGTTTTGTACACATGTGTTACCCTGTCCAGTGTGCAAGGTTTAAACTGCAGCCCAACTCAGTAGATGATCTCAGTCTGCACTGCACGCATTGATGCTTTACTTGTAGTGATGCAGTGCCTCCATCACACCACAGACACATTACCATGTAATTTACATGACACAAATTATATAGAAATAAGTAATGTTTTTTTCTTGGAATTGATGACTGACAAATATCAGCACGCATTTCTCATGAGTATTTGCAGACATTACAAGCAGGGTTACAACTAGGGCTGAGCGATACGTTAGGAGTCATCATTATGGTATTATGGATAGAAGGGTATGCTAAATCACAGAAAATAATCATACTACATACTGCTGTCAAAAAACAATGACTTGTATTTCGGTGTTGTGTATCAGATCAAACTCTTTAAATGTGCTTAAAAAAGAGGGGACACTGACTTTCCAAAGAGATTTCATTTACAACAACAGAAGTAATTTTTTTATCAAATAATTGATTCATTGACTAATTGCTTTAGGAGTATTAGGATATATTTACCAAAAGATGATCATATAAATGAAAGTCATACTTCTATTCTGTTGCTTTGACTGCCAAGTGACACGCTGATTGCAACAACAGCAACAAAACATCCTGAAAATGTAAATTGTATGGGTAACAAATTGGCAGTAGTGGTAGACTGATAGAGTAGTAATTTTTAAACAACAATTTGCTGTGCAATTAATCATTTCAGAATGAGACTTAGAAGACTCGTGTAGGTATTTAAAATGATGTTACCTCCTCAGAATGGAAGTGGATAGCTGGGACTCCAATCTCGAGGAAGAGCTGGGCATTTCTTTGGATGAGCTGAAGAAGTGGATTGACGATGCCGTGGACAAGAGTGAGATTGTGCAGAAGAAAAAGGCTCAGCTGACAGAGCTAAAAGAATGGGTAGAGAAGAAAGAAGAAGAGGAAGCGATGACAGACATGCTTCTTACCGATGCCAACAAGTAAGTAGACATAAATCTTTTCCCAAAGTCTGTTTATTTTATTTATTTAGTCATGTGATTTTAGTCTATATACACTATTTTTACAAGGATATATCTCTTCTGTATTTTAGTGTTTATTATTTTTATATATCTTATCAGTTGCTAGCATTGATACTATATGGGTAATTGTGCTACATTTTTGTTAATGTACACCTTGGAAAGTCTGGTGAAGATAAATCTGGGGACACTATCATACACAGGCATGATTTCTAAAGTTAACACATGTACAACCACTGTTCAGAACTTGCACATTCTTTAGTGGCACTTTGAGTGTACTTTGGAGAAGTCTATACGACAAATGGTGAAGTTGTGGATAATTGTGTAAAAGTCAGCTGTTCGAATCAGCTACTACATAAAAGGAAAATGTAGCAGGTAGCATTGATGAAGTGAACGGACAGATCAACAATTGTATAACAAAACATCATGGAAGTCTGCTTCAAGCACACCATAACAAGCTGACATAGGTTTTTAACAATAACATAGAGCCAATCATTTAGTGCACACAACATCCAACAGATGTGGCTCTGCTAGTGCTACAAATGATTACATTGTTTGTACCTCTTTTAACTTTTCATAATGGAAACTAAAATATTTCTCTGTTTTTATGAATATTTAGCATAAACTACATCACGTTGTGCATCATGTAAATTTAATTTTTTTAAAGCACAGTCAGATTTTTTTTCACATTTTCTGCTAAACTGATGACAAGAATCCATGGTTGTGGTTGTAATGTGTGACAGTGGGCTGTGTTCTGGGAGGCATTTTATTCCTTTATTGGATAACGCTAGTTGGGGGATGACAGTAAATGAGGGAGAGAGAGATGCAACAAAGCGTTTTTCTCTCCTGATACAGATTACAATACTTCAACTCAGTTTTGCCAAAATTTGAAATCTGTAAACCTCAATGTGTGAAACTGCTTGGAGTAATTTTTATGGAAGGTGAAACAAGGCCAGGTATTGCAATAGCACTAAAAGAAAAAATTGAATTGGCTGTTAATCAATGAATAAAGTGGAAACACAGAATTCATACATTGACGAAGAAACTGTATTTAATAGGATCGGTCACATCGTGGCCGATACACAACCTGCTTAGTGTGGATACTGATCCACCGGTGGAGGATCGGTGCACCCCTGATTGTACAGTTCTTGTTTGTGTCTTTAGAGCTTACATTTTCTCTCCACACTCTTCCTCAGATCCTTATTAGAGTGTGAGAAGCTCGTGAAGGACACTTATCAGAAGAACGGTCTTGTTTACCGAGAGAGCAGTTCAGAGGATGAGGGGGGCGGAGGAGGCAAGTTGTTCTCTGAGGTCATCGAGATAGACGATGATGACGACGATGATGTCATTGCTGTTGGCTGTTGTAAGTCATACTACTTTCAGTTACAATTTCATTGCTACTACGACATAAAAACAACCAGGTTATTAAATATGTTCTGTTCTTTATAATGTTTCAGTGGTTCCTCCAAAGATGCCTGTCACTCCTGGCAAAGATCCAGTGGTAAGAACAATAGAACGCTTCATTATATTGATCTGTATCTACACTTCATTGCTAAATGTTTGTTGTGGGCTGTCTGATTGAGTGGAGTTTAGAGGTGTTGAAATATTGTTGTAGCCTTTCTGGACTTTCTGGCCCATCTCGCGGTGAGTTGAATCATGTGGCCTACCTTTGTTAAAACCTGTGATATCTTGAGATATTCTATGCCACAACAACATACAAGTAAACGTTGTCTTCAACATCTACTATTCCACTATAGATAAGTCCATTTTGATTTATTTGTTTTTAAAACGATGTCCTGTTTATTTATTTTACCAGTTAAAAGAGGTCTCCACAGCGCTACAGAAAGCCTCCCAGCAGGTGCAGAAGTTGGTCCAAATTGTCAACAAGCCTTCACTAGGTGCTCCATTGCTCCGATCTCCATCACAGCCTCCATCCCAGTCAGGTGAGCACACACACATACTTCCTTAGGTAATGTTACATGCATCATACCTGTGTGAAAGTATATTTGATGCTAACATAATGTATGGCTTTTCCTACCCTCCAGCTACTCAGGCTTCAGTGCCAGCAGTGTTTGTATCCCAGGTTCCATCTCAGTCCATGACCCAGCCCAACCCAAACGTAACAGAAGATGAGCTCAGAGTTGGGATGACCATTCTGGGAAAGAAACGCACCAAGACATGGCACAGAGGCGCCCTCGTTGCTATTCACCCTGCCGGTGTGTAACCAAAAACAACTTTTAACAATTAAGGTTTCCTTTGTATATTATATATTATTGGTTATTTTATGTATTCTTTGCTTGAATTTTCCTGATCTGCCATCTTTAACACAACACATCCTCTGTCTATATTCAGGAAACGGCATATTCAAGTATAAAGTGAAGTTTGATAAAGGAAAGAGTCTGCTGTCTGGAAACCATGTGGCTTTCGAGTATAACCCCACCCTGGAGATTCTGTATGTCGGGGCACGTGTAGTCGCCAAGTACAAGGACGGCAACCTGGTGTGGCTCTATGCTGGAATAGTAGCAGAGATGCCCAACAACAAAAATCGTATGAGGTGGGCGACAAAGCTAAAGAGTGGGCAAACTAAGGGTGGGGATGCTGACTGCATGACTATGTGTTAATGGTAGAACCCTACCAAAACTGTATTTGTGAGGCCAATATCAAGAGCTACAAAATCAGATATATTGACAATATATTGGCCTTCATTCATTATATATATATATATATATATACACACACACACACACACATATACAGTGCTGCTCATAAGTATTCATACCCATGCTAAAGTTGACTAAAAAAAGGAATAAAAAAATCATCTTTTGGAAATTGATCTTAATGCCTTAATTAACTGAGATAAGATCCATATTAATGCAAATCAAACCAGCTATTAGGCTAACTGAAATAAAACCATGCCAGTCTCTAGGTACGGTGAAGGGTATGTGATGATGTGGGGCTATTTTAATTCCAAAGGCCAAGGGAACTTTATCAGGATGCATAGTATCCTGGATCCATGAAATAACTGGCCTTTAAAAATTAATTTCTTCAGTGTTGTCCCATTAAAAGATATAATGAAATATTTACTAAAATGTGAGGGGTGTACTCACTTTTGTGAGATACTGTGTGTGTGTCTGTGTGTGTGTGTGTGTGTGTGTGTGTGTGTGTGTGTGTGTATATATATATATATATGTGTATATATATATAATAGAGACACTTTACATAAAATATACAATATTTGCAAATACTTTCTACTATACTATATGTGTGTGTGTGTAACAATGAATTGGTCAGGCTGTAGTTAATATCTGTGTTGTACATGTTTCAGGTTTTTGATATTCTTTGATGATGGCTATGCTTCCTATGTGACACTACCTGAGCTCCACCCAGTTTGCCGACCATGTAAGTGTCTCTCGTAATCTGTAAAACCCAGTAAATTATACCTATTACACAGCTGTAAAATTAGTTGCGTTTTTGGTTTTTGGTTGGAAGTTTTGAGAGCCAATTTTTGGTAATAATGAGTAAAAGAGTGAGTTTATGCTTCTTTTATACAGTAAAGCGTACCTGGGAGGACATAGAGGATGCATCGTGTCGAGACTTCATCGAGGAGTACATCACTGCATATCCCAGCAGGCCAATGGTGCTCCTGAAGGTTGGACAGATCATCAAGACAGAGTGGGAGGGAACTTGGTGGAGGAGCAAAGTGGAGGAGGTGGATGGAAGCTTGGTCAAGATCCTCTTTTTGGTATGTCAGTGTAAGAAATTGAGAGAAAAAAACATTCACCTAGTTGGACAGCTGTTTAAAAAGAACAGAAGGGTTCATGTTTATTGCCAGTTTCCACATCAGTTTAAACAAATGTGCTGAATAATAGTTGATTCATCAATACAGCAGTTGACAGAGATTAAACTTCCTTTGTTGTTTTGTGTTGATCAGGATGACAAGAGGAGTGAGTGGATTTATAGAGGCTCTACCAGGTTGGAGCCAATGTTCAACCTGAAGATGACTACCGCCAACACCCAGGAGAAGAAGCTGGCTGGCCAGCAGCGGACACGACCCAACATGGGTAATGTTGTACATTTTGAACCTTAAATCAGTGTCAGAGAGGCCCATTTCCACCACCGTGATTTTGTATTTTAAAAGAAGAACATTTGAAAAATAGATAACTTTTTATAGGCTTCCTGTTAATACAGTGTTTTAGCACACACACACTCATTCATGCAAGACACTTAACCCCTAGTTGCTCCAGAGGTGTGCGACCTCTGATATATAGCAATTGTAAGTCGCTTTGGATAAAAGCGTCAGCTAAATGACATGTAATGTAATGTGTACTTTTAGTCATTGAACTTTCCCTCCATTTCTCAATGTCTATTTCAATCTCCAGGGGCGTTGAGGAGTAAAGGCCCAGTAGTTCAATACACCAGTGACGGACAAGTTGGTGCCTCTCCCGTCAAAACGCCGCAGGCCTCACCCAGCCAGCTTTCACAGACACCACAATATCAACAGCGTCCTCAGCCCGCACAGCCCCAACAAACCCCACAGCCCCAACAAACCCCACAGCCCCAACAAACCCCACAGCCCCAACAAACCCCACAGCCCCAACAAACCCAACAGCCCCAACAAACCCAACAGCCCCAACAAACCCAACAGACGCTTCAGCCTCCTCAGCCCCCACAGCTTCTACGTGTTGAGTAAGTGATACTTTCTGAACATATACTAACACTAATAGCACTAACACTACTAAAGACATTTTGTTCAAAGGTGTATATCTTGCAAAATAAAGCCGACGCTGTGGAATTATTTACCTTTTGATTAAACAATCTCTAGCATGCAACCATATAACCTGAGGGTCAGTATCTTTTTATGACCCAGTTAGAGCTCCATTCTGTGACTAAATCAAACACTGAGAGGAAGTTCACCTTGCAAGAATGGGAGAAAATTCTTTCGTTCATGTGAGATGACTGCACTCACACAGATGTTACCTTTTCCATTTTCATCAAATACTATGTTGAAAGAAAGTGGAAATTTATCTGACTTGATGATAATTCCCAGTGGTCCCATTGATGCTGGGTATGGTAAGAGATGGAACAGGCTTGACATTTTCCACCAGAAAGGGGCAGCACAACACGGCTTTTTTTTATTTAAAGATTATTTTTTGGGCTTTTCCGCCTTTTAATTGACAGGACAGCTAGGTGAGAAAGGGGAGAGAGAGAGTGGGAAGACATGCAGGAAATCGTCACAGGTCGGATTCGAACCCTGGACCTCTGCGTTGAGGCATAAACCTCTCAGTATATGTGCGCCTGCTCTACCCACTGAGCCAACCCGACCACACAACACTGCTTTTTAACCTGAGGCCTGTACTACGAAGCAGGATTTGGAGTTAACGAGTTAACTTCAGGTTCAACCCAGGGTTTTCTGTACCACGACGGTGGATTAGTTGTTACCGGGTTCAATCGCCGTGGTAACTCATGCTGAACACCTAACCTGGTCGGGAGAAGGTTATGTTGGAGATTAGAGATCAACCGGTGTTAAAGCACCGCCTACTGACCAATCAATACTTGATTGATGACGGCGTCACCGTTCTTAGAAGACCAGGCGGAGCTCGGTGCGCGGAGAGAGAGAGGTGCGCTCATAAAAGTTAAAACCTTTAGAGACCGACAACCCCGTTAACATTCCCTGATGGGTATCTTTATGAAAGATATAGATTTGAAGCGGAGGGAATTACATATAGGCTATTTGTCGGCTTCTTCAGCCATGTGTTGCCAATATGCACATCGGTTAGAATTATGTGTTGATATTTTTTTATTTTCTCTCACAGCTTACCACTGCTGGGGTTGCAACTGAAATAAAAGGCTAAAGCAACGACAGTTCATGGAAAGCAAAAGTGTAATTATGGTCAGATCTTGTGCCTGACTGATGGGAAAGTGACCAGTGTAGTCTAATGTAGGCTATTATAGTGGGTGTACTGTACTGTATATTGGCCAGAATCTGCCTTTGTGGGAGGAGGGTGGCATATCATAGTGGGGGGGCCTGGGTGTCCTCCCCCAGGGAAGTTTTAAGCATCAACGACTTCATTTCCTGCATTCCGATACTTTTATGCACCAATTCACGGTAAAAACAAATACCTTAGAAAAAAGCACGGATGACAATTCAAAATGTATCAAAAATATAATAGAAAGTATATTATCTGTCATTGGGCATTTTTAAGTGGGTATATAGACATCCTGGAGCTTACTATCACGTACACCACTGGAAGTGATATTGATAGGATAAGCGTTGTGATTTACGCAAAACAGTATCGGCTTTTTATGCCAGCTTTCCTTCCTGCATTTTGCCTGTAAAACCGTGTCTGTGTTCTTCATATTTATGTAGAATTATAGTTTGCTCTTCTTATGTAAAATATGCGGCTCTGGTAGATGTTTGCGATTGGTCGTGGTGCGCAAACACCACCTCTTTTATGTGAACGTGCGCGCCGCTGGATTGGGAAACCCTGGGTTGACTGAACTAGTTGATAACCAGCGTTGTGACACAGGTTATGCGGGACCGCGGTTGTTAGGGTTAGTGAAGCCGGGTAACTGAAAGAAATCCAGAGCTTGTTGATCTTGATTCATAGTACAGGCCTCAGGTGTCTTTAAAGCAGCCATATTATGCTCATTTTCAGGTTCATAATTGTATTTTAAGGTTGTACCAGAATAGGTTTACATGGTTTAATTTTCAAAAAACACCATATTTGTGTTGTACTGCAGTGCTCTCTCTCACTGCTGCAGATCCTCTTTTCAGCTGGTCTCTGTTTTAGCTACAGAGTGAGACCTCTTTTCTTCTTCTTCTTCTGTACTATCTCTGATTGCACTGCACATGCTCAGTAGCTCAGATGTAGATCATGTCAGCTAGCTAGCTCCATAGACAGTAAAAGAAAGGCTGTTTCTACAACTTCGGTCAGTTACAAGGCAGGATTAGCTGGGAGACTTCTAAATGAGGGCGCACATGTAAGTAGTTCTTTTGTAGATTATGGTGAACTTGTGTGTGTTGTAGCAGTGCTTTGCTATTGAGAACGAGGTAGCATGCTAGCGTTAGCATTAGCGTTAGCATGCTAACGCTACGAGCTAATGGTTGCGGTTAGCCTCGTTTCGGCTTGTGACGTCACAAGCCGTGCCGATTTTGAACAGCTCACCCAGAGACTGAAGGCAGGACACATTCAGAAACCGTATCTCACTCTAAACAGCATGGATGGGTTTTTTTCAAAGTTTGTATGTGTGTGGAAGCACCAGAGACACAAAAGAACACCCCAAATCCCAGAAAAAGTGTTTTTTTCATAATATGGACACTTTAACACCATCTCAAATCTGCATTAATGTATGTGATTGGCCTCTTGGGGGCAGCACAACAAGCTGAAAACACAACATTGACATATTATGACTTTTTAAAGAAGGCAGACTTGTTAGCAACCGTTGCCTAGTTACACATTCAATTCAATACACATTTAACAGACACAGAGCAATAGTAACATTCATTTGGAGTTGTGTTTTTGGTGACCTGCTGATTGTATTATAATAGTCCCTCTTTTAGCTTTTTCAGCTCCACTAGCTCCTGGTGGAAATCAGAAAACATTAAGATCTTTCACATAACATGTTAGTTTGATGCTTTATTTATTAGAAAATATTGATAAATTGATAAACCCGACGATTTGAGAGGAAGTGGAGACTTTTTAAATTGAAATAATAGTCTTTTTCTCTCCTCGCTGTCTTCCAGCAATAAACATCAGATGGCAAAGAAGAGTACTTCTCCGTTTGTCCCTGGTGTGGGAGGCACTCATGCCTCCAAGATCATGCAGTCTCTTTCCTCCAGTCCCAGCAACCTCTCTGGGTGAGTCCACATTATTGTTTGGTTTAATAAGTTGCTACTTGTGACACAGAAAGTTGCGCTGTTAAAAGTGATCTCATCGTAGACATTTGATATTTTTTAAATGTGATCTTTTTCTCTTTGCCTTTTGTTTGTCAATCCATAGTGGAAGAATGTTGAGTGTCCAAAATATTGCTCCGCCCACTTTCACACAACCGTATCAGAGACTGCTGCCCTCTCTGGCTCCCGGCCCCGCTCCTATAACCCACACGACAGCCATTATCCCACATCAGTCCGCATACCGTGCCCCGACGGACCGCATCTTCTACCTGGCACACACTTGTCAGCCCGCCTGTCTGAATCGCGTCCGACCTACAAGATCAGACATACACAGAGGAAAGAACCCCCTCCTCACACCTTTACTGTACGATTTCAGACGCATGACAGGACGACGCAAAGTCAACCGCAAGGTAAAGTCGAAGGAAGAGTAAAAGGAAGGTTGTGGAGAGATCCTCCCTAACCTTAAAATATTCAGTTCTACCCATTCACATCCTTGCAATTAAACTGAATTGTACAACTCTTGTCTCGTCTACCTCTCAGATGTCCTTCCACGTGATTTACAAGGCTCCATGTGGACTTTGTCTACGTAACATGGAAGAGATCCAGCACTACCTCTTCCAGACTCGCTGTGACTTTATATTCTTAGAGATGTTCTGTCTAGACCCCTACGTGCTCGTGGACCGGCCCTTCCAGCCACAGAGACCAGTCTATTACATTCCCGACATCACTAGTGGACGGGAGGATATCCCACTCTCCTGCGTCAACGAGATTGATTCCACCCCGCCTCCTAAAGTAGCTTACAGTAAGAATTACATTGAGGTGATAACAAAGGAGAGATTAATTTGGGCCAGGATCAGACTACAAAATGTTTTTTTTGTCAGATTAAGCCAAAAAAGGGGGAACACCACAGATCAAAGTCTGTTTTCTTGGAGAGTACAACTGTATATGTCAAAAAAATCACATGAAGCCTTTTGTGGCTCCAGAGAAAACTGCATAAAATTTGTTAAAATGCCTCAAGTGATGTGAGTCAGCGTCGGTTGGGTCTGTCCATCGTGACAATGTTATAGGAGTGCAATGCTAAATCAGTGGAGTCATTTTTTGCTGTGACTTGGCCGAGGGACATGGTAGACATGCTCAACGCTCATTTATGTTCTAACACCGCACGTCCGTTAGGTAGGCTGATATTGTGTAGTCTTATCCTGACGTTAGTTTGTTTTCTAGTAGGTGGATTGATACATGTAGTTTGTCCATATGAGTACATGTAAACATTTTGCAAAGAAGTTTGACACAGCAGGACTTAAAGAAAGATTTTTTTTTTTTTAATTATTGTTGAATAGCTTGAATAAAAAAAAAAAAACATGGTGATTCTATTCCTTATTCATTTCTATTTGATCCCCTTGTTGCTCCTCTATTGATTTTTAAGGTTTTTTTTAATATAATTTTTGTTATTCGTTTAACTTGCTTTTAGTTTCCGGAGAGCTTTTTTCGTAAGCACCCTGCTACAACTGCAGATCTGTGCAGAAAGACATAAAAATAAATCAAAAATGATTACCTATCCATACAGCTGACTTTTGCTGCCCCTACCTCCTTTTGAAAAAGCCCTCTGTTCTGATTTATTGCTTCCTCTCTTTTCTTCAAGGTAAAGAGCGTATTCCTGAAGATGGAGTATACATTAACACCAGTCCAGACTTCCTGGTCGGGTGTGATTGCACCGACGGCTGTCGAGACAAGTTAGTGAAGTTGTTTACCCATGACCCATAATTTTTCGTATTTCTCTGACTGTTATATCCTGAACACATTTCTTTGTGTCTTTTGTTACAGGTCGAAATGCTCTTGCCACCAGCTGACCCTTCAGGCTACAGGTTGTACACCGGGGGCACAGATCAACCCAAATGCTGGATATTTCCACAAACGATTAGAGGAGTGTCTCCCCACAGGGTCAGACATTGCATATCACTCTACAGACAGACTAATTTACTCTCAATCCTCATATTCTCACAATCAGATATTTACTTTTAAATATAACGGTAATTTGGTTGTCTAATATCTTCTCTCTCTCTCTCTCTCTCTCTCTCTCTCTCTCTCTCTCTCTCTCTCTCTCTCTCTCTCTCTCTCTCTCTCTCTCTCTCTCTCTCTCTCAGGATCTACGAGTGTAATAAGCGGTGCAAATGCTGTGCTCAGATGTGCACCAACCGGTTGGTGCAGCACGGCCTGCAGGTGCGTCTCCAGCTCTTCAAGACCCAAAACAAAGGCTGGGGCATCCGCTGTCTGGATGACGTGGCCAAGGGCTCTTTTGTCTGCATCTATGCTGGTGAGAAAAAGGAAACAGACTTACCCCCAATTTCCACTGGATGCGGAACGGCTGCGGAACGGCTGTGGAACGGCAGCGGAGTCATTAGGTTTCCATTAAAGTCAATGTGTGTATTTCCACTGACTGCAGAACGGCTGCGTTCCGACTCCGTCCCAGCTCCGGGGGTCCGCAGCCCTCCAGAGCAGATAGGCAGAGCTTCTATTTTTGCCGGACGCCGGAGAGCTCCGCAGCAATTCAGCACACGGCAGATAGTGCGGGACAGGAAGTCGAGCACAGAAACAAAATAAACGTCTGGTTAATTTTCAAAATAAAATACACCGTGCTCACGGCGGATCATATTTCCCTGCACTACACCTTTAAAACACAGCACAGAGTTGTTTCCCCAAACTGTTGTTGGTTTTGTGGTTCTATTCTACGTGAATTCGCGAGATCTTGTGGTTCCTCGTGACTACAGCTGTCAGTCGTGGCTGCAGCCGTGCCGCAACAAATCCGGACCTAGTGGGTATTGACGTATGACAGAGCACGCAGCCGTTCCGCAGCGGAGCCGGTCCACAGACGTTCTGCATTCAGTGGAAACCCGGAGTTACAGGAATGTTTTTTAAGGACATATGTGATGGAAAGCAGGCACACATGCAGACATCCTCATCACTTAATTTTTTACCACGCGACAACAGATGACTTGATTGCAAAGTGACTTTTTCCTTTCCCCCTTTCTCTTCCAATTACCAGGTAAAATCTTGACAGACGACTTTGCCGACAAAGAAGGTCTAGAGATGGGCGATGAGTATTTTGCCAATCTGGACCATATAGAGAGTGTGGAGAACTTCAAAGAGGGCTATGAGAGTGAGGCTCACTGTTCGGACAGCGAGGGGAGCGGCGTGGACATGTCAAGGTTAAAAATCCAACCATCCGCTTTAGTATCATCCAACCCTGTGGGGAGACCGCCCAAAAAGGGGGAGTCCAAGTCAAAAGGTGAGAGATCAGTGTTCTATTGGACCTGGGGAGATTCTCTGTGGTGTGTAGGTTTGACCCCAGCTGACATTTTATCTTCCTCCTTCTCCACATTATTATTTTTTTGAATCTGTCGCAGCCCAAAGCCCAAGCTCATCAGGAGACAGCAATGACGATGATGACAAGGATTCAAAAAGTGAAGATGAAAGTGATAGTTCAGATGACACGTTTGTGAAGGAAAACTACTTCTCTTCTAGCTCTGTGTGGAGGAGCTACACCACACGTGGTCAGGCCAAGGGCAACAAGGAAGGTGAGCTGGTGGCATCTTTAGGAGGTGTGGGAAAAGGTCAATGTTCAGTGTTTTTATTTAAAGGACTAGTTCGGCATTTTGGGAAATATACTTATTCAAGGCGGGTTCGATTAAATTATCGATAAAGGTAAAGAAATAGCCCGGCGCATTCTTTAAAACCACAACTCTTTTGTACAAATAAAATAAACGAGATATAACGTGTTAATTAGTGAGCTTTAGAGGAGCTGATAGGCAGATTTTCTTACATTTGTTCAAAACCAGGCTAGCTGTTTCCCCCTTTTTCCAGTCTTTATACTAAGGTAAACTAATAGGCCTCTGACTCCAGCCCCATTTACTCTACAGACATTGACATTGCAGTATTGATCTTCTCTTCTAATGAAGAGCGAGAAACGGAACAAGTGCATTTCCAAACATTTTGAATAATTGCATTGAATATCATTTGAAATTAGATATGACAGTATGTAGATTAAATGGCTAATTAGTTATTTCAAAACATATTTATAGATTAATTGATGATGAAAATAATTTCTACTTGCCTTACTAATCCAAAACAGTTTCACTCACATTGCAGTTATGTTATGCGTTCAGATTTTTTGAGATTACCGTTTTGTCTTTTCACACACTGCTCTCCTTCCTGGTCCAGGGAGTCAAGACAGTAAAGATGGATTGAGTGCATCAGCCAAAGGAACTGATGACGAGAAGCCGCTGTCCATGCCAGAGGAGATGGGGAAAAACAAAGTGGCTTCCTGGCTCACCAGCCAGAGTCTGAAGAAGGTGAGTACAGAGGAAGTAAAGTAAGAATGTTTCAAGGAACTGAGCTCTGTGTGCACAGCCTTTTTAAAATGATTGCAGTGTCTCTCGCAGAAATTGAAACGCAACCCTGCTGCTTCTCCTCATCAGACCTCTGGTATCTTTTGTAAGAGGATAGATAGTAAAAGGTGGCTCTTATTTTGTATTATGATTGTCTTGCACAATTATCAATAACCCTTTTCTGTTTTCCATCACAGGAATCTGGAGACAGTAAGAGGTGTGTTGGACTTGCCAAAATATGCTTAGATATTTAGTTTTTCCAGATTTTAAACATATTTTATGTAACAATAATTCGGCAACTCTGTGATCAATAACATCACGTAACATGTTAGATTGCTGTTAAGATTCCTTTTTCTGTTTCTTGCAGCCAAGTGAAGTCAGAAACGGGGAAGAAACAGGATGTGATGACTGTTTCTGACAGTGATGATGTTCAGACCATCAGCTCTGGATCTGACGACAACAAGGAGAGAGAGAAAGTCCCCACGGGTGAGGAGAAGAGAAGGAACAAAACAAGTGAATTTACACCACACTTATAATAACCGCATGGTTTTCACTTTTTGTATTGTCTTGCTCCTGCTGCTGCTGTTCTGGCTCAGGCATGACTAAGAAGCAGGTAGCAGTGAAATCTACACGCGGCATCGCCCTAAAGACCGGCCACGGGATGATGGTGAAAACAGGTGCACCTGGAGGCGGGGGAGGGCCAGGGGGTCAGGGAGGAAAAACAGGACAGCAGAGGCAGTCTGGGGGAGGCGGGGACAACACCCTCAAAAGCACCCGTCTGTTCTTTGATGGCGAGGAGTCCTGCTACATCATTGATGCCAAGTTGGAAGGAAACCTTGGGCGTTACCTTAATGTAAGTGTGTGTGATCTACAGGATCTCAGTGTATGACCGTTTGATGTCACTTTAATTATGTCCCTATGTATTTATCTTTTATTTTATCATCTCTGTCTCCTCTTTGTATTACAGCACAGCTGTAGTCCTAACCTTTTTGTCCAGAATGTGTTTGTGGACACACATGACTTGAGGTTTCCCTGGGTGGCGTTTTTTGCCAGCAAGTGAGTTTTGAAACCAATTTTAATTTAATTAGATCGTGTTATGAGTTTTTGTCAACCTCAGGTGCCACAGGAGAATGATGCTAGGCTTGATGGGATGTTCAGACCAGGAAGAAAATACAGTATTTATATTTTATACCGTAGCAGCTCCAGCTATTAGTTCAGGAGAAGGCAGTTATTAATGTAGGAATCAGTGCACTGTATTGTCTTGATGTTGACATATGGATGAGCTTTTGTTCTACGCTCACTTGCCTGCTTGTGTCCTGGTGCAGGCGGATCCGGGCCGGCACAGAGCTGACCTGGGACTACAACTATGAGGTGGGCAGTGTGGAGGGCAAGGTGCTGCTCTGCTGCTGCGGATCCACTGAGTGCAGAGGAAGACTGCTGTGATCTGCAGCCATCATAGACTTCACTGCCTCTGCTGTATGTGTAGGAAACTTAGAGAAGCCGTTTCAACACTGTAACTTTTTTTATTTTGTATTTTTAAGTTGAGCTATGTCTTTTATTACAGTTGTTATGTTGCCCTTTTTTTAATATGAACATGTTTCCTGATTTGTCTCATTTTATCCATGACAATTTACTTTACATCTTAATAAAATGCAACTTTCTTCAATGAATCAAAGCTCCCACAGCTGCTCTTTTGTGAAACAACATACAGTAGGCCATACAAAGAGAAATGGTAGAATTTCAAGGTGAACCAGTTTCATTATTATGGAAAAGATTGTGATGAAATGAAAAATCCACAGTCAAATAGCAAATGTAGAGGCAGAGGTTATGTTCGCAAATACATAATTATAATATTTTCATCACAGTATTGATAAAATATTTATTGTTGCACAAGCATTATCTGGAAAAAATAGGTAATTATGTCATTACTATTTTTCTATTTTCTTAAATAAATGTATTACCGGAACATTACATTTCTGCATATAGCCTATCTAATAGCAAAAAGACCAGGCTTTATTTTCAGTAGCTCACAGTAGCTGACCAATCGCCTTCTGAAACTAAAATAAACATTAATCTGCTTTCACACGTTGGACAAAACCCGCTCGGATCTAGATTAATATCTGCAATTCATCAGCTATTTAATCAATTTTCCCAAAGATTTTCTAAAATGTTTTACTACCCCACCGTTTTGAAGCGGCATACAGGATGTTTTTCTACAATCTGGTGAGTAAAATCTTCTCTTCACCGTTTCAAACCGATTTATAGTTTAACTGGTGAAGTTATAAAATGGCTACTCGTAGTACGTTTTTGTCACAGGGGAGGGAGAGATTATTAGCCCGTTATGAATTGTTTAAGCTCTCAAATTGGGTTTGTAATTGATTATAAGTTTTTTTTAAGAGACTCGATTTCAACGCTGCTGGTTTATTAATTAAAAGTATAGTACATTTTTGGAATAATACAACCATTAAGAATCCACCTTAACGCCTCCATCGTCCCTCAAACTTCAGAGTTTATGCTCCAATCTTCCTTTTAATCTCTTTAAGTAAAGACCCAACTTATCAATTAAGTGGCAAAAATACTTTCATAATTAATGTAAAGACTGACATATGTTGCATAAATGTTTCCCTTGGTCTGTTAAAGGCGTTTTAAGGTAGGATACACTTGACTTCAGACATTTTGTTCCTGAGTGAAGAATTGTCCAGCGCGTACAACCGACGCACTATTTTTTTCTTAGTGAGTTTTTAATAATTTTTAATGTTTTCCCCTATGTAAAACCTAGATTTCAGATTCCCCATCATATTAACTACGCACACTTTTAGAGCATACACATTAGGAATTGCTCAGTATGTAAAAAAAAAAGCCCAGAGTACAGGTGCATCAAAGATAACTATCTGGCAACATTGACACTGCAGCCAAAACAAGAAATCTAAGAAGCCTTTGAAGACAACGGCTTTGAAGATGAGGTGAAGGTCAAAGGTTACATTTTGACGAAGAAGGAAAAAAAAAATGCATGTAGGCTTGTTGTTGCAAATATGACGCACTTTATTTCGTCTTTCTTAAGTTGTCCAATTCCCATTTTCTTGAGTGACATGAGTATTGTCAGGGCAGACTGACCAAGGTTTAAAATGTTAATATAATAATTCAGGATTTAAGGGATAAAAGACAACAATTTGCACAGTGTTACACTCTTATGCACATGCATAATGAAAAAAATATGCTTATCAAAGAAATGAAATGTTTGAAAAAAATATTAGACATATTTTAGCCTGCAAGACGTGTTTTTCCACAATCCTGTTCAGTTTAGGCTTAAAACACAAATTAATAGTTGCTATAGTCCTACAATGGTAAACTGAGCTCTCAGTTTATTAATGTGAAGCAGGAATATAGCATAAAAAACATTTTAGAAAGCACAGATGCATTAGAGGCATTAGAGGCTCTCAGAGAGGGTGGTGTTTAAGATAGGCAGGGGTCTTAGGTAGGGGTCTTAAATTGACGTGTGTGTGTGTGCGCGCGCTTTTTGTCTTAATGGTTGCTAGTGCAGATGACTTAAAGCTCTGATGAAACAAGATCATATCAATGCTCTGTGTCCATTTCAGGCTGGTTGCTACAAAAGGCATCAGAGTTACTCGCCGGGATTTCCTAAAAGTCAACGTCAAAAGCACCTGGTAAGAAATGATTTTAGTCATTGTCACATATTTGCAATTGTCTGAACTGTGAATCTGTCCAGTTACAATAAAACTAATGCCCGTACAGTGATGACATCATGAGCTACGTGCTGGAGCAGGTACCACCCCCTCGGCCTGGTCTGCCACGACCTCGCTTCTCCCTCTACCTCTCCTCCCAGCTCCAGTATGGTGTCATCCTTGTCTACCACCGCCAGTGTGCTATTCTCCTGGGTAAGAAGTTGTCAACAGACTGGAGGAAGGAGACAACGTGCACTGGTTCTTGACTTTGATCTTGTGTCCTTCCAGCTGAACTTCAGTCCATCGTGGGCTATCTGTTGAAACAGAGGGCGTCCCAGAAAATTGATATGGATGGGCACGGCAGGTGAGAACAGGTGCTCAACATTTCACACATTTGTCTGCTCTTACAAACACAACTCAATCTTGCTTCTTGCTGCTGGGCCTCGTGTTGGCTTTCAGACAAGCCATGGACTTCCCTGATGCCCTGTCTCTCCTGGAGGAGACAGAAGGAGCTCTTGACCCTTTATTCGGAGTGATGTACATGGGAAAAGCCTTGCCCAGCCCTAATACACTGATACAGGTACCCAAATATATAAGGAATAAGAAAGGAGATTTATTTGATTGGAAATCGTGTAAATATTAGCACTGATAAAATGAGTGTACTCCGTGTACTCTTCTGTGTCTCTCAGATGGGTCAGGAGTATCTGAGAGAAACCTCTCCTGAGCATCCTGAACTAGCCAGTCCAACTTCTGCTGCTGCATCAGAGAGTGGTAGGATGACTTGATGTGCTGTAATGGCATGAATATAATGATCTCTTCAGGGCTGTGGGTCATTGCAGCAGCAGGAAATACAGTAGAATGTACTGTAGGAAATAACTCTTGAAATGATAAATGAATTACCAGATAAATTGATAAATGTAATAAAATGCCGAAACAAAAAAAAGAAAAATATTATTTAATAAGGGCTAACTTGGGCTATATTGAACTGATAATACAATATTAGACTAACAGAAAGACTAAGTAAAGCACAGTGTAGATCAAGCTGATTATTTAACGGACATCAATTTTAGATACACTTCCAAATATAATTGTGCACTGAGGGAGGACTGGATTTCACTTACTTTGGAAACACGTTAAGAAAAGATCCAGTATAAACAAAAGGAATGATTACAGCAAGCATGTTTTAAATGCTAAGAGAAAACACAAGGCCTGTCCTGATTATTTAATTATCAGCATTAATAAGATGTCAGCTGTGCAGCTTAACAGAGAGACGTACACAAACATGTCCAGAAATGTACAGTTGTTGGATTGTGTACAGTGATATACACAGAAATACCAACAGGTGACAGGGATAGACAGAACTCCGGCAGAAATCCAGAGCAGCACAGAGCAGAGAGATACTGTAGGTCAAGTCAGGGCAGAGCAGACTGACTTCAACAACATCCTCCTAATTGGCCGAGGCCGATGCCGCGGTGTCGCATTTTACTCGGCAGAAGAGAGCACTTTAATTGCAGCTTGATTAGTTGTGTTCATTCCTGCTGGTTTGTGTAGATGTTGAAATAGTGGCTTTTTAAAGTGCTCATATTATGCTTTTTGGCTTTTCCCCTTTCCTTTATTGTGTTATTTATTGAAAATTTATTGAAAAGATTTCTGGTACAGGATATACAATCATCTATCCCAGACTCTAAAAGACACAAAACAAATATATATATATATATATATATATATACTTACATACATGCACATTCACATTTTAACATTTTATAAAAACACATTAATTTTGTAATTGAAGTTTTCTAACAGTTCATAAATAAATTACATAAATTAATTACATAAATTACTGACAAGCTTTATAATTATATGTTACACCTTTTGACAGGCAAAATGCATCCAGCCTATTCTTAAAGGAATTGATAGAAGGGGAACGCACAACTTCTTCTGGAAGGTCATTCCATGATTTTACCGCACAGATTGTGAAAAAGTTCTTTCTCTTTTCAGACAGGCATGTTCTCGGGTAAAGTTTTAAAGAATTCCCTCGTGTCTCGTACCTATTGTTCCAAAACTGAAAGATAGGCTCAACTGTCATCATATATTCCCTGTACGAGCTTATACACCTGAATCATATCTTCTCTGTATCTCCTAAATATGAGAGTCGGTAAACTTAATTTCCTCAATCTATCTTCATAAGACACGTTTTTCATTCCTGGAATTAATTTAGTAGCTCTTCTCTGGACTCTTTCAATTTTTTCTACATATTTTAATTTATATGGACACCAGACGGAGCTTGCATATTCAAGGTGAGATCTTACCAGGGATTTGTACAAAGGTAAAAATATATCCTTGCAAAAATTTTGAAAAGTTCTTTTTATTATTGCAATCATAGATGTAGCTTTTTTTTTAAAAAACTTTTTCAGAAATATGTGTGTGGAATTCAAGTGAACCATCCACCACAACACCTACGTCCCTCTCCTCTTGTACTGGATTAACCACTATATCCCCAACTACATAATTGGCTACAGTGTCATTTTTTTTCCCCAATATGTAAATGTTTACACTTTTCGGGATTCATCTTTAATAGCCACTGGCCACACCATTTGCCCAAGCTACTTAGATCTTCTTGAAGATGGGCTCGGTCTGTGTCACTTGTTATTATTCTGAAAATTTTAGTATCATCCGCAAAAAGGTAAACATCAGACTGTATCATATCTGGCAGATCGTTTATATATATTACAAAGAGAATAGGGCCCAAGACTGATCCCTGTGGCACCCCAGATGTGAGGCGGCACCATTCACTACCACCTGTTGTTTTCGTTTGTACAAAAAATCCCGTATCCAGTAAATAACTCTGTTGTCTAAACAATAGGATTTTAACTTTAATATTAGTCTTTTATGAGGAACAGTGTCAAAGGCTTTTTGAAAGTCCAGATATACACAGTCAACTGTCTGTCCTCTATCCAAAGCTTGTGACCATTTGTCAAGAACTGTGAGTAACTGAAGAGAAGTTGACCGCTCGGATATGAAGCCATATTGTTTACTACTAAATAATTTATTACTTTTCATATGGTTGACTATATATGTCCTTATAAGTTTTTCCATTGTCTTGCTAACAACTGACGTCAAACTAACTGGTCGATAATTTCCAGCTAGAGATTTATTTCCTTTTTTAAAAATTGCACTAATTTGAGCCTCTTTCCAGTCATTTGGTAAAACTGAATCCTGTAATGATTTGTTAAGTAGTACGGTTAGCGGTTCAGCAATCTCAATCGCCAGTTCCTTCAAAATCCTAGGATGTATCAAATCCGGTCCAGGGGATTTATATACATTAATTTTCTGTAAAAGCCGTTTTGTATCTTCTGCTGTTATTTCAAGATTTTCTGTTTGCTGAACTTCCAACCTTGGTACGTTGGGTATCTGCCCATCAGGCTCTTCAACAAATACACTACAGAAGTATTCTGACAATATATCTGCCTTTTCTATATCTTTCTCTGTTTTTAAAGAATTAGTATTATTCTGATTGCAATATAGATCACCCACTGCTGTTTTTATTTTTGTCCTTTTATTTATGTAGTTCCATATAACTTTTGGTTTATATTTAGATTGCTTGGCTAATTCCTCTTCATATTTTCGCTTTAAATTTCGCGTTCTCATCCTCACAATATTACGAACTTTCTGATAAGCCTGCTGTATTTCTGGTTTTTTACTTCGTAATGCTTTCCTTCCCAGATTATTTTTCTCTTTGATTTTTGTTTTTGTAATGTCATCTAATGGAAAAGAGTATTTTTTTTTTTTTATTATTACGGGACCTCATTTTAACAAGAGGTACAAACTTCTCCTCTATTTCCTTCAACTTATCCAACACTACCCATTTTTTATTAACATCATAATTAGATAGATGTGATATCCAATCAAAATTCTCTAATTCCCTACGTGCTTCATCATAATTGGCCTTATTGTAGTTCCTTCTTATGGGTACGTTATTTAACATTTGTGTATAACAAATTACCTTAAACAACAGGACACAATGATCACTTTTGCCTAAAGGGCTTAGATATTGAATATCATCTATCATATGTTCCTCATTTGTTATAATAAGATCCAATACATGTGGTGTATCACCACCTCGCCACCTTGTTGGCTCTAAAACATGTTGGAACAACCATACATTTGAATACAATCCAAGAACCTGTTATCTAATGTTATGGGGTTATTTACCTTCACTTCTAATAATCTCCAATCTATATTTGGCAAATTAGAATCCCCCATAATTAATTTGTATGAATGTTTTATAGTCGACACTTCTTTTAGTAAAACCAAAAGATTAACATTATTGCTCTCTGTTCCACTATCTGACCTATAAATTAATCCAATAATCAAAATCTCATTATTGCTACATTTAATCTTAACAAAAATACTTTCTTGAAATTCTGAAACAGTTACCATTTCTTTTGCTTCTAAAGTTTTGTGTACATAAAGCAGTAAGCCTCTACCTATATCATTCTCTATATTCCTTGAAAACATGTTATAATCCTCTATATCATCCAAGTTAAATTCTGTTGGGATCATCTGTTGCTTATGTTATATATCTTTTTGCGCACGTTATAGGTTTACAAAGTGAAAAAGCCCAAAGTCCACCCCAAAGGGACTTACCATCTCCAACAGAAAACACTGTTCACAAACTGCTCCAAACTGCTCTATTGTAGTCCAGCCTTTACTTCGGTGATGAACGTGCGTCACTTTGTAACACACGTTCTAATGCTCGCCTAGTTGCTAGCATGGCACTCCCTCATGCTCTGCAACTGACTAGCTAGCAGTACTTACTGCACATGTGCGATTCCCAACAAAGATGATACAGAAGTGAGAGGTCTCACTCTGTAGCTAAAACAGAGAGCTCAACACACAGGGTGAAAAGAGGAGCTGCAGCAATGTGCAGTACAACAAATATATGGTGTTTTTAAAAAAAATTAAACCACATAAACCTATTCTGGTACAACCTCTAAATACAATTATGAACCTGAAAATGAGCATAATATGAGCACTTTAAAAAATATATTAATGTCACCCATATTTTCCCCAGGCATAACTGCAACTCCAGAAGCCATTACTCTGAGAGAGACAGAGCCGTTCGCCATCCCTATTGCAGAGGTACAGCTGTCAAAAGAAGCTCATGCAAAGAAATACGTACACATTTTTATATCCTGCTGGTCTTCACTTGCATCCGTCTTTCCCTCCTCTCTTGCTTCTTCTCTCTGCTAGTTTGAGGGTGAGGAGCTTACCGATCAGCATCCAGAGACAATTGACTTCCTCTTGGCCCAAACAGATAACTTTCCAGAAGGTGCGTGATAAAACTAGGAGCTCCTTTCTCTCGTGAAACAATGGTGACATGAGATAGTTATATTCAGGGTTGGGTCAGATTACTTTGAAATGTAATCCATTACTGACTACAAATTACATGGCAATTTTTGTAATCATTAACGTAATCAGTTGGATTACCCAAAACATGTAACATAATCTGATTACTTTAGGATTACTCTTAGATCACTTCAATAAATATGCACCTTAAGTAAAAGACACAGAATTGATCAATGAATTCTCATTTTATTTTTCTCTTTATTATTTCATTACATCTAAGAAATCTTTTTGCTCTCATTAAAGCATTCCTACCATGATCAATACTGATGTGGCAAATGCAAATTTAACCTTCACTAAATGGTGAAATAACTGAAACCATTAGTTTATCATCATTGGACCACCTGATAGCTAGCAATGTTTGAACGATGCCGAGCATGTTCCTGTAATGGTAACGATAACGTTCAACTTACCTCCAAGTGTTTCTTTAGATTTGAAGTAGATGTTAGCGCCGTTGACAATAATTGCACTTTTGGTTTGCACAACTTGCACACAACATACACATTATTATTTTCCACTGTCTTTAAATCGAAGCTGTGGCGATATTGCCAACTAGTAAACACATTTTTCCTAACTGAAACGGGTCTGTCTTTCCAAGTCGACGGCTCCTCCATCTTGAGTTTTGATTTGAACCTTTTTCTTGTCAAGAAACTACACAGGCAATTGGATGATAGTGACATCTAGTGGACAAATGAATGAACTGCTTGTCAAATTAAAACATAGTTAGGCTATCATAAAAAAGTTGCATTGTTTGCATGATAAAATGTAATCAGGTAATCCTCAACAATGTAACTGTAAGCTGTTTACACATTTTTTTTTTATTGTAATCTGGGTTGATTATAGTTACTTGGTTTTTGTAATCTGATTACGTAATCCAGATTACATGTAATCCGTTACTCCCCAACCCTGGTTATATTTTTTCTTCCCTAAACCTCTCTAACAGGAGATTTGGAGATGGCAAGAGAAGAAGTGACACCAGGAGAGCAAGAGGGGGAGATGGAAAGGGGCAGAAGAGAGGAAGACCTGGAGAAACAGAGAACAAAAGAGCTCACAGGATCCTCTATCGAGTAAATTATCCAGATTTGCATGGAAACATCAGCACAAACACACACAGATCCACACAAGCGCACAATGACCGTGTTTCTACCTGTGCCAGATTACAGCCCACCACTCTCTCCAGTGAGTACGCCACATTGTTGCCTCAGGAAGAGCCAGACCTGGCCGTGGAGAAGCCTGGACCACCCTCAGACCAGCTCACCCCCGTCTCTGTGCCCGTCCTCCCCTCCCCACCATCTGCAGTGGAGGAACGTCAAAGACAAACTCTTGAGTCAGAGGTGCCAGCTTTTTTTGTTTTTTTTTGTTTAAACTTATGTGCAAGCACCACAATGTCTTTTAAATCAAACTCACATTGATAAAGTGCTGGGAGTTTTACCTTCTAATAACTTGTTCAGTCTACAGTTATAAAGTTATATTATACAGAAGGCTTGTATTGTGTGGACGCTCTGACAGTTTGGTTGTCATTACTTAGAATTCCTCATGGGGGCGACAGAAACTACGCACTATAGCTTTAAATAGATTGAGGTCCAGTGGTTAAAATGTCAGTTGGAGGGCTTTTCCTGATGAATGAACAAATGCCAAGCTGAAGGGATGAAAAAAGGGATTTTCCACAACCTGGCAACCCAAAAGTTGTTCTTATTATAAAGAGAAACTCAGACTGCATTTGAAGTTCTGGTAAATTTACTTCCCACTGCCCTCCCATGCCCAGGATGTGCTGCCTCCAGAGGTGAGGAGGAGGAGGAGGAAGAGGAAGAGGCAGCTGATCTTCTTTGACCCAGAGACGCAGATCCCCCAGGAGGTGCTGCAGCAGCAGATTGACAACCCTCTGCTTGAGACCACACGTCCACTGTTCGCACCGCCTCCTTCTCACTGGATGCGCCCTGCTGCTGAGCTCCTCAAGAATCCCTGCCTGCCCTGTCAGTAACACGCCTGTAAAAAAATACAGATCTCATTTCACACTTCTGACAGCCACGTTTCCCATAAACACTGACCAGCAGCTTTTTTTCATGTGTTGCACTGTAAAACATTTTTATTTACACCATAAAACAATCCATCAGATTTCCTGTGAAATATAAACCCAGTAGCACCAATTGTAAAATGTGAATGATTATAGGCTGTTGATGATGGTGTCTCTAAAGTGCTATAATGATTTATTGATATAAAGTGTAACACATTTATCGCCTTTAGTTTTTTTCCTCAGACTTCTCATACTCATCTGCACCTACTGCTATTTTGAAAGATGTGACTTAACTAACCTTTTCAAACATAAACCTCAAAGCAAGTTCTCCCCTGCAGTCTTGCCTGAAGAGGTGTTGTTTCTATGGAGACGGGCTGCGACCATTAGGCCTCTCTCAGACTTGGACCAGCAAGTCGGGGAGAGAGGGCCCGAGTCCACCGACTCTGAAAAGGAAAGAGAGCGCGAGATGGCTGAGGCCGCAGAGGTTGCTGAGACCGCCGAAAGAGAAGAGGGGAACCTTGAGCTCCTGACGGAGGTGTGGAAGGATGTTTGTTTGTTTGTTTGTTGGTATCGATATCTGAAGCCTTTTTGTGCGGGGAGAAGATGGGAAATGATGAAAAACGGATTGTGTTTGTCTGTGTGTGAATATAGGTCCCTAGAGATGTGGCAGAATCAGAGAAGTTGGCTGTTTCAGGTAACCCTTGTGTAAAAAGAAGACTATGGATTGTGGATGTGGATTTAAACCAGTTGACCAGGGACAGCCAGTTTGTGTTTAACGGGGGGTAAAATTGTTCTCCTCAATGTGTTACTACAGCAGTGGCATTTAGCACAAGCTGAAGTGGTTTGTGTCCTCCCAGGGGTGAGGCTGAGGTCAGAGGCCAGGGTTAGGCATGTATCACTTATGGTTAAGGGTTAGGGGAAGCCTCCAGAGAGTGAGAGTGAGAGTGTGTGTGTGTGTGTGTGTGTGTGTGTGTGTGTGTGTGTGTGTGTGTGTGTGTGTGTGTGTGTGTGTGTGTGTGTGTGTGTGTGTGTGTGCGTGCGTGCCCAGAACATGGTTCACTGCCGCTGGAGGGCTCCGACCAAAGGGAGTCGTCTCGAGAGATCATCTCCCCTATGTTCACACCCGAGAAAGAATGGTAGGTGAACAAAGAAATATATGTTAAGTGTGTGAGTGCAGTCATGCTAACGTGCACATGTGTGTGTTGGCAGGTCCGCTGTCTCCAGGTCTGTTTCTACACTGCAGGACATCCCAGAGGCAGTGGACGAGTTGCTGGGGAGAGCTGCAGCAGAGTCTCCTCCTGGGTAATGACCATGGACGCAACACCATCACTAACCAGTAGAAACTCAGAGCTGAGAATTTTTCCATTTAGTTAACTTTGGAGATAAGAATATGATTATGTGCTTGTGTTTTCATGTGGTTAGGCTGCTGCTGGATTTTCCCGAGCATGAAGAAGCACCTGTGCTGTTTCAGTCTCTTCTGCCACCAGAGGTCGACCGCAGAACTGTCAGCAACGTTTTTCAGAGGCTCTTGGGTAAGGCATCAGTTATTCAGTTATCCAATCATCCCTTTACCTGTGTTGAAATCGTATTAATATTACAGCATCAACAAAAAGCTCTTTAATAAATGTGTGGTCGGTGAGTTATGAGATCTGACTTTTGGTTTAGAAGAAAGTCTGAGTCAGGTCTTTGAAAATACCAAATGGTGTCACTAGTGGAAGCTTTAATAATGAGCTGGTAGGAGCTGAGGGACTAATAACACACAGGGGGTTCATGTACAAGAGTTCACAGGAAAATAATTGGATTTAAAATAGAGATATTTCAACCAAATTTAGCTCCAGTCAAAGTTTTAGTAATTATTTTTTCATGAGCTATTATCCAGATTTTCCCTACCTTGATCTTTTTGTGTAAAATTGTGGGTTTATTTACAGCGAGGGGATGTTTTAAACACAATGTTTGTGACTTGTCTGCAGAGACTTTATCGGCCAGGAAACTACGTGCGGAGCAGGACGAGCCTTATGGTGACATATTAATATTTCCTGGATCCAACTACGAGGAAGGGAATCTGGATTTGTGATGTGTACACGGTCACTCGAGTCCCCACGAGCCTCCAAAACAAACATCTTTGTTCAGTCTGATAGAAGATTATTTGTCTGTTCCTGACATTTCCTGTGTTCACTTCATCAGAGAGAAAAAAAACATCTGGATTTAAAACAATATCATACAAGACAAATATGCATAGAAGTCAAATGTTTTGTTACTAATCACTTCATAAGATTTGTCATTGGTGTGACCTGTTGACATGCTTGAAATTATTGAAGTTTTTAAAACCTGCTGGTTTGTATAATTTCCAAAAGCAAATCATTGGTCCCATTTGCTACTGTGACCAACAAGTTTTATTAATTCTATGAGATTTCAGATGAGTATTTTAACTATTTTTATGGTTGTATTTTTTTCATATTTTTTAAAGACATTACCTCATGTTAATCTGCACATAAGTTCTGGTTAATGTAAGTTATGTGTCCCTTTGAACATGAACTACAAAATAAAAACTTTAGAAGAGCTCTGTCAGTTATTTCTGTAAAGAAAGCATGCACTGTATATTGAAAGGTATGTGTAGCATGCAGAGCAGGACAGGTGTGGCAAAACATGTTGCAGGGGTTAAGGAGGTGCAAGGAGGAGAGTAAGAAAGTTGAGTGAAACTGGATCTCTCCTCCCCCTGACCACATCTTGATTCTCCTCTTAAGACTTTCTCAGGGGGTTGTGACCGAAGTTTATTATTAGCATTTGTCTCAGCTCTCTCTTTCTCACCCTCTCTATCTGTCCTCCTCTCTTCGTCTCAATTCTGCCCGTCGCTTTGTGTTTTTGTCTTGTGCGTTTTTGTTCACTTGTGTTTGATTTCTGCTTTTCTTTATTCCTCTTATGCTATTTTTTCTTCTGTCAGTTTTGTGGGTAGTTGTGTCTCACCTTCACTTCTAGTTTCCACTGACAACATTGCTATATTTGACTGTCACAACTCCATGTCCCGTAGTTTTTTCTGTGACCGTCCTAGTCGTCTAGTTTTGCTGCTTTTGCTTCACCTGCCTCTCTCCTTCACCATAACCCCCTCCATCTTCTTCTCTTCCAATCAAGCTCTTCTCATCTCTGAGGAACTCTGCACTTCTGCATCATGGGAAAGACAGAGCTGTGCTCTCTCTACAAGGGTTTTCTGGACTGTATTTGCCTCTGCCTCTCTGTAAGTCTCGCCATTTTCTGTGCATGCATTTGCTGTGTTTTTGCTTTTATTTTTTTCTGTCACATCTGCATCGTGGTTGACTTTTGACCTGAAATCATCTGCACTATGTGGTGAGGTTTTATTCATAATTTTGTATTCAAGCACCACAAATCAAGTGCAGACTGGGTGTGTGTTTACATGTGTCACTTGCTTTTGTGCATGGTCTATTTTGTGGCCCGTGTCCTGCAGTAAGTCTGCACATGCTGGGCTTCTGATATTAATAACAGTCTCAGAATGCGGATGGAAATAGAGCCTCAGCTCCTCCAAAGAGGCCAGAAGTCATTTAACATTTCTTATTAACCTCCTTTAGAGCAAACTTAGGTCGTCAGGATCAACCCTAATGTAAAAGCTTGCATTCTGGAGGATTTTATTTAATCACGGCTGCATTCAGAGTCTATAGTTATGAAAGAATACACGAAATGTAACGCCTTTCAATGCAGATTTGTTACTCTGTGTGTGCATTTGTCTGCATGTAAGTTTGAATGCATCAGTCTTAACCAAGGGTAAATCCACCCAATGACGTTTAAAGGAGAACTCCGGGCAATTTTTACGTTAATCTTGATCGCTATACTTTTTTGAGTACTGTCTATAGCAAAAACCATGAGCCGAATTGGTGCTAGCAACATGGAGCTTCTGTAGCTAATGCCCAGAGCTCCCGTTAGCTAAAATGGCAGTTATGGGGGCATAAGCTAAAGAGTGCCTTTGTGCCTCTTAACAGACTTAAAATGCTATTAAAATGTCTGTGCAACATGAACAGGGCCCTTACATGACAACAAGATGCGTTTAGCAACTTAGCCATTGTTGAAATTCACATACCCTGTTAGCTGCTAGCTGCCGTCTGGGATGAGTGAGTGTGTTCAGCCAGGCTTCGGTAATAATCATCACGCTGCAGTCCCGTGTGTATTTGTAACATAAATATCCATTTAGTGTGCAATCCATCTGGCGTTGGTGAGTAGGAGTCTTGTCTGTGTCGATCGTTGTGGTTTCCTTAGCCGGACTAGCATGCCCGGCCGGCGTCCCTGCCTCTGCTTCCTCCCCGCCCTCCTGGCTTCATGCGGCCGACAACAATCCAACGAGTGCCCGCTGGTCTTCCTGCTACAACTGAATTCCCACAGGACTTAGCGAGACTACAGCTAGCCGTCTAAAACACTATTTTACTGTACAGGACCCAAACATAATTTGGTCCGTTTCCATGTAGCATAGTCACTAATATGGTCATAACCACTACAGTGCTCAATTACCTATTCTTGAGGGGGAAATAAAATACAATTTTTCGCGGCGAAGGCTTGGACGGTCTTCTGGAAGACATCCACCAGACCAGCGGGCGCTCGTTGGATTGTTGTCGGCCGCGTGAAGCCAGGAGGGCGGGGAGGAAGCAGAGGCAGGGACGCCGGCCGGGCATGCAACAATGGCTAAGTTGCTAAACGCATCTTGTTGTCATGTAAGGGCCCTGTTCATGTTGCACAGACATTTTAATAGCATTTTGAGTCTGTTAAGAGGCACAAAGGCACTCTTTAGCTTAAGCCCCCATAACTGCCGTTTTAGCTAACGGGAGCTCTGGGCATTAGCTACAGAAGCTCCATGTTGCTAGCACCAATTCGGCTCATGGTTTTTGCTATAGACAGTACTCAAAAAAGTATAGCGATCAAGATTAACGTAAAACTTGCCCGGAGTTCTCCTTTAAGACCCAGAGGACAGATGTCACTCAATCTGTCTCAGAGAGGCACAGAGGCAGGTTGATTTTGCTCCACCTTGTTTCCAGCGGAGCAGCAATGAGGCTGCAGGCGACAATGAGAGGGACACTGAGAACGGCCACCTGATCTACAAAAGCGGGGACGTCCTCGAAGACAGATGTAGGTATCAGTTGGAATTGTTGGCAGCTCTTGTAAAAATGCTCCCGCTTTAACTTCACCTCAATCTCTCTCACAGATGAGATAATTGACACTTTAGGTGAGGGAACCTTTGGGAAGGTGGTGCAATGTTTGGACCACAGCAGGTAATTTGCTTCATCTAATAATGAAAGTTGGACCAATCTGCAACATGTGTTTATTGCTTTTAAAAACCTTTTAACACACAGAGGAGGAGGTGGGATTGCTCTGAAGATCATTAAGAACTTGGATAAATACAGAGAAGCAGCCAAACTGGAAATCAATGTTCTGGAGAAGATCAGCGAGAGAGATCCAGATAACAGACAGTGAGTAGTTTGTAATTTTGACTCTTTTTCTGTCTTTTACATTTCATCTATGTTTTTTCCCCTATCAGTCACTGTGTGCAGATGCTGGATTGGTTTAACTACTACGGCCACGTGTGCATCACTTTTGAGCTGCTGTCTCTCAGCACCTTTGACTTCTTGAAAGCAAACAACTTCCTGCCTTATCCCATTAACCAGATCCGACACATGGCCCACCAGATCTGCGACGCCGTCAGCTGTGAGTCCAAAATGCATCACATCAACTGTCCCACTTTTGCGTTTTTCTCTTGTACCTCTGGATCAATGTCAGTGATGACAGGAAGAGGATTATTAACAGCTGTCCCACTGATGCAGCAGCGAACAAGCCAGGTAGATACAGTATTTAGAGGGTGACTGTGACCTGAAGATGATAGAAGTGTTCCTGACATACAACCCCATACCAGATTAAAGTGAAAGACAAACACAACTAGGGCTGTGACTTACAATTATTTTTCATTCAGGATTTTTGATATGCGTATGCTATTATGACGAGGGCGTTTGCTCTCTTCTGTTAAATCTACTTTCCCTCCTCCTGCAGTTCTCCATGACAACAAGCTGACTCACACAGACCTGAAGCCTGAGAACATCCTCTTTGTTAACTCAGACTACTCCCTCATATACAACTCTGAGAAGGTAAACAACTGCAGGCATGACTACTGGGACCTTCAGTGATGAAATAAAATCTGGATGGTTAATAAGGAGGGATTAATGCAGGCAGATATTTGCTTTGTGGTATGGAAATTTTGCTCAGCAGAACCTGTGAAACCACCCACATGTGTTGGTTACAGGTGCACATATTTATCCTGGTTGTTTGCTGACCTCAGCGGAGCAATGTGTGCCATCTTTGATGAGATGTTTTTTTAGTTTATGTTTTTTTAAACCCTGAAGGCTATAATAAAAAAAATTCTAATTTTATATCTTAACTTGGGTATTGTTTTCATAGTTTTGACCATCATTTTCTAGCGGTAATAATAACATACTCAAGTGATTGCTGAGATCTAGGAGCACTGTGATATCGCTATAAAGAATTCATATAAAGGAACGTGACACGAGCAGTGAGACAATCACACAGGTTTGAACTAAAGCCCAAGGTCAGCCAAACTTATTTGAGTTAGAAAACAAAAGCACACGGTATGGTTATTACACAATTTGTGTTTCATTGCAGTTTTCTTTTGCAGACTTACTGGTTAAACTTTAACCTATCATACTTAAAAGAAAAGTTCTACATTTTTGGAAATATGCTTATTCACTTTCTTGCTGAGAGGTTGATGACCACTGCCATATCTGTATCCTACTGTAAATATGAAGCTACAGGCATTAGCTTAGCTTAGCTTAAAGACTGGTAGCAGGGAAAAAAGCTAGCCTGGCTTTGTCCAAAGGTAACAAAAACCTGCCAACCAGCTCCTCTAAGTAATTACCTTTTGAATCTTATTTGTCAAAATGTCTGTATAAAGTTGTTCCTTTAGCATAGTTGTGTGTGCACAGTTTTCCTTTGTAACCGGGGATTATTACCATCACTGGTGTGCTAGTTTAATTCAGTAAAGTGCTGTGGATCTGGCCAAACACTTGGCTTGTTTACTTTCTCTCTTCCTTTAGAAGTGCAATGAGCGGAGAATAAATGACACCACAGTGCGGCTTGTTGACTTTGGCAGCGCTACTTTTGACCACGAACACCACTCTGCCCTCATCTCTACACGGCACTACCGAGCTCCAGAGATCATACTGGGTAAGAGATGTTGATTTAGACCGGGGAGCTGTCAGTCGGTCCTGTTTAGTTGTTTTGAAGGTTTTGTCCCTCTTCGCTCTCCCACAGAGTTGGGTTGGAGTCACCCATGTGATGTGTGGAGTATCGGCTGCATCCTGTTTGAATACTACGCAGGCTTCACACTGTACCAGGTCATGATTATATTGGTAAAATGACAGCATGCTGAAAGTGGTGTGATTTGGATCTTGTTGACATGATCTTCACTTTTAGACTCATGACAATAAGGAGCATCTTGCTATGATGGAGAGCATACAGGGACCAGTTCCTCAAAGAATGATTCAAACGAGCAGGTAACGCACACTCCTGTACACACAAACAAAGGTGCAAACTTTGTCTGACAAAACTTAATTTTTTCTCACAGAAAGCAAAAGTATTTCCACCGTGGGCGTCTCGACTGGAATCAGTGCTCCAAGGCCGGACGCTACGTGAAAGCCAAGTGCAAACCATTAAGGGTGAGCTGAGACAGGTGCAAACTTTTAAACATGAGCCAAGTACATGAACTCCCTTGAACGACTTGCTTCTCTCTTTGTTTCTTCAGAAGTACTTGTTATCTCACGGCACAGAACACCACCAATTGTTTTACCTCTTAGAGAGGATGCTGGAGTATGAGCCCTCCACACGCATCTCTCTTTCCTCTGCCCTGTGTCACCCCTTCTTCCTGCCTCTTCATCATCCAGGAAGGAATCAAACCTGGAGGAACAGCTGTGATATGAGTAGATGAACCTGAATAGGCAACTGACTCTACGAGGACCATACTAGTGTGTTTGCAAGTTTTAGTTTCTCAACTTCAAATCAGAAGAAATTAATTGAAAGAAGGGCTTAAAAAGTTATTATTATAGTGTGCACAATGTTGAAAAAAAAAGTTGAAGAAATACTGTATGTGAGAAATCTTTGGCTTTATGGGGGTAATCATGCCGTGAGCCCAACAGGAATATTCCCCCAATGCAGTGGAGACCAGGGTGGTGGTGAAAGAGTGAAGAACAATAGCTGAAGATTTGGATGGATGTGATCTGGAGCGAGTTTTTGAGAGAGCTCAGTGGAAGAACTCATGAGACAGGTGGTTCTGATGACATGGGGTTGAGGTGGGTCATGTCAATCGGACACTGAAATAACAGAAAGGAAGATTTGTTTGACACCAACAAGCTAATTGGTGACACCCTCAATCAGCTGATTGAGTTCTAAGTGGGAAAGAAATATCTGACTCTTTAAGTGCTAAGCGCTTCATTACGTTCACATTTATTTAGCATTGGTGCTGAGTGGTGCAGGTGGCGCACAGTCGGCTGAAAACGACACTGATAAAAGTGGTGAGAGTGAAACAAAAGAGTTGAGAAAACAATGAAACTTTATAAAGCTAAGGGGAACTGCAACTCACAATACTGTTGAACAGTTTTGAATACCGTGCTCCAGTAATATTAAGCCTTAACCCCCCTCTGGCCCCCCCAAACGGTGGCAAGTATTTTTATACATTTTTTAATCCCACCTTTATCCCCAACGAGGGGATATTATTCATGTGCATTGATAAATAAAATGTAGGTTACCACTGAATGAGTATTCTTTTGTTTATTGTTATATGTTTATCGTTAGTCTTTTGTAGCACCAAACCTTTGGAGGGTTGGTGGTATGTAACACTTCTGCTTAATTAATTTGGTACCCCTAAAATCGCTTGTGGCCCCAGCCTGGCGCTTCCATTTGAAATGGTCTAGAGCCACCACTGAACATTTAGAAGATATAGATACAGATACAAAAGTATCTTTTTAGTTTTATGCTCTCAGTCATTTATACCTTTATAACAATAATAAAAAAAAAAAAAAAGTTTTGTAAGCCCTACTGAATGACTTCTTTAGTTGTTTAATAAATTCAGTTCTTCTATTGTCATGTTTTGATTGAGGCAGAGAACGGTCCATCTGTGCACGTCACAGAGACACACACACATACACACACACACACACACACACACACACACACACACACACACACACACACACACACACACGCTCTCTCCTCACTGGCATATTGATGGAGTGCAGCTCAGCAGAGAGCATGGTCACCAGGCTGAGTGTGTGTGGATGCTTACCAGTTTTTTTATCTTCAGCCTTGGCAGAGCTGAGAGAGACGTATTGTCAGCGTATTTGTGTTTGACTTGATGAGACCTTATGACCTCATTTTTTAGCTAATTTAAAGCTGCTGAGAATGAATGATGCTAAAATTAAAAGGCATTTTAATGAAGTAAAGCAATATCTCTTTGGGTATGTGCATAGACTTCATCCCATTTACTTGTTTCTCAATACCGAACATAGTTTTTTTAAAGCAGCTACAAAGAGTTTTCTGTGTAATGGTCTCAATTTAATAGTGATGCCTCTATATGACCTACATAAGCAAACAATACCATCAGCGAGAAGATTGGCTATTTCTATATAGTAATTCTTAATGCCTGTTCCCGGGTCTTTATATATATATATATATATATATATATATATATATATATATATATATATATATATATATATATATATATATATATATATATATATATATATATATATATATATATATATAGATAGAGAGAGAGATAGAGAGAGAGAGAGAGAGAGAGAGAGAGAGAGAGAGAGAGAGAGAGAGAGAGAGAGAGAGAGAGAGAGAGAGAGAGAGAGAGAGAGAGAGAGAGAGAGAGAGAGAGAGAGAGAGAGAGAGAGCGCCTGGTATACAGGTATTTCCAGTTATATCTTATCAGCAAAACATTTACTGCAAAATGTTCGAATCTTGGGACTTAACATGCTTGAGACAAAAGACTACTGAAGTACATCAAATCTATGAGTCAGGTGAATTTAAACAAATTGTTCATTAATTTTAGTCCAATTTATTTTGAAGTATTACAACACCCATACCCATGGTTGAGTCGTGCAGGAGGCTGAGGCCACCACTGAATAGGGCTTAAACAGGTGGTATAACAGGCTAAGACACCCTCCTGCAGTGCACACTGCCAGCATGTGCACCAACCTAACCTAACCGTAACCAAAAGGTCCGTGGAATCCGTGTCTCTGCCAAAACTTTTCTTAATGAATCATCGGCGTAGTGTTTTCTCTGCAATAGACCTGAAACATAAAAGACAAAAGTAATTCTGATTTATTGTCTGCAAATTAGAATTAGATAGTTATTAAAGGCTATGTAGGATGAAATGCGAGAATAATGCATGGATGTATTATAAGAACTGGTTACAGAAATCCAAGATGGCATCTATTCATTTGAATAAAATTTCCTCACCCAGCGCTGCAGTAGGTTTCTTTGCTGCAGGACCACATTTGGCCTATGAGGCAATTAGCAGCATGGCTGAACAGCATGCCATATCTCTGGTATCCATCTGCCATATGATATAATGTGACAAGGAATTAAACAAAAGTCATGACTGTAATGTCTAGGAATGATAAAACAAAAGTCTCAATATTGTCTCTGTTGCTGTTTCTGTTATTGTAGGCTGCAGGTGTAGATTCGAGGAGTCCCTTTTTATTCCGCCAAAATAGTGATGACTGTGATCCATTTAAATAAATATGTAGTCAAAATGTTTATGTTCACACAGTGAGTGAAGAGTGAATCTCCTGATGATCATATTGGCTTTATTTAAAGCAATAATTTATGTTTTTTTATGTATGTAGGTCATTATGCTAATGTGTTATGATGAGATGAGATTTTTAGTATTACATTAATAATTAGTTTAGCTTTTGTGTAGAAGACACACCTTTTGTGAGGTCTTGCATGAGAACGTGTGTGTTAATGTGTTGCTTTTAGTGACTGGCTGTCACTTGGTTTGTCAGAATGATCCAGCTTTGCATCATAAATTGGAGAATATTAACATATTTTTCTCATTGCAATTTGTAAGAGAAACTTGGCTTGTCTTCCTTATACAACCATAAAATGGAACACTGGTACATTTTTCTTTTTAAGGCCATATTACACTAACTGCCTCCTTATTTATGTTATCTACTGACTCCTAAAACTATCAATAGTGGCAACCTTCGGTCACACGGACAAATTGTGTACGTCATTCCTCAAACCCGTTTTTAGGTGGAAGTGCTTTTAAAGTTTTTGCACCTTCATCTTGGTGTGAGCTACAGAGTCACCTTAAACTATATTATTTTATTAGCATGGAAGATTATCAAAACAGGATTAAGGACTATTTGACCACCTTAATGTACATGTCCTGTTAGGCTACTGAACACTGATCATTCATTGTTGTTTGTTCTTGTATGTGGAACTTTTTATGCTGCTGTCTTGGCCAGGTAAAATATTCCTGGTAAAATAAAAATATAAAATAATTTTTTAGATGTAGGGTTGTCAATGTGATCCACCTCTGTTTCTTCCCTCTGTGGAGAAATACTGCTGACAGGACTGAAGGATGGATGGATGGATGGATGGATGGATGAGTGAACTGATCCCAGACCTGTCACTGAACATGGGCTTACAGGGGGCGTGGCTTTTTCTTGATCTTGTTAAACCATTAAAGCGTGTGAAAGAATACGAGTGAAACAAAGGAGGGGAGGATGGATATTAAGGGGGTTTGTCGAAGTGTTCATAAATCATGTGTGTGCCAAATAGGGCATTAGAGTAGGCCATAGAGCACAAACCTCACAGAGGGGAGTCATTCAAAGACATTCAAACATTAAAAAATGTTCCGAAAAGGAAATCAGGAGAACTGCTGGAGCAAATATATTGTATATAGGCTAGATAAATTCAATCAGTGCCTGGAAATTCGCTGTAACATGTAACAGAAGGTTGTTTTCTTCTTTAATATAACACCTGCAGTAGTTGAACCACAAAAGCAGGTACAGGTTGCCTATAATACTTCTAGCATTTGTTTCACCTGTGCAGAAATTGGGGGGCTAACCGAACCCTGTTACTTCTTCTTTCATAGTTTGGCCAGCATTTTGGTCCATGAGTTGGAGGTTATATCTTTAAAAAAAATCTGAGTTGCATGGTTTTCTGGTGGCCAATTTGACTGAGATTGAAGACCAGTGCACACTATCTCCTTAGTGACCAATTTTAGGGCTCTACTGCTCCTAAACAAACAAACAAAATGCAGATAATTCAGCATCTTAAGAGCTCAAATGAGATTTGCTGATGTCAGGCCTGTGAATGCATGCGTGTGTCACTCATCATGACATCAGCTCCCATCTCTAAATCTTCATCACAAACGTACGAGTCATCGGGTGCATTACCTGCCACAGCTAACGAGATTCCCCTCATCAATTCCTCTAAGTAGTAATCCGTATAGAGTTGGGGGGTGTTGAAAAGTGGAGTGAGTCTTGAGGAGGGAAGCAGAATAAGCAAAGGCTTAACCTGGACATGCACATAGTTATTTACTCCTGTGAGGGTCAAGGAGCAGAGGAACAACATTCGGAGAGTCTTCTGTTTCTTCTTGTTCTCTCTGATTTGTTCTAAAGCTTTTGGGGATTGTCTGGTTGCGATGGAGGCCATCTGGCTGGAGCTTTATCAGGATTTTATGCTGTGAGCCTTTGACCAGCTGTTACCACCTGCATGGGTAAGAAAACTGTGGACTGGACTAACATGATAAACCTAACAAACAGTGACAAATAGCCTGAAAGACATTTGTCACTTTTGCCCCTATGTGGTCTTTTAGTAGTCTACTTCCCTTTCTTCTACATGCCAAACACTTCATCTGTGTATGTAACATATGCAAGCAGGTGTGAGTGTGTTTACTAAGTCCGTATGTCTAAGCCTTGTCTGGCTGACGTCCTTGTCCTTGGCAGGTCTCAGCCTGAGTTATTACCGCCACAGGACGTACGATTGTGCGTGTTCTGAGTTCGTCCTGTCAGAGCAACACAACATGAGCGGAGGAGAAAACCTTTATTCACCAATCATCTGTCCAAGAAGTAGCAGTGTGGTCATTCCCTCCTGTCCTGAGAGCTCTGGTGCATCATGGAGTCTGTGGTTAGAGTAAAAAAGACGCTGAGGACGCCCATCAGAAAGCTGACCAGCTGTGTGTCGGGGGTGAAGGAGAGGGAGTTGTGTGCCAAACGCAGGAAGAGGAGGGGCAGAGATGGGAGAGGAAGAGGAGGATGCAACAGGTTGGGGAGGACCCCTTCTCTCCGAACATCACACCCCAAAGACCCGTCAATCTTCTGCTCGTACCAGGCGGACCTGGAGAAGGAGAGGCAAGTGGACACACAATGTAGAAACACACAATGTAGAAACACAACACGCCTAAAGTAGCAATACAGTTGGTACACTTTTTGCCATTACCACACTAAAACTAGGGACTGAAAAGACGTGGTTTTTCACATGGCATTTCCTTTACTTGCATAGGCGGCGGATGAGGTGGAGGTTTGGGTAGGTTAATGTGGGAGGGAGGTAGATTCGCATCTAGCCTAGGCCGCATAGGATACACATGATCCTTGGTAAAACCGCTCTGAGGACGCACTCGTTGCCGCTAATGGCGCTACCCACTGCTAGTACCAGCTCTACTCGGCCGGTAGCAGGTACAGGGACTTCTTTTCATAATGGAAAACCAAAAAAGGCGAGTAGAGTCGAGGCGAGTCGAGCAGGTACCATGTTATGGAAAAACGCCATAACTAGGATATGACCTGCGCCGCTTCTTTTTGGCATTGTAAGCGTCAGTTATCTCTTCTACTCTGAGGTCACTCTCCACGTGTAGCAGGCTCAGTGTTGACTTATATAATTTACGACATTGTCATCAATATATTTTATGTAGCCTGATTATTTTTTTAGTCCACTCCCAAATCATCCATTCCTTTTTCGTGACACTGCCTTTGATTACCATGACAACCAAACCAAACAGAAAAGAGAGCGGTCACAGTCGGTCACAGTGCTTCAGGTGGGCAATGAGGGTGCATTCAATGTCTTTGAGTAATATGGGAATTAACCCGCAGATTGACACAATACGGTGCCAAGGATAGCTGCCTGTCCATATTTGCAGGATTGAGTATTTGGGTACCCAAGCCTACATTACTCGCCGCCCCCTGTTTACTTGTCTACTAAAATATAAATAATCAATAACATCCATAAGTAGCCTAGTTCATATTTGCCACAATTAGCTTATAAACACAAGAAGCTTTTTTGTTCCAACTGTACCCAGGTCAGGTACAGTTGAAACAAGTACAGTTGAGACACCCATTCGTTGCTGTAAAGCTGCCCCACCAATTCATTGCAAATAAAAAAATACCCTTAAAAAATGAAAATTAAACAGTTTGTAATTTCCATTCAGTATTTTATTTGATTATTTGTTCAGTTAAAAGTAGTTAATTTGTAAAAAAAATATAATTATAATATATTAATTAATAATATTACATTTATAACAATAATAACTATAGTAACAGCAATAATAAAACTGATGAACATCAAATGCAAACAACAACCTCATAAACATAATAAAAATAAACCTAATGAATAAAACAATAATAATAGCCATTGAAATTCTACTGCGGGTACATTTGATACAGTGTGTCTCAACTGTACCCCGCTGACCACCTCGAACATTTCTCTAGATTTTACGATGACCTTGCAAGACACAAAGTCATGCAATTATGTCAGTTTTTAGAGCACAGATTAAAGGTGCTGTAGGTAGGATTGCGAAGATCCAGGTTTTAGCCAAAAAAATTGAACATCAACAACTTCTCAGTCCCTCCCCCCTTTTTGCTAAAGCCCAAAACGGTCTCCTAAGCCCCTCCCCCCACAAGGGAGAATGAATGCGTTTGTATGAGCAGTGATTAACACGCAGTTAGACACCCTCCCTGGCCCCGATTGGTGCATCTGAACAGGGAGCTGTGGATTTTTGCAAATCGCACTACAGGCTGTAGGTGATGCCAGAGGAGCCGGATTTTTTTTTTTAAATTACCTGCTTCATGCAGTTCTACTGGAACATAGGGTCAGTTTCAGCAATATATGATAGAAATTTAGTGTTATAAGTCTTACTTACTGCACCTTTAAGATTTACGAAATGTAAGTTAACTTTAACAGTCATGTAAGGATGAGAAGCTATTCAATATGGATGGGATCTGGTGAAGTGAAAAACTGACCTTAGAAAAAACTTTCGCCGATATCTTCGGACTGGAGAAGAGCATGTATTTCAAATTTCCCACAATCAAAGAGGATGCTAATACACATGTCTGAAGCATAAATCACAGCTCAAGCTTGTTGTGCACACAAGTTATTTAAGGTGTTTCAACTGTACCCCTGTACCAACTGTACCTGGTCTACCCCAGTAAAATACTTCATTACAAGTAAGTAATTGAAAGTAGGTAAGTAATATTGCTAAATTGACTTAAAGTATCAAAGGTAATAACGTATAAGCACAATTTATTGTTGTAGTTGGTCAAGATGAAGCAAATTTTTTTTTATGTAAATGTGAACGTATGTAAAAAGTACAATATTTCCCTCTAAAATATAGTGGAGTAGAAGTGTAGAGTGGCATGAAATGGAAATACAGTGCTTTCCTAATTAATGTAAACACATTGATTCACAGCAGGTGTGCTTTTTTGTACAAATGTGGATGTGATGAAGTTAATTCCTAGGTGAAAATGTGAAAACTGATTTGTCTTTGCATGTGAAATATAGTTTTAATCCGAGAAAGAAATATTGTCAACCACAATAGCAGACCTACTATATGATTTGAAACACTTTATGGCAACAAAATCCACACGTGCTTTGAATTCACATTTTTTTAATTGTGACTTGTGTCCGGGTTCTCAGCAGTAAGTCGGACTCGTTTCAGGTGAGGGTTGGCCTCCGCCAGGTCTGCGCTTTGTCACCAATCCTGTTATATTATATATACTGTGATATTCATGGACAGGATATCGAGGCGTAGTCGGGGTGGGGAGGGGTTGCAGTTCGGTGGGCTGGGGATCTCATCGCTGCTCTTTGCAGATGATGTGGTTCTGATGGCATCATCGGCCTGTGACCTACAGCACTCACTGGATCGGTTCGCAGCCGAGTGTGAAGCGGCTGGGATGAGGATCAGCACCTCTAAATCTGAGGCCATGGTTCTCAGCAGGAAACCAATGGAGTGCCTTCTCCAGGTAGGGAATGTGTCCTTACCCCAAGTGAAGGAGTTCAAGTACCTTGGGGTCTTGTTCACTAGTGAGGGGACAATGGAGCGGGAGATTGGTCAGAGAATCGGCGCAGCGGGGTTGGTATTGCATTCAATTTATCGCATCGTTATGACGAAAGGAGAGCTGAGCCAGAAGGCAAAGCTCTCGATCTACCGGTCAATTTTTGTTCCTACCCTCGCCTATGGTCATGAAGGCTGGGTCATGACCGAAAGAACGAGATCCAGGGTACAAGCGGCCGAAATGGGTTTCCTCAGGAGGGTGGCTGGCGTCTCCCTTAGAGATAGGGTGAGAAGCTCAGTAATGTGGGTTGGGAAAGGGAAGTTTGGGGTCCCCTGCTGGAGCTGCTGCCCCTGTGACCCGACCTCGGATAAGCGGATAAAGATGGATGGATGGATGGACCGTCTGCAGCTGCTTCCATTTGCGTTCATTAGAGAAGGCAGTTCAAATGAAACGAGTTAATTCTGAGTCACAAACCTGAGTCACTGTTGTGGCAGAGATGTTGCTTAATTACATTCTGTCTCAGATATGTCAGGTGTATTTGTTTTTTTGTCTGCTGTATTTACAGAAAGCTCCGGGAAGCAATGAACACTCAGAAGAATGCGGAGAGAGCAGCTATGAGAGCTCACTTCAGGAGTAAATATGAGCTGTCTGAGGTCTGTGTTTGTGTTAGTAATAGAACGAGGTAAAAAATAAATAATAATCTATGTTTTTACTCGAGTTTGTCTGTTAGTCAGTAGGACGTCTCATTAAGAGATTTCAGGAAAATTTGAGATGTGTAATGTTATAAATGTAACTGATTACAAAGCACTTACTGTATGCACAAATATTTTTTGGTCCCACATGTATATATCAATATATTCATGTCCATTTCCACATACACTGATTTTCCAAAATTGTGAATTTTCAAACAAAACATCCAAGCTTCAAGTTTGATTGCCTGTTTAAGATAATGCCCAACAGATTTCAAACAAATTTAAATAACTTAGCACATATCAACTTGTAACTGTTAAATGTAATGTATTTTTCAACATAATTTTATTTGTATTAAATTAATTTAAATGGCTGTAACTCTGTAGTTATAAGCCTGAGTCATGTAAAATTGTGTACCATTCAGCCTTGTACAAAGCCCTATTATTCAAAATACAGGAGGAGGAAGTATGTGTATGAGGAAGTTCGTATCCTTGGTCACATGTTCAGCCTTTCAACTCTCTCTTTCTTCTGTTTTTTATCCTCCTGATTAGAGCCCCAAAGACACAAACCACCTGAGGTCTGTTGGCGGGAAAGTGTCACTTCCCTACGAGCTGTCCAAGATCATTCATCCTAAAACCAAAACCAAGGACGACGGCTTCAACCTGCTGAGCGCCTTTCAAGGCCTCAGCTTCGGCAGAGCGACGCTCACAGGGAGGACACACAGCAAGACGTCCACTCCCACACCAGCAACTTGTAAAGTAATGTGATCAATATGTGATCACAGGGATGATCGGTACACAGCCTTCTAAATGTGTTAGTGCAGGGGAACCACAGGGGACCCTCATACATGATTGCTGCTCACACACAAACAGTGCTTCAACCGCTTACAAACTTAGTTCAATCATCTCTGTTACACAAACATGTCATTCAGACTTTGGTTTTGTACTTATTGTTTGTCTTTTATGTAGCAATAATAATATGCCAGATAATTGTATATATTATAGCCTTTGAGATGAGCTAAATATGAATATAAATAATGTATTAATGCGTTCATGATATTATGTATTATATAATCTAGAAACTACTAGATTATTATGACTAGCTAGTTTATAGATCCAAATGAGTGATCTATACACAAGTAAGGAACCTCAGGGAAACATGTTCAAATTTATCACACATTCACACAAGTAATGACATTACTCATTTTGTACTTCAAATTGTTTTACTGTCTTTTTGTAAATAATCTTTCCATATATAAACTGTATATGTAATGTATGTGAGCAAAGCTATTAGTTTATTGATTAGTTTGCATTGAGGTGATAGTGGTGTGTAAATAGTCTTTCGCTTTCCTAATCAACGTTTTTTATAAAGCAGAGACCAAGAACTCACCAATAAAACCTTGTAGAGATACCTACAAATGGACAAGTAGGCAGTCATGGGCCTTTTAATTTTGGTTTATTAGCTGTGTGTGAAAAACTTTAATAAAAAAAACTATTAAACTAACTAATAAAAACATTTTGACCAGCTGGACCCACTCTTTTTTGGCCTATGTGTGTGTTTTCTGGATCAGCCTGACATTTGGGCTCTGTTGTGATTCTCTTGAACTCTGATCCTCACATCCATTAATCATTGTCTGCTATCAGTTCATCAGAGCGATATAGAGCACACTCAAGGATTTGAGGTTGAGGATGAAGGAGGGAAAAAAAATCGGTCCTGAAGAGACGACAACGAGTGGTGTCACAACTCTGGATGAGACTGGTGAACACATCTTGTCTGGACCATGAGGAGCATGTACATCCCAGTGACTGTGTGTGTCAGAGCACAGGGCACTCGTGGGTCTAGTACTGGAGTAAGAAAGAGGGGTGTGGATGGACAAGTGCGGAGCTTTGAGGAGATCCCTCACACAGGGAGGAGCGGCTGGGTCAACTTGGTTAAGTTCTGGAGAGAAGATCGTTTCCGGCAGCTCCACAAGCACATGGAGAGGACCTTCAATGCCGTCGGCCCCATTTACAGGTAGATAGAGGGATGATGTCATTACCTTAAGTGTGGCATTGATGAGAGAACATGTTGATCATCAAGGTTTTCCAATATGTTTGTAACAGTAGTGCATATGAGTTTACACCTTTGTGTGTGTATGTGTTTGAAGGGAGCACGTGGGCACCCACAGCAGTGTGAACATCATGTTGCCGTCTGACATTGCTGAGCTGTTCCGCTCAGAGGGCCTGCACCCTCGACGGATGACCCTGCAGCCCTGGGCAACGCACCGAGAGACACGCCAGCTCAGCAAGGGAGTCTTCCTCAAGTCAGTAACACACCTGTTTACAACTCATGTTGTGGTGATATACTGTGAATCTATTTAAGCTGTCACTGTGTGGGGACTCACCTCCCTTGTTGTGGACAAAATACAAGTTCCCACTATGTAAGTCATTACATTTTTAGGTTGGTTGGGTGTATGGTCAAGGCTATGCATGTAGTGGTTATGATTCAGGTTAGGATGTCTTAAGACGTTAGGAAGTCTCCAGAGAAAGATTGCATGAGTGTAAGTCATGCAATGCAATGTCCCCTTAAGTGAGGGAATCAAGTTGTGTGTGTGTGTGCGTGTTTGTATAAGTACATGTAATCACTTGTGTCATCATCATCATCTTGCTCATTTTTGGGGTCATTCAATCAGTTGTGGAAAAGTATTCATACTCTTGTCGGTGTAGCTTTTTAAAGCTCTTATATGTAGAATACTAATGTGATTGTAGCATCTTTCAAATTATTCTGATGGCATGAGTTTTTGTTTATAGAAAAATCAGCCAATTCCAGTAAAAAAATTACCACAAAGAGACACAAAACGATTACAAACAATGCAGCTGGGAGATTTGTGTCGTTTTGTGTCTCTTTCAGTCTGGGATTTTTCCTTCTACTTAGGAGGTGTGGGGGCCTTTTACATGTCTGTGCCGAAGGGGCTCATTGACGAGTAATCTGTCCATGGTTTTAGGTTAGGTTTTGGCTAAACGTTGCAGAAATAACTGGACAGGTAAAGGTTAAGTTGGGTAGATGTTAAGTATCACAGGAACAGTGGTTTGAACCACAAACAGGTCTGTTTGTGGTTAGGGCTTTGTTAGCCAAGGGAAACACAAATTGATAGGGAAACAGACACAGCACCTCTTCTTTAGGAATATTTAAGTAACGGAACAGCACATCTGCTTGAGAAAGGTAGTTTTCTTTCCAACCCAGTTTCTTTGCTTCACAATGACTGAGCAGAAGAGAAGCAGGTCGACTTCAATGCCTCACTCCAAATCTTCTCTCCACAGGAATGGTGAGGAGTGGCGATCTGACCGTCTACTGCTCAACAAGGAGGTGATGATGAGTGCGCCCGTGAAGCGCTTTCTCCCCCTGCTTGATGAGGTTGCAATGGATTTCTGTCAGATGCTGCGGGCCAGAGTGGAGAGGGAGGGGAGAGGCGAGGAGGGGAAGCGCAGTCTGACTATGGATCCCAGTCCTGACCTCTTCCGCTTTGCACTGGAAGGTCTGAGGTCATCAACCCCAGTGATTTGTGACCTGTGGTTTCGTTGTGTATTCTTGTGTGTGATTGCACAGTTGGAGTCTAAATTAATTCCTGTTTTATTAATACACATACACATCATCGTGATAATATTCTGGACCCTTTTATATCCAGGAAAAATGAGTTAAGTGTAAAGAGGTGTAAAAGGATGAGGGTTTAATGGGGACATAACTGTGTCCTTTTCATCCAGCAATGATTGACATTGAAGTCCTGGGGGAGGGGATAGTATGGATTAATGTCACCTTCTTCTTTTGACAGTCTCTCATTCACCCTATTAGCTCTTTGAGTTGAGTCACGCTTGTTGACGAGGCTGTGACGGAGTCTTACGTCAGAGGAATTATACAGTCTGCATGAACATCACCTTTAACATCTTACTGCTTCTGCTCCTTCTGTTTTTTAAATATTCTAAGCTCTTATGAGAACCAAACTCATTTTAACCTGAGGCATAATCTGTCGTTAACATATTATAGACTACATTTAGGAGGTCAAGGAGAATACACCTTTATAAATAGAAACAGCAGCAAATATGATCAAAGCTTCAGCATTCTTTCCCCAGGTCTGCTCCTTTCATGAGCCTGTGTGTGTGTGTGTGTGTGTGTGTGTGTGTGTGTGTGTGTGTGTGTGTGTGTGTGTGTGTGTGAGAGAGAGAGTGAGGGGGGCGGGGGGAGTTGATGACTTTGAGACATGCTAGTCTGCTCCTAATGGACGACAACACATGAAGCCAGGTGCTAAGCCGGGATAGGAATAGACGTGCAAGAAACTCTATTCCGGTCAGTGATGTGAATTTAATATAATACAAGCGTGTCCGATAGGTGGTGGATGCCTGGTGGTGGAGAGGCAGTTCCTCTGAGGCAACATATGCACTCAGAAAAAAAGAGGAGCTAGATTTGAAAAACACAGTTTACACAATAGACTTTTTTGTGCTTCATTTTAGAACATACTCAACCCATAGGGCCCTTTAAAATAAAAAATAAAAACCTGAAACCTTAAAAACTATTCAGTTAACTCTCACCCTCACCCACCTATACATCCTCACCTTCTCCTTCCCCCCTGTAGCCAGTTGCCATGTAATCTACGGGGAGCGTATTGGCCTCTTCTCCTCATCTCCCTCAATGGAGTCCCAGAAGTTTATCTGGGCCGTGGAGCGAATGCTGGCAACAACCCCTCCTCTCCTCTACCTGCCCCCTCGCCTGATGCTCCGCATCGGCGCTCCCCTGTGGACCCAGCACGCCAGTGCATGGGACCACATCTGCAGCCACGGTAGGCAGACCAAAAGCATTTATTGGACTCCTTTGGCAGGGAGTAATGAATCTAGTTGATCTAACTCTCTTTAATCTGTTCCATTATCCACCTTCACTACTCCAATCTTACACACTGACTCTGTCATCCTGTCCTGATCTTCTTCCAGCGGAGGCGAGGATCCAGAAGGGGTGCCAGCGTCTGTCTTCCTCCCAGGCTCAGGGGTCTGAGGCTGGAGCAGCTGTAGGCCAGTACACCGGGGTTCTGGGCCAACTCATGGAGAAAAGGCAGCTATCCTTGGACCTCATCAAAGCCAACATCACTGAGTTGATGGCAGGAGGGGTCGACACGGTGTGTGTGTGTGTGTGTGTGTGTGTGTCTTCTTTGGCCTGTATTTGTATATCTCACCCTAACTGATTCCATATCACCTCTCATCCCATCATCTCTGCAGACAGCAGTGCCCCTGCAGTTTGCTCTGTTTGAGCTGGGCCGTAACCCAGAGGTGCAGGAGAGGGTGAGGCAGCAGGTGAGGACGTCGTGGACACAGGCTGGTCGTGATCCTCAGAAAGCCCTGCAGGGGGCGCCATTACTGAAAGGTCTAATCAAGGAGATTCTCAGGTACATAATACTCAAGGCACATCCATCTGCTCATGGCCTGATTAACCTATTTGTAGGCCACCTACATAGACCCACACACTTTGCACCATCTCTGCATTGTGTATTTACCCTGTTGGATCTGTTGACATGTGAGCTCAATATGATTTATTTCCCATAGCACTTTTAGAAACCTCCCATCTGTATTAGCTTAGTGAAAAGTTAAGCTTGAAAGTTCATTCTTGACCTTGGAAATAATAGTTTGACAAAACAATTCCAACTCAAGGTCTATTTACTAACTTTTCCAAGGCTTTCAGAGCTTCCATATTAACAGACCCATCTCCATGCCAACTGATCAGACTATCAGCTGATGAAGACTGTGTGATACGTCTGAAAGCGTGTAAGTGGACCTTGAGTCAGGAATGTTTTGGCAAACTGCTATTTCCAAGGTCCAGAGTCAACTTTAATGCTTAAAGCAATTAAGATTTTAACAAAATAGGGCCAAAAGATGACGCAGTAATGCTGGACTCAGCTGATATTGTGCTTTAGTGGTGCAAGTTTCCAAACAAATTTGCAGTTAATCAGATAACTAATAACCAGCTGACACATAGTGAACCAAGGACATTTTCAGCTTAAGTGCTGGATAAGAGGAGAAAAAAACTCTTGTCTCCTTCAGATCAATGTGTATCATGAAAAAAAAAGCATTCTAGGAGCTTTAGAACGAGTCTGTTACTGTTTTAATCAACAATGCGAATTGGTTACCAGTAATCCTATAGTTTAGTTAGAGTTAGAAGTCAAAGATAACATCTAAAAAACATATCTGTGTGTGTGTGTGTGTGTGTGTGTGTGTGCATATGTGCGTGTTTTGGGTTGTGTCAGGTTATATCCGGTGGGAACTACAGTGCAGCGGTATCCGATCAAAGATATTGTTCTTCAGAATTACCACATTCCTGCTGGGGTGAGTGATCACACTGTGACTGTGAGGCACATACAGTGCTACAGCCATCTTCAGTGTGTTTGACGGACATCAACTCTCTTCTCAGACGATGGTCCAGGCCTGTCTCTACCCCCTGGGAAGAAGTGCGGAAGTGTTTGAGGATCCACTGCGCTTTGACCCCGGCCGGTGGGGCAGCAGCAGAGAGGAAGGCCAAAGAGGAGAGGGGCCAGGGGGGTTTCGCTCTCTGGCGTTTGGGTTTGGTGCGAGGCAGTGTGTCGGGAGGAGGATTGCTGAGAACGAGATGCAGCTTTTGCTCATGCATGTGAGTACTGGCAGACAAGAGAAGGGGGGAAAGGATGTGATTTAAGAGGAAGGAAAAGAGTTGGAAATGTTGAGGTATAGGTAAGAAAAGGCAGACAAGATTAGACAAGCTTAATCTGTGCCTGCTGAGCAGGAATAAGTACTCTTTACCTAAGTAAAAGCACCAGACCACAATGTTAAAATACTCTATTACAAGTCAAAGTAAGGAATGCACAAGCAGCAGTTCACTGTTTTAGCTGGTTAACTAGGCCTACTTTATATACACACACACACAGTATACAGTTTATTCCAGTGGTTACCAAGCAAGGGCTCGGGCCCTTCCAAAGAGCCACAAGATGAATCTGGAGGGTCGTGAGAGGATGAATGGGAGACGAAAGAGAATTTGTATTCATTTCTCAGACTTTTCTCTAATAAATTGGATCATTTTACCTCTTTGGGTTAGTTTAAACTGTTTTTTTTTTAAATTTATTTTAAATTAAATCATGTGAGATGTTTAGAGAAAGAATGTTTTTTTGATGGATGTGTTGACAACTCATAGACCTGAAAAAGATCTGAAATGTGACAAGGAGCCCCAACTAGAGACTGCTTTACTGTAAGGGGTCACAAGCCAAAAAGGTTTAGAACCTGTTTTAATCTGTGTTGTATTATATAAGCGTATGATATTTTTACTCTGTCTTGACACCCTATCACACCCCCTCCCCCACCCACCCACCGCCTCCCTTTATCCTCCCTTCTTGTTTCTGCTCCCTCTGTCTAGATCCTGCTGAGCTTCCATCTCAGCGTGTCATCCTCAGAAGACATTAAAACCACATGCACCCTCATCCTCCAGCCCGAGACTCCGCCAAGGATCACTTTCAGGAAACTCTGACACACACACACACACACACACACACACACACACACACCATGTTTAATCACATAATTTAGCCTGTTTTAGTCTCCCAACATAACAACCATAAATGTCTGATACTCACTGAAGCTTATACTGAGCGTTTTTTGCATCCTCATAAACTGTGCAACAAGAAATTCAAGAATTCATAATGCTGATGAATAAAGTATACTTTCCTCCTCCTGTTGTCTTCTTTGTGGCAAAGCTTGCAAAATCAATTAATTCATTAGTGTTAAATCATTAACACTGCTGTCCACCAGATGGCGCTAAAACGCACACCAACACATTAATTTACATTTGACTCGCTTGTCCCTCCTTACAACCAGAGACTGTTAATATTTACAGTCTATGTTCACCACTCAGTCCTCACTTGGCCTGCTTTGTGCATCCAACAGGTTGGTCGTTTCCTTTCTAAAGATCTAAACTTTACAATCTTGCTTCATACTGTGTCTGTGCTCAACTGTGTTTGTATGCAGCGTGCCAACATTTTTTTCTGTACCCTGCTGTTTGTTACATTCTTTGTTTGTTATTTATTTATTTTTAGCTGAAAATCTTTCCTGCTGTTTATTTCTTTCGCTCTGCCAGATATTGATCACTCTACTTTTCCCTCTTTCGTCAATTGTTTGCTGACAACTTCCATAAAAGGTGAAAGTTTTAATGCTAATAGGCATACTGCTACCTGGTCCCTGTATATTATTATTTAAAGTGTTGCAAATTTAACTTATATATCAGTATCATACTATGTCTCCATGCGTAAAAACGACCTTCACTACAGTCTGGTAATTATGTGCAGTGCTATTATTAGTAATTTATCATACTAGGTGTGTGCCACACAGAGCAAAGGGCTGCAGGGTTTCTCTAGTCAACCCAGGAACAAAGGTCTGTTTGTCTTTGGCTGATGATTTACACCCTCTGTCTGCCTGGGTTCATGTATGACTGTGCATAGATATGAAATGCAGCTTCCTTCATGCACTCTAAGAAACTTTGAGTGAACTGCATCACTGAGTGGAAAGACACATCATTTCTATGTGCCACCTCATATGTCAAAGTCTCATACTTAAATAACATCAGCCATTATCAGTCCACTGTTCTCTAGGACAGGTTTGTGTGTGGTCCAATAAAACAGCAAGCTGCAGTGGGTGAGTGCAAAGTATGCTTCTGGTAATCTGTTTTTCTAACCTAAAAAAGGTATACACTTTCTCTTAAGTCAGCCTTTAAAAAGGGTAAAACAGCTTATAATGAATAGTGTTTAAATAACATGCTTTTATAGATAGTAGATTGGTTATGGACATTAATAAAACTACTTTTAGGTTGCCAGGTTGTAGTTAATGAATTCTTCTAAATTATGACACTTTCTTTTAAGCTCTTTAGCTCATCATGTGGATTCTTCACAAGGGCTGTTTGACGTCTGACCTTCGCTGCAGGCCATCTGGGCCAAAATTAATACATAATAACTTAACATTTATAATTGATCACTTAAATTATTGTAAGAACCATTTATTACTGACTTATTAACATGTATGATTATAGATGATTCACTTTTGCTTTTGGCCTATTAGAAAGTAGGAAACACATTTTTGTTATTATAGATTAATCTTGTTTTTTTAGAGTCAACTGATAAATTGTAAGGTCAAAAAAAAAAAGATAGAAAGTAATGAAAAAGAAACTGTTACATTTTTTCCGATCCTAAAGTGACATCTTCAAATGTCTTGTATTGTCCAAAACCAAAGGTTTCGCAACAATATAAAACAGAGAAAAGCAACAATTCCCCACATTTTAGAAGCTGGAAAGAGCAAATATTGGTCATTTTACCTAGATGAATGACTTGTCAATTGTTGAGGAATATTCTTAATGTAATTAGCTAATCAGTTAATCAACAAATCGTTTCAGCACAAATAATCATGTGGAAAGTACTGCAAAGATATTCCGTGTCTGCTTTGGGATCAATAGTCCTACCGGTTAGGGTTTCATAATCTGCAGCAATGTATCACTTTGTCTTGCAGTGCACCCTGATAGTTTAGTGTCATCACTGTGACATCCATTTTTAGCATCACATTGGCCCAGTCTGGCTACTCATTCATCCAAAATCATCCGTCTGTTGCAAGCAGTGGCCTCACTCCAAATGGTCTGAGTGGGAGGAGAGAGAAGGGGGCAGCAGAGGGGTCAGGGTGTGAAAATGAAAGAAAGAGACTCAACTGGGCTTGTTTAGGAAGTGCATGACCTGAGCACGGACTAGGATAAAGGCAGAGGAAAAAAATATAGAAGAATTACAAGATAAAAAAATAAAATAAACCAATAGAGGAGGAGGAACTGCGTTGTGAATTTGGATCTTATTAAAAATGGATAGTTTTATGAATATGGGTAAGTGGACCAATGATTTTGTATTTTGGGTTTTAGATTTTGTACATTATCCTAGAACTTAAGCATGATTAAAAATTCCAAGGTGGCCTTTGAGGACTTAATTTACCTGGATTAACTGTTAGAGTGAACTGTAAGGACATAGGCACTTTGTGTGCAGTTAATTTGGTGTATCTTAGTGATTCATAATTTGTCATTTTACAATATCTGTGGTTATGCAATATATAATTGTTTCACTATATTACCCAGGTGTAACTTGTATGTCAGATAATGCACCACTGTGTCGTTTGTCAGATGCTTTTGAACTTCAGTGCAGATTCATAGTTGGACAAACATCGGCCCTCTCACCTTGAGTTCACTGATCGATTGCACACATGCACACTGACCTGCGTTCATGCAACAATGTGACCCGCAAACAGGCCACACCGATCTGGGTAAACTCTCATATCATTTATAAAAGCTGTGTCTCGACTGATATTTGACCTGTTTTATTTATAGTCAGCCTTTCAGTAATAGGTAAATAGCTGCATCTATGTACAGTATGTGTGTGTGCATGTATTTCCATGCACTCTGGGATGTGTCTGAGGAGAATCTCAGTGGGACACGTAATGATGTGTGCAGCGGTGCAGCAGAACTGGGTCACAGGAAGGTGGAGAGAGAGAAAAAGACACAAAGAGAAAGAAACACTGACAGATGAGCTGTGCATGTTCACATTATTCCTGCAAAAGTCACCATTTCCATCATTAAGTTTCCTCTGCAGACCTCAAGAGTTGTCCTTCTGTGTTTCTGCATGCCCATTCTCCACAGAGGGCTTTAATTTATTGCACACAATTAAAACATGAAACTCATTAAATTATATTGGTCATCAAGGTCTTAACATTGTGACAGGCAGTGCAAAAAAAACAAACCACAACAAATAATTGAGCTTTCCTTTCCCCACTTTATAGATCTAAAGAAATCTTCCTTGTCAGATTCCTCCTCTCTTCACCTCACCCCCCCCCCCCTTTCTCCCTCTTTCCCTTGTCCTCACCTCATCACCCCTATTGTGCCGTTAGCAGCAACCTTGTCTGTCAGGCTCTTGTCGTCGTACTCTCTCCTCCCCTGTGGTGGCAGAAATCACGCATGCTTGACTGATTGTGACATCCTTTAAAATGGATGCCATTGTACTGGCTCAAAGCCCTCAACCAGGTACCACAATGCGTTGCATGAAAGACGCTGGCTCCGTTTACCGGTTTGTACTCTCTGGTTTCATGCAGCAGTGGTGACGAATGGTGTCACTGGGTGTTAAAAGGCTTTAGGAGTTGTAAGTCTAGCCCTCAGACTTTCCCTCCTTTCCCCATCACCTGACTGCCCCGCCCACATACACACCTGTTTCCACTTTCCTCATTAGCACTGCAGATAGAATCCCTTTTCCACTCACTACTTGCCAATTTGTTAGAGTTTCAGTGTTGTTCTTGACTTGTGCTGTTGCTTTCAAGCCTCTGTTATGGACTTTCATGGACTTGGGTCCTATCACTGTTAGCCCGCTCACTCCAGCTGTGACTTCTTCAGTAGAGGGGTAGATCATTTTTTATTAAACTGCATGTCTTTCTCTAGTTGTCTGAAATACAGCCTCCCTGATATTAAAGGACTGCTGGTGTGGAGACACTTGTCATTTGTTTCAAATGTTACCATGCAGCCCTTTTTTATTTCCTCCATATGGCATAGACATATCAGCCTTCCTTCCTGGAATATCTGCTGAACTGCAGTGTTTTGTTTTCATGTTACCGTCACGTATGACGGCTATGTAAATCTTGACTCTGACCCCTCCATGCTGTAGTTAATGCCAGGTCAGTATCTGTGGTGTGTTTTTGTGCGCACCTACTCCACTGCTGTACATAACAAATCTGTTGTTTGATAGCTGCCATTTTCATCTCTGCTCTTAACACATACTGGATAGAAGTGTTGATGTTCTTCCTCATCATTTACACACTTTTCTTAGTTTGAGGTGTTTAGTTAATTTGTATTGGCAGGTGGAGATGGCAGTTTAATGACTGACCTCCCCCGCTGACAACATTTCTATGTTGCTACAGCTCGCATCAGGCGCTACTCCGAGGTGATGACACTGCCGGACTCTTTCATCCAACGCCAGCAGCTGGATGCCAGCATGGCTGACACCTTCCTGGAGCATCTCTGTCTGCTGAACATTGACCAGGAGCCAATCACAGCGCGCAACACCAGCATAATCTGCACCATTGGTGAGTGTGACAACTTTTCGCAGACAGCCAGTCTCAGTTTCAAGTTTGTTTTCTGGTAACTGTTGTAGCCTGTCATCGTTGGCAAAGGGACCATCACAATTTTCCAGAACACAAGATGACATATTTAAATTGCTTAGTTTTTCAGTACGAAACCCAAAGATATTCAGTTCACTGTCACAGTAAACACAGAAAAGAAGCAAATTGTCACATTTGAGAAGCTGGAATCAGTGATCTTTGGTCATTTTGCTTGAAAAACTTCGAATTGTTTAGTTTTAATGTCAAATATCCTTTCTCTTACTTCTGTTCCTTTCAGGTCCTGCATCCCGATCGATCCCCAAACTCCACGAGATGGTCAAGGCAGGAATGAATATTGCTCGTCTAAATTTCTCTCATGGCTCACATGAAGTATGTGCAGTACTTCCCTGTGTACCATTTCTCACAATTACAGTACTTATACATGCATGTATAGGTCTTTCCATTTAGTCATGTATTGATTCTCTGTCCGTCTCTACCTCCATGTGCCTGTCAGTACCACGGTGAAACTATCAAAAACATCCGAGAAGCGGTGGAGACGATTACCTTTGATCCCTTGTATTATCGGCCGGTTGCCATCGCCTTGGATACGAAGGGTCCAGAGATCCGCACCGGATTAGTGAAAGGGGTAAACATGTTTCACTTAATTTATCAAACAGTCTGAACCTTATCAATCTGTCGCATTCAGTCAGCTGCAAGCGGAGCTGAAAATATGTCGACTGCTTTGTATCATCATTTTTTACAGGTTGTTACTTACTTTTTCTTTGGTAAAACAAGTGGTTGTGTCCTCATTTGCTTTTTCATCATCTTGTTCTTTGTGTTGCTGTTGCATGCTGTCTGCTTTGCTGAACAAATAACTCAGAGCTCTTGGAAACCACTTAATGCCTTGATAAGCTTACAAAATGCTCTGCATGATGTGTGAGCTGCACGCTAACTTGTTGTGTCTCTTCTAAAGTCGGTTTAGTAGGGATGGGGGAAAAAACTTGATACAGCATAGTATCGCGATATTTTCTGTGGCAATACTGTAACGATATACGGACGTAAATCTTTTTATATACTGTAACTTGCACATGAGAACGTAACTTTTTTTACTATAATAATAATACATTTTATTTATATAGCACTTTACAATAAACGAGCATATTAAAAGTGAAGCAGTAAAACCAACACATAAAAATAAGCATATTAAAATCAAGTGAAACAATAAAACCAGCAACTAACAGTAGATGAAATGTGATATTGTTATAGGGTGAAGGCTAATCTAAGGAGGTATGTTTTGGTAAGTAATTTGAATGTGTCCAGGTCAGTACAGTCACAGGAGTTTCAGAGGGAGGGGGCTACAACCACAACATTTGACAGGTTTTCATGACAGTGTTGGGCTGCTTGACAATCCCATTATGCATACATAATTGTATGTTTTATATTTTATATAATCATTGTTATATTCTACTACAACTAATTCTAATATATTGGCCTTACATATCATGAACATATGTATTGCATGTTTTAGCAGATGATATTTCACATTAACAGGAAAAATGTTGATCGGTAGATGACAAAAAAACAGTACTCCTTAGCAGTTGTTTTTTAACCCAACAGTAAGACAACAACAAATTATTGGTAGAAAGCAGTTGACATTGTGGGACAATTATAACCCCGTACAGTTAACATCTGTCATGTTATCACCATCACTGGCACTCAGAACCTCTGATGTGAATTACCTGAACTAAATTTAGCACAAAAAGTAAGGAAATTTGTGTTTGGTAGATTATTTCTCTGTGGTAACAATGCTTTTTGGCAATAAATCTTATACCGTTGGAAAGCCTGTTTAGTTCCCTTTCAAATGGTGCCCCATTTGTAAGGAACATGCATTTGTGGGATGAGCAACAGCGCTGAGTATGTGGGTTGCGCCCATGAAAAATTTGCCAAATCTTCTCTGCCAATGCCAAACAGCTTATTCTGCCATTGACTTGTTTGGTGAATTGGATGATTGAAGTTGAAGAAACAAGACATATTAGGAGCCTCAGTAGCATGTGGAAAAACCATACACAGCCACAACAGCCTGGCACCTCCTCCTCATGCTGGTCACCAGCCTGGTCACACGCTGCTGTGGGATGGCATCCCATTCTACAACCAGCATTTGTCGCAAGTCAGCCAACGTGGTTGTGTTGGTCACTCTGGCACAAACAGCACACCCAAGCTGCCACTGGTTGCAGAATCTCATCTCTATATCTCTCTGCATTGAGATTGCCTCCAATGATGACAAGCCTCAAAACAAGCGTCCCTAGCAACAGCAAAATAACCTGTTTTGCAATGGCAGAGAAGATTTGGCAAATTTTTCATGGGTGCAACCCACATACTCAGCGCTGCTGCTCATCCCACAAATGCATGTTCCTTACAAATGGGGCACCATTTGAAAGGGACCTAAAAACTAAAAAGAATTATTGCCAAAAAGCATTGTTACCACAGAGAAATAATCTACCAAACACAAATTTCCTTACTTTTTGTGTTAAATTTACTTTAGCCCGGCTCAGATGCACGTTGTGGTTTTGCTAAGCAAATTTAGGAAGGTTCTTTCCCAGGATGAGAGAGCCAAATATTTGATCTAAGTTATTTTATTCCATGAGCCCCAACAGATAGAGGTACGTCAATGTACTATATAGATTACAACATGGATTAACATACTGTAATTGTTACATGCCACTGGAGAATATATTAATTTAGGATAATCACAGAGCATGAATTACAGATTAACAAATGTCTGAGTTTGTTGGTTTAAACAACAGCTTGTTAGTCTGTTGCGTGTTGACCTGTTCCTCCAAACACAGTAGCTTAAAACAATACTTGGAAGAAACTCCATACTTGCCCTACAGGTTTCATCTAAACACATGACACCTTCCATGCATTTGTGAAGACGTGTGTTGACATCAAAATGCTATTTAATACATTACTTAGCTTAACAAATTCACCTAATTAAGTAATCTTTGTCTTTTTAAAAATGTGTTGATGATAGAGATGACAATGATATTTATTTAAAGGCAGCGTTTCATTATTTCGTTCCTCTGTGTTTGTGTGTAGAAAGTGGAGGAGGAAGTGGAGCTGGTAAAGGGCAGCCATGTCCGTGTGGTGACAGCAGAGAGTGACAAAGACAAAACGGACGGGAAGATTATCTGGGTGGATTACCCCAGCCTGCCCAAAGTCCTCAAGAAGGGAAGCAAGATCTACATTGATGATGGCCTCATTGGACTCAAAGTACTAGAAACCGGTAATACCGATGAATTAATTAAGTTGACTTTAACAAACCTAAATACTGTGTGTGTGTTATAATTTTGCAGTATAAACAATCTCTAAAAAGAAAATCCTAGAGAAAACAAATAGGCAAAAAGAAATTGACATACTACACATATTATACTACTACAGTCTTATTTGTCCTATGTTCTATTTTGCCACTGTAATCCAAAAGTTGTAGCAAGAATGTACAAAAGACCACCACATAGTGACGGCCCTGTCTGTCATTCTATCTCGCTTAGCTGAAAAACCTGTTCATGAAAAGATTGTGGGTCACCTACAGTTAGGGTTGAAATTAGGATTATAATTCCCAAATGCATTTTAAGAACCTTTCCTTATAAGTCTGAAATAAAAGGCTATAGTATATGCATACATCTGCATTATCTCCTGCAAGATTATTTTAATTTAATAAATGCTTTTTTTTTTATCCTATCTCCTTCAAAGAGATCCACTCTGGTAAAGACTCCTTTATTAACACAATCTTTACAAAGAAATGTAGTTTTGGCTGTCCTCAATTCAGGGTTTTTCACAACTCTGAGGATAATTTAATTAACTCCTCCTCGTCTGCAGGATCTGACTGGGTGGATGCGGTGGTGGAGGCCGGTGGGCTGCTGTGCAGTCGTAAAGGTGTTAATCTCCCAGGCTGCGACCTCATCGGCCTGCAGGCAGTCAGCGAGCGAGACGAGGCCGACCTAAGGTTTGGGGTGGCCCAGGGTGTAGACATGGTGTTCGCCAGCTTCATCCGCTCTGCCCAGGATGTCAAAGATGTGCGGCGAGTTCTGGGGGCACACGGACGAGACATCAAAGTGATCAGCAAGGTGGAAAGCCGACAAGGGGTTCAGAAGTGAGTCAAGGAAAATACTGAGAGAAAACCATTACGGCCGTTATTTTGAGTGGCTGGAGGCAGTGACAGTTTAATAATGAGGCTGACTTTGAAATCCACCTCTTGTGGACAACCGTGGTCAGTGATGGATGGACACATCTATGATAAGCGATCTGTGTGGCTGTCTGCGTGAGTTATAGCTGCCACTTAATATATCTGACACAATTTATATCACAGCTTTGTCATCTCCATTACTCATCTCTCGCTTCCTCCTGCTGCTCGCTAGCTGCTGACCGTGTTAACTATGGCTCTGATTTAAATGGGATTTTTTTTTTAGATCGGATCATAAAGATTAAATGTTGATGCTCTGTATTAATATTTGATGTGAAAAGTCCTGTTTTATATCTCCTGCGGCTGTATTATTTTCTTAAAGGTCCTGTATTTTAAAGTGAGATTTCCATGTATTTTTTTTTTTTTATTATGAAGCAGGCCGAGGTGCTGTATAGATATTGTGAAAGTATCAATACGCTCAATCCACAGAGAAATGCACACAGCCCATATTCAAATATGGTGCCTTTAAACGAGCCTAGGACTTCCGTACGGTTGTGATGTCACAACTATATTAAACATAGGTAGAAAGTGCCACTTCAGTACTGTTACAGTAGGCTCGTTCGAGATGAGCCAGGTCTGCGCAGAATTGATCACCGGCGATCGCTGTCCAATGCATGCTGGTTAGATTTGTGTCCGACTTGATCCTGACTTGCTCTGATGTCATGCACATGTGGGCAACGATAACTTCACGAGATCAAGGCGTGTACTGTGTACAAGCTGATACATGGGTCTGATATCATTTTATTGAATCGGACCACAGTGTTTCTGTCACTTCCTGTTCAGCCTGAAGGCTGCTGGAATCGGCTGGAAACTGTCCGACTTGACAGCGGATTTTTTGTCACCGCCTCCTGCTGCTGTCGCCTGCTCTCGTCCACTTTACAGACGAGGTGCAGTTCATCTCGAACGAGCCTAGTCTTTCCCTGGCTGCAATGATGGTGCAGAGATGCCGAGAGCACAGATGTGGAAGACCTGGAAACACTGACCCATCAGAGCAGACAGGGCTTTTTCGAGAGGGGGGCTTAAAGAGACGGGCTCTAAAACGGAGCGTTTCAGACACAAAGTGAATACAGGTATATTCAGAGAGACTGTATGAGAAATGTTGTTTTTTTTATTATTTTTTTTTACATAAAAGCATGTAAACATGTTCTAGTAGAAACCCAATATAGCCTACAAGTATGAACATAAAAATTTGCATAATACGAGACCTTTAAATCTGCATTTATTCTCGTTAGCATTGCTCACACGTTTTTGTCCAGATGATGTAGGATTTAGATCACAATGCAACACTATGCTCAATATGTTTCCAAGAACCAGAAGCTGTGAGCAAAATCCTGTTTTTGCAGATTAAGACCTGCATTTGAATAATAATGCATCAGAAACAAACGTATGTCATCGTTTTCCTGCGTCTGCTTCTTCATCCCTACACACTCCTGTTTTTGTGCTCTTTTCCAACTCCCTTATTTTTATCCTAAACTCTCAATCCTTTGTTTCCTCATACCTCCGCTAATCTGTCAGCTTTGAGGAGATCCTGGCTGAGAGCGACGGCGTGATGGTTGCCAGGGGCGACCTGGGGATCGAGATCCCAGCGGAGAAAGTTTTCATCGCACAGAAGATGATGATTGGACGCTGTAACTCTGCCGGCAAGCCTGTCATCTGTGCCACACAGGTCAGGAAGGAACACACACACACACCCACACACACACACACACACACACACACAAACAATGATACAGTAAAATCAGCAGATTTAGACTCTAACAGTGTTATCCAATCAAATGGCTCCAAGTAAACTACCATTAAAATCTAACGGGCACACATTAACCTTGCACACACACCATAATGTACACACACTTAATAATACACAATCATTTCATCCTCAAAGGCACACACATTTCGTCTCTTTCACGCCCCTCTTCTGTTAGGCCTACACTCCTGCAGCCATGTTGAGTCACACTGCTATGTCTTGTTTATGCTACAGCTCCTGACTCAGAGTGACAGCATTATAGCAGGTTTGCTACTGAGACTTGAGCCCACAAAAATCACCCACACATACAGTAACGGTTATCAGCATTAGCAAGCAGCTTCTTAACTACTACAAAAATGTAGTCTCTCAGGCAACTCTGCAAGCGGTCTCATTTTCCAACTGTCTGCCTTGCTTGTTGACATATAATACAAAGTCTTCGGCATGTCAATGATTATCTGGCATCGTCTGCCTCAGTCTAAATGATCTTTCATTTCTCCTCCACTATTGTCTAACCATCCACAAAGCCATTACCCCCTCTCTTCCTTCTCTCCCTAAAGCCTGTTTGCGTGACATTATGTTCTCATCTTGGACAAGAATTGACATACAAAGTGGCTTGTTTTTAATGGATTAATTGATCTAATCCCTTTTACCGTGCCTTGTAGAGACATTTTGGTTGTGGTTAAAAGACTAATGGGAATGTGGGTTTGTGTGTGTAATGTGTTTGTAGATGCTTGAGAGCATGGTGGCCCACCCACGGCCAACCAGAGCGGAGGGCAGTGACGTGGCCAACGCCGTGCTGGATGGAGCTGACTGTGTAATGTTATCTGGGGAGACCGCCAAGGGACTGTTTCCTGTGGAGGCAGTCGCAATGATGCACTCGGTGCGTGTCTCTGTGTGTGCATGATGTCCATTCTGTTACATCTGTCTTATAGTAGTGTCCTCTGAAAATTCTCTCCCCTCTCTGTCTCCCCCACACCCTCCCCCTCCCCCTCTGTCTCTCAGATCTGTAGGGAGGCAGAGGCAGCCATTTTCCACCAGCAGCTCTTTGAGGAGTTGCGTCGCCTCACTCCTCTCTCCACTGACCCCACAGAGGTCACAGCCATCGGAGCTGTAGAGTCCTCCTTCAAGTGCTGTGCAGGGGCCATCATAGTCCTCACCACCAGTGGCAGGTGTGTATACCAAACATATCACCATAAGAGTAGTATCGATCTTCTCACCTAACTCTCTGCAAGAAAGTGAATAAGCATATTTCCCAAAATGTCAAACTATTCCTTTTAAGGTTAGAGAGAGCTTGGGATTACTGTTGATAAAAGGTGAACGTGAATAAAAGGTTTGCAACAGGACGCAAACTCAAGTTTCCTGCATGAAAGTCAGATGCTCTACACGCCCATCCACTACCCCGACCTCCACACTGTAACCTTCCACAATATAGGGCACTTCCTGCATTACCACTAAACAGTGGCATTGGGCACATATCTTAAAGTGCTGAGTCATCCAATATGAATATAATTCGTAGGATACTCAGCTGGCTTTTTACACCCAAAAGCATGCACATACTGTAGACTAATTCGTGGAAGAGTTAGAACTGAGTGTCACTGGACAGACATGCAGGCTCTATAGAGAGGCGAAGTCCCTCCCCTTCCGGTGGACCTCATCGGACCTTATTTCGGAAAAAATATGAACGGTAGTGACGCAAATTATTTTTTGATCCTGTTTGAGTTGAGCCATGGATTACAAATATGATGTTCGTCAATTTAAAAGAGAATTTTTCAATCGAAGAAAGTCTCAGTTAGCCATAGGTTTGTCATATGACCACTTAGTTTTGTGTGAAACCTCTCAGTAAACTACATCTCTCGTCTCACACAATTTACGTCACCTAGCTTGATGCTCAACTTGCTCGCTAGCTAGCTAGCTTAGCTCTGTTCCACAACACGTGTAATGTTATATTACCTGATGTGTTTTATCCAGGTAAGTGTTTTCAGCAGATAAGTAAAAGAACAAGCAAGATCCTCTGCTCATTTGAGTAACGTTACATCTCTGGTACGATACAGAGACATCGTAGCTTCAGCGAGACGTCATCCATGTGACATTGAAGTGTGTAGTCTTTCTAATTACAGTCTTATACTTCAACAGTTTAACAATAAACTGAAACTTTCTTCGGTTGAAAAATTCTTTTAAATTGACGAACATCATATTTGTAATCCATGGCTCAATTCAAACGGGATCAAAAAATAATTTGCCTCTCCCCGTTGACTCCCGTTCATATTTTTTCGAAAGATAGGTCCCATGGACCGGAAGTAGAAGGGCGTGACTTTGGCTCTCTATAAAGACTGTAGCAACAAAGTATATTGTTTTAACCCAGAGCAAAGCTACAGATTGAATATTACAGTAATGTTCTCTGCTTTAGCATCCTTTTTAGAGTAGAGTTTTATATTTACTATGTGTATTGTGTTTTCCTTTTTTTTTTTTTTTTTTTGCATTTACTAATTCCCCTACCAAAAATACAGATTTCTATACTCTGCACACACATACAGTATGGATATACTAAACATGGGAATGCATATTTTTAAATCACCGACCCATTTCTATGTACACAGGCACCACTTACAGAAGGGGACAAATTAAAATGAACAAATGAAACGAAAAACATAACAAATGCAAATTCCATACAGGCACACTTCATGATACAATTAAGCAATTAACATCCTATAATGCATGGTGACATGTATAAAAAGTCTGAGCGGACACAGCTGACCTTGATTTTTTTTTTTTTTTTTTTTTTTATATCAAGGTTGCAATAAAACAAGACTAGAGTCTACAGAGATGCTATCAGCTCTGTGAGGCTGTACTTGGGCACAGCAGTGCTTTGAGCTGAATGCTGATGTAGACTAAGGTGCTCACAATGACAAAGCAAACATGCTGATGTTTAACAGGAACAATGTTTACCACATTGAAAGTCTTAGTTCAGTGTTTAAGCATGCTCACATTTGCAGAGTAGATGGGAATTTCGAAGAATTGGATGAATTGACGTGATGATTGTGCTAGATGAAAAGTAACGGGATCACCAAAGTGATTACAATTCGCCCTGTGGGGAGCATGACCATCTGTACCAAATTCCACGGCGTTTCATCCTGTAGTTGTTACGATATTTCACTCAAAACTATAAATGTCAATGTGTGGAGGTGCTAGAGGAAAAGTCAGGATCACTAAAGTCATTAGGATTAATCCTCTGGTCACAAGATTTCATGGCAATTCATCCAATAGTTGTTGAGATGTTTCAGTCTGGAACAAAGTGGTGGACCAACATTAAGCATCGACTGACATGCTGCTAGCTAGACATTGATTATTTTGATGGCAGAAGCTTGTGTCACAAAAACTGCTCAACTGACAAGTGTCTCAATAGGAGCAGTGACTAAAGTGACCTATGCATTTAGTAGATTTATGGCAAAGACGACATGTAGGACTCTACCATCATCATCATCGGAGGGAATATGTTTTAGAAGAATGTGGTCATCCCTTCAGTAGAATATATGACAAGGAGCAAGCTGTTCTGGCAGCTGGAACAACACTAAACGATGACACTTTGTTTATTTTTTCCTTTTTGAATTTGTCACTAATCTATTGTGCCATCATTGATAATATATTTTTCCTGCTTCTTTCCTCCTCGTCTCTCCAGGGCGGCACATCTCCTCTCCAGGTACCGCCCTCGATGTCCTATTATTTCCATCACCAGAAGCCCTCAGGTATAGACTGGCTCTATGAACCAGCTGTGCATTTGTCTTGCCTGAAACACAACTTTGTTGTTGACACACTTTTCAAAACTGAACAGTGTGTGACAGTCAGTATTTACTATCACTGTCTGTTGTAAATGGTAAGATTGGTTTGACTGACCGAGCGTATTTATGTGTAATATTTTACTGGAGTGTGTTTGTTTTATCGGACAGCTACTTTAAAACGTGAGCATAGCACACTGCAGGACATGTAACACCATCCACAAGCAGTTAAAAATATGCCAATTTATTTATGCCAAACAATTTGTAGTTATTATATTCACTGTAATGTAACAAAACCTTGAAATTAGCATGTCTCTGTCATCTGCCTCAGGTGGCCCGTCAGTCTCAGCTGTTAAGAGGAGTGTTTCCTGTCCTCTTCCACCCTCTGCCTGCTCCCGTCTGGGCCGATGATGTAGACAACAGGGTCAACTTCGGCATGGACATAGGTGTGTGTGTGTGTGTGTGTGTGTGTGTATGCCTCAATTAGCCTGCTCATTTATATGCTATGATACTGTCTTGCTCATACACCTGGCTCTTTCCATCCACCTCAGGGAAAGCGAGAGGATTCTTCAAGTCGGGCGACATGGTGATAGTCGTGACAGGCTGGATCCCAGGCTCCGGGCACACTAACATTATGAGGGCAGTCAATGTCCCATAACAACCTAACCTTCCCTGACTCTAAATCTGACTGACATGCTGACATATAAATGTGATGAGAACCACCCCTTTAAATAAAACAATAACCACCGCTACTTTTTAACAAAAGCGTTTTGGCAGCATCATCAGTGTTATTTAAACTCAAGGTTATGGTAGGAAAACACTGGAACTGTTCTCATGAATGTTGAATTTTTGTTTAGCATGTCTTGAAAGCGATGACTCCCCCCAAAATAAAACTTGAATCATTAAGTTTAACACGCTGTTCTACTATTTCATGTCAAACTTAAGCTTCAATAATTGAGCCATCTTCTTTTCATCTGTGTTATTTGTGGGAGTAATATTGAATTGAAAATGAACATGGTCTCTTTGCCTGCCATTGTTTCAGCATATCATATTGGTATCCTTTAACGAAATTGAAGATAAGACTTTTATTTCTGTCCATATCCTGATCTTATCTCTGTGACGGCACAATTCTTTTGGCTATTATGAGCTGTGCCGGGAGATGTAGAGATGACGGGTATTGAACCACATCCTTTTGTCCACTGAGATGACCCAGATGCTGATATCTTCCTATTGTTCTCTTGTAAACTAATTATATCTGTTCTTGCATGGGGCTTTCTCATGTCTGATGACGTCCTTGCCTTTCTTCTGCAGGCTTCCTCCTTCCTTTCTAGTTCCTAAGTGCCTTAAATTCTCCTAGATTACCTATTCTTTTTTTGTCCATAACATCCACATTCATAGTTAGGCAAATATCTGGGCGTATGAATTTTTCTTTCAGAACACGTGTTGGCAACAATATATTGGCAATAATGTACTGTTGAAGCAGGTTGAGTTGATGCCAATTGATATACTGTTGGATGAATTGATATTTAAAATGCATCATATTTTAGGCTATAAGTTGATCATATGTTGTGTATTTAAAATCTGCAAAGTAACTAGTTAATACAGCTGTCAAATAGATGTAGTGAAGTAAAGAGTAAACTATTTACCTCTAAAATGCAGTGGAGTAGAAGTATGAAGTAGCCTAATGAATAAAAAAATAAATAGAAATACTGCAGGTAAAGTAAATACACTAAATTTGTATGTAAGAGGCTCTTGAGTAAACTTAGCTTCTTTCCATGACTGGATTTTAAAGTATGCTGCTTTCTCTGTTATTCTCGGCTCTGACATTACTAATTTTAATTAACAGAAAACTTGGCTGGGATTTGTAGTCTTTTTTTTTTTTTTCTATTAACTATTATGAGGTCTTATAGGAAAATGATTTATTACACAGAAGTATAGCATTTAAAAGAATTGAGCTTTAGCTATCACATTATTTTGGACTTCACTGCTTTTTATTAACTAATCCTATTGCATTGTACTCTTCTCTCATGTCTTTCCATTCAGTTTTTCTTTACTTGTCACTCTTCTTATGAAGACTTGCTCTTTTTCCGAGGTTTAAATAAAGTTTCATCATTGCTAATGTACGCGATCCCTCGCTGTATTGGTGAGAGAGAGAGGATGACGCGCGACCTGTACCTGCGAGGAATGCGTGCGTCTTGCGCCGGCTGGGCATGCGGCCTTGGGGGACGTATGATGGGGATGCGGATGCCATGGTAACAGGCCGATTAGAGCCAGACCTTTATATGCCATTTATTTATTTAATATTCCATTTGCATGCGATGCCCGCCTCTGTGGACGTGCCAGCTCGACCTTTGAGTATTAGAGTGAGAAGTGAATGTCAGCTTTAAATTGGAGCCCATCGGATCCGAGCAGTCTACGAAGGAGCTGCCACCTTAAACGCTCAACAAGTTGTTTTTTTACGGAGGGGGTCTTTTGAATTGAGCACAGCGTAACCGTTTTACATTGGAGAAATCTAGAGCATTTTGATCTGTCTTCGGTGCCATCAAGGGGAAAAGGACAGCGCCGTATCCCTAGTCTGGACACAATGTCATTGAAAGTCGACAGAAGTGGGAATAGATGGCTTCATCCGCTGATGAGAGAACAGAAGATTTCGGGCGTCAGACTCTGAACACCTGACCAGGTTAATTCCGGCATTAGTTTAACAAAAGCGCCCTGTTGTTGAAGAGCCGGTTGTCTCTGGCTGTCTGAGCGCTTCTGTCACGGGCAGGCAACATTTCGGCGCGCCTTACATCACGATGAGTGCTTTTCCGCTCGGATAGTGAAATGACAACATGCCGCGGATTCCGTGAAATCATGGGCTAGATTTGGGGTCGTTTTACTTGTTTCCGCCGCCTTGTGTGTCCCTCTCGGTCTGTTTTTGTGTGCGTGTTTCTGGTGTGCGTGTCAGAATGAATCAGTGCGCCTTTGAGTATGAGCGCCTCTGTGTGCCTATAATGTGCGTCCCTTATGTCCATTAACAACCCATCCCTCCTGACAGAGGAACAAGTGTCCTAGTCATTCATCCGCGGATGAATGTTCCCCACTCTGCCACCTTACCGCTCAAATAATTTCTTACATAATATGTAGAAAATAGCCAAATTAGGTAAGCAGCCTGGACATACAAGCTACACAGACAGGACACCGACGTCCAATAAGCAGCGAGCTCCGTTTTCTACAAAAGACCGGGATTCCGGTGCCAATTTGACCGGCGTCGGAGCGTTGAGGGCGGCTGTGGAAAGGAGAGGGAGGGCCTCGGGGGGAGAGAAACGTTTCAAGGACGAGGAAGGAGAACATATACAGAAACATATGTAAGGACAAAAGACAGGCTACTCTTTAAGAAAAAAGGAAAAGTAAAGCTGCTGGCGTCACACTGGCAGGGTGGAGGATTTAATGTCTGGATGGAGCTGTTTCCAAGGGCACTGAGGTAAGCATGGACACATCGGCAGAGAGAGGGATAGGGCGGATGTGTGAGCAGCCGGCTCCAGAAGAATGACCACTTTTCTTTAGCTTCAATTCAACATTCAGATTGACATTGACATTCTCACCTATGTAATATAGACAGGCCAGGTACACTAAAGAGTCGCTTTTTACTGAGATTTACGGGTTATATTCACCCTTCCTTCACTCTCCTCATCCTACTCCCCCCTGAGTTGGGATGGATGGGGTGGCTGGAGGTGTGGGCACCCCCGGTAGTGCCGGAGTGTCTGGGGGTGACAGCCTCCCCAGACATAACGGAGGGGACTCAAAGCGGCGCAGTAAGGGCAGCCTGCCCTCTCCGGGTTACAGGCTGTCCCAGGCCTCACTGGAAGGGGAGAGGGGCTCCTTCGGGGCGGACAGCACTTCCTTAGGTGGACGCGGCCGTCGCCTCTCCATCATGAGCTCCTCCACCAGGGACGGCCTTCCCTTCCGCACAGCAGGCACCCCAACCACCCCGGTGCCCCAGCCCTCTTCTTCTGCCACAGCTCATCCTCCTCCTCGTTTACTGGGCTTTGCCTCGACTCGTGCCGTCCTGCCATCCACCTCCTCCACCGGGACCGGAGTGATGGTGGTGGCCACAGGCCCAGAGACCACCACCACCACGGCATGTAACACCACTGCAGGGAGCCCTGAGATGATGGGTCAGTTTGGACTGGGTGTGTTTGGCATGGGACTGGACGGGGAGGACTACAGCAACTCCAACCAGAGCACCTTCATCCAGAGACAGTTTGGAGCCATGCTTCAGCCGGGGGTCAACAAGTTCAGTCTGCGCATGTTTGGATCCCACAAAGCTGTGGCACTGGAGCAGGAAAGACTGAAATCAGCAGGGTCGTGGATCATACACCCATACAGTGACTTCAGGTATGGACACACACACACACACACACACACACACACACACACACACACACACACACACATACATACATACATACACACACACACACACACACACACACACACACACACACACACACACACACACACACACACACACACACCACAACTGATGTTGGTTTGTAAAATAAATGTAGCCTGTAGCACATAAAAGACACAGTTATTTTGGTTGAAATATGGATCAAAGCAAGTGGAAGTTGTGCTCTATCGAAGCATAATGATAGACACTTAAGTAAAGGGAGGAACAGGAAAAGAGAATCAGCCTATCATACATTCAGCAGCCTCTTCAGTTGATAACTAGGGGAAATGGAGAAGAGGACAGAGATATGCAGGAGGCTAAATGTATATTGCTGGGTGGAGACACAAAAGAAGTATATAGGAAGATGTGTGAGGGTTAGGAGGGTTAGGAGAGGCAAAATATGCAATGGGAGAGTCTCTGGAGGAAACATGGTGTAGAGGCAGAGGTTGTATGAAAGGTGGGAGAACTGAAAAAAGAGGAATAAATGCAATGCAATGGGAGTATGATGAAGGCAGGGAGTGGTGTTTATAGAACAGGTAGTGTGCAGTTGACAAGGCCTCCTGTGTAAACACCATGCAGCAATGGCAGGTCTCCATTTGTAAACTAGTGAGAGAAGAAATACTCTAGAGACTGATAGCCTGTTGTTTCCAGAAGAAAAACATTTCACAGAGGGAAATAAAGGCGAGAAGATGCAAATTAGGAGGACAAATTTAGCCAATCAGTGTTTTGGCTGATCAGGGAGCAGTGAGAGATGCCTTCCATGTCAATTAGGTGAAATGTTAAGTATGTTTTCATGTGAACGATAGATGAACCCAGCGCAACATGCCCTGCTGGTGACTGCATGCAAGGAACAATAAAAGAGAATTAATAACTCCTGAGGTGAAATTACTATTTTGAGGCTGTTAATTTTTGGTTACCTTGAGTAAAAGTCTCCTCACAAAGATAAACATGAACCTGGTGGTGAGTAAATGTTTCTCTGGCTTTCTTTTTTTTAATGGAGGTGAGTATGGGAGGGGAATTTTGTGAATGTTTGTCATTGTCTTAAATACACAAGGCCAAGTTGCATGCACCATCACACACTTTTAACATGTCTTATTATTTACAGACACAAACATGTTGAGCACCCATAGACATGCTGGTCATTGATTTGTTAGAGACTTCTACACTTCTACAAATGTACGGGTGGACAGAAGAGGCAGAGACAGTATTCATAATCTCCAGACAGGCTGCAACAATGGATGACTTGATCCCCAAGGCTCCTGGCCCACTTTTGTCTCTCACACACACACACACACACACACACACACACACACACACACACACAAAGATTGTATGTCTGTCAATTTAATGATCACTCACAAGTGCTGCGTATAAGTCTGCTCACAGGAGATACAGTGAATGAGGGCAGTGAGGAACGAAGGGAAGGATGGATGGATGGATGGATGGATGAAAGGGTGTGGATGGATGGATGGATGCCTCTCCTTTACTTATTGATATTCATGCAGGTTATATTCTGTAAAGATGCTAATAGTCCCAATTAACCCGTCAGAGAATCACAATTGAATTTCAATCAATTATGTATGACTTCCTAAATTATGCAAGTTAAGTATGCATTATGCATAATTCAGTCATCTAACTTTTCAGTTAAGTACCTGTAGTCTGGAGCAACGTCTGAAGAGGAACTTTGTGAGGCTGGAGCGAGAGAGAAGGAAAGACTTTACTTACTTCTAAAGCCCCTTTATTGTGCCCCTTTATCGTGTATGTGCAGTAATATGTATGCTTATTGTGTGTGTGTGTGTGTGTGTGTGTGTGTGGGTGGTCTGTCATTATTGAGTGCGCTGATAAGCTCTCAAACCCTTCACCTCATTAAGAAAAGATGGGTTGCTGCTGCACCTTTAAGAATACATAACGCGAGGCAGAAGAAGACTATTCATACACTGGAACACCGCGAGAGAGCATAGAAAGTGAGAAGAAAACAGTTTGGTTGTCACCACAGATGAGTCGTGTTGAGACAGTGTTGGCGGCATTACACATATAGCAACAGGGACTTATTACGTAATAGCCTGTTGCAGTTGTGCTCGTTTGTCTGTATGTCTGGCAGGATAATAGGTGGAAACTTGCTCAGAATTGACACCTGGCCAACCGCGAGCAGAGGACCAATCAAAGGCCACTCAGGAGACACTTGGCCTCAATTACAGTAAAATTAGTGTTTGGTTTGACTGTTCATTTTCAAGATGGAATACTGATGAGGCCGCGGAGAACAGCTTTGATTGCATTTACGTGTGTGTGTGTGTGTGTGTGTGTGTGTGTGTGCGTGTGCGTGTGCGTGCGCCACACACAGCCAGTGTTGCATCCACCGCAGTCCACCGTCCCATCAGGTATTTAACTAACATGACAAACCTTCACATCAATTGTAGTTTGTATCTGACATCTTGTCTTGTCTGTTTCGTTGTTCTCATTTGTATGGTCTCACATCTCAGTGACAACAGCAAAATCTAGTACACAGAGGTAGATTAATGTGCAATGACATATACAATGTCAACTATTACGTTACCAAGCAACCAAAAACAATATTGCTGCATGCCATTGAGGTTAAATTAAAGCTGCAGTGGGTAGAATGCAAAAAAATGCCAGGATTTGAAATAGCAGCTCTTCCTCTCTGTCACAGGGGAATGTGCATGCACAGAACAGCCAATAGTAACGCTCTCTCTGAAATAACCTGTTTTTGGCCAAAGTCTCCCATCACGGGCTAGATTTTCTAAAGCCTGAAAACGGAGCCGCAGAGATGCAGAACTACTTTTGTCTCAGACCACTATATGCACAAAGATTATTATGGAATTTTTGTCCAATGACACAAAACATATAGCCTTCCACAGCTTAAACCCTCATTTAAATAATAATCAATAATCTGTGTGTGTGTGTGTGTGTGTGTGTGTGTGTGTGTGTGTGTTTATAGACAGGTAGGAAGAGAGACGTCATAAATCGTGTAATTACTGAAAGGATGATAATGTACTATGGCAGTGGAGGTAAGCACTCAGATTCTATACTAGTAAAAGTTCCAGTACAACAATATAAAAAATACTCCATAACAAGTAAAATGGCTTCATTCAAATCTGCTTTGTTGTGAAATAATAGATAACGTTACATCTTCAAACAGATATTTAAAGCTAAACCACCTGGATAGTTTAGAATGTCTCTTTGGTGAAACTGTTAACGACATCTGAAATATGACAAGGGATGTTTTTACATGTTTTCTGTGTAAAATCTTAAATTGCGAAATAAACTATACTATAGCAATCCAAATAAATGTAGAGTAAAAATGTACAATATTTCCTTCTAACATGTAACGGATTAGAATTATTAAGTAGCTTAAAATTTAAATATAATTAAGCAAAGTTCACTGTGCTTAATTACAGTACTTGAGTAAATGTACTTAGTTTCTTTCCACCACTACAAGACTGCCAAAAAAACGATTGCTTTAATTAACCATTCATCTAAAAAGTCCAAAGTCCAAGTTGACATACTTAAACTGTTTGTTTTGTCCGAGCAACAATCCAAAACCAAAAGGTATTCAGATACATTTTCTGTTGATTGACTAATTGCTTAATAGACTAGAATCATTTCAGCGCTAGTACAATATACAATAGCAAAAGCAAAGTCTATTCATTATTATAAATAATATTCTACCTCTCAAGAAGCTCCGTCAGGTCATGTCCTCCATCGGAATATTAAGTACCACTGAAGTACTACATATTGGCTAATACGTATATGCATAACACTGACAGACATAAACAACAAGTGTAATATATGATTTACAGCATTGTTCTTTTTAATCAGTTACAAAGTGTGTCCTCAAGGTGAGAAATAAATCTCCAGCCCTGTCACAACAGAAGCTACAGAACCACTATGTCTGTGTTGCTGTAAATAATCCCTGTATTTATTACCAGTGATGATGAAGTGATACATGTGTCAGTATAAGTGACAGAGTCAGGGAGTAGTGTGTGTGTGTAGCAGAGTGATGACTCATACTTATCAGCGGCAGCGTCACACCACATGAGGTTGTGTTACTAAATTAGAGCTCAATAGCAATCGACCTCAGAGCTTGAGTGTACTTTCTCCCAGAAAGAGAGCGAGTGTGTAGAGCGGGAGAGAGGATGCAAGAAGCAAGTCATTGATATGGGTTAAGGTGCTAGATGAAGGGATTAGGATGAAAAAGATAGAAAGATGACAGCCATCTTCTCCAGATGATTGCATCGCCTCTTCTGTTATACTTTAATAAAAACAAATCCTAGGAAGAATTTGCACTTCTTAGTGTCGTGGATGATCCCCACGTTGTTATACTCACCGTCTGGCTCAGGGGAATGTAACAAAGGGGAGACTATAAATTTAACATGAGAATGTATGTAATAAAATTAGATATAAAAGGATTAACTGGAAGAAAAGATGGTGCTGGTGGAAGGGGAGGAGAAAGACTAGCCATTGTTTGCACATCCAAATCCATCCGATTAGTCCTTGAAAGGGGCACTAGACCCATTCTACACAAAGGGTGGTTTACTCTTCATGGAGAATACTACTCAGCCAGTAAAAAAAAGAAGTATAGTCTTCTATGGCTCTGCAAATCTTTTTAAAGTCCTATAAAATAACCCTGATTATGTCATCAAGGTTGTGTCAGCTTGGGCCTGTGTACAAACTGGAGGTCTGGATCTCTCTCTCACAACTTTATGTCAGTACGATACTGAATCACAGGGGTACCACTTTAAAATCAATTTATTTATGTTCATCACGGTGGAGTAAAATGCATGGTCTTTTTAAGTTTGAAAATCAATCAAGTTTTATTGACATGAATGTAGAGGTTACATTATTGCTAAAGCTTAGGTAATATTGAATACAACAGGCCTTTTTCAAAGCAGACTTTTGACTTGTCAAAGTAGGAAAGGAAAGTAGCTCAGGTGTTACCAATAATATTAACGATGCTCTGTTAATATCCCACTAATTGTATGCTGGTGTGTTTTGCAGTTAATATACAGTACAAACAAATCTATTTACTTTACCATTTTATAACAACAGGTGATTATATCTCAAAATGGGAAAGAGCATAGTATTAATTAGAATTTGTATATGAGAACTAGGCCTGCCACTTGTTAATTGCTGTAACTTGCTAAATTTTGGCGAAGTAAAAACTGGCATGGCCATTTTTGAAGGGGTCCCTTGACCACTCACCTCAAGATATCTGTCCCATGCAGTTCAAATCAAACTTCACAAATAGACAAAAAAATATTTTCTAAGATCTAATACTTTGTTATTTTCCAATCCACCACCCACAATTTATTGAAAAATGTCCAGCATTTAACAGCTCCTCCATTTCCTTTGTGCATTGCATTGTAGGAGACTTTTTTAGTGTGAACACAGGAAACATAATAAAATAAAATAAAAAGCCAAAAGAAAACAAATATCTTAGACTTACAGTACAACCTCATAGACACAGAAACAATAAAACACAGTTGAACAACACTTTCTTCCTCTGTCTAGATTCTACTGGGACCTGCTGATGTTAATGTTGATGATGGGGAACTTAATCATCCTGCCAGTGGGCATCACTTTCTTCAGAGAGGAGAACACTCCCTCGTGGATCATCTTCAACGTGGTTTCTGACACTCTCTTCATGGTCGACTTGGTTCTCAACTTCAGGACCGGTATCATCAAGGAAGACAACACTGAGATACTACTGGATCCCAGGTCAGCAGAAGCATTTGGGGGCATTGATTTTGTGTATGTGTAAGGTCGAGAATATCAATACAACAGCTCTGTCGCCATGAATTTAAATTTGCTCTTCTGGCCATCTGCTGGGTTTGTGTTGAAACAATCCATGTGTGAGATGTGAAAAGGGGATGTGGAGCCGGTGGCAGAGCTTTGTTCATGTTCCAGTTGAGTCCCTGTTGAATATTGATGAGAATCATTTTATGCTAGCCAAATGTTGGAATCACTTCCACAAAGCTTGATTGCCAAATTACAAATGTCACTGGTCTTCCATCCTACTATAACTCAGGGCGATCCGCCAGAACTACCTGAAAACTTGGTTCCTCGTTGACTTCTTGTCGTCCATCCCAGTGGACTATATTTTCCTGATGGTGGACAGTCTCGACTCCGAGGTCTACAGGACGGCCAGGGCACTGCGCATCTTTCGCTTCACCAAAATCCTGAGCCTGCTTCGACTGCTCCGCCTGTCCAGACTCATCCGCTACATCCACCAGTGGGAGGAGGTGAGAAACAGAGGCTGGAAACAGAGAACAAAGTTGAAGGGAAAGGGGTATTTGTGTGAGAGTAGTCTCGCATTGCCAGACTTATCTCCGTGAAAGAGACATTTAAAACTCGTTTAATATGTAAGGCGTGACTCATCACAAGAAACACGAAGTAATATGTTTTTAGGATAAAATCAAATCCTTTTTTTTGAAGATTGTGCCGAGGAACTGGAGGAAAAGCCTTATTAAAATACATTTTGAACGATTTTGGAATAAAAGGTTAACCTCACCTGCCCTCCCATCCTTTTATTTACCCCACCTGCATCCTTATTTTACTCCTCCTATTTACTTCTGCTCCTCCTCAGATCTTCCATATGACCTATGACCTTGCCAGTGCAATGGTGAGGATAGTTAATCTGATTGGTATGATGCTGCTGCTGTGCCACTGGGACGGCTGTCTTCAGTTCCTGGTCCCCATGCTGCAGGACTTCCCTCCTGACTGCTGGGTTTCCAAGAACCTGATGGTGGTGAGTCTCTAACCAGCCGTGTGCATGTAACTTACTGTTATTTTTAATATGTTTCAGGGAATTCATTTATTGTGCAGAGAACAAACAAATAACTTGACGTTCAAGCGTTATCTCAGCTTGTTTGAACAGTGTGCACAATATTTATTTCAGATGAAAGCAAATCATAGATTCAGAAAGCCTCTGTTTCTGGTTATCTGTGTGTGTGCAGAGTGAGGGTGTTTATCAGATTTGACATTGTTTGCTCCTTATCTGTGTTAATTGGCTCATGCAGCAACATGTCCAGTTGGAATAAGATTGACTATCATCATCATCATGAAAATTAAAAAAAGATTTTCCAATTAAAAACCTCATCAGTGATCAACCTGGAGATTTCGTCCCCGTGCACGCAGGGGTACGGATGTGGATGTTCATGAATGCACACATATACACAGCTGTATGATTAGCTGACTCATGTCTCAGCAGTTGCCTGGGTGACTGTTGCTAAGCAGGCTGATGCTGGGATTTTCCCCAGAGAAAGTCCCCTCATCCGTAAGACCATTAACATATTTGTATAATTGGATTCAACTTAAAACAGAAGGGCATGCACACACACACACACACACACACACACACACACACACACACACACACACACACACACACATACAGACACATACAGAGGCTGCCTTTTTATTTGTAGTCTTAGACATTCATATAATAATTCAGCCTTTTTATTGTCTGTGTGGTTGTATAGATTCTGCAGCCGCCCTGTTTTAAAGCTAAGTGGGTTTGGACTGTTAAATTGTTCTTCTGTTACATGTTATGATCCTAGCTGTATTTTCTGAAGTGGTGTGGTCAGTGTGAGTGCCTCTAAGAAAAAAAGCTCCTGCAACTTGACTAAAATAACAACAGCTCAATATGGCAGCGCCTTGGTAATTAACACTTGAAACTTCTTTTTACTCTTCCTGTCACCCTCTTTGTCTGCCTCTCACTTACAGAATGACACATGGGGTGTGCAGTACTCCTATGCTCTATTCAAAGCCATGAGCCACATGTTGTGTATCGGGTACGGTGCCCAGGCTCCAGAAGGGATGACTGATGTGTGGCTTACCATGCTCAGTATGATCGTAGGTGCCACCTGCTACGCCATGTTCATCGGCCATGCCACCGCTCTCATCCAGTCACTGGACTCCTCACGACGACAGTACCAGGAAAAGGTGAAACATGATGCTCATCCATCAGTCCTGCTATTCTTTTTATAGAACAGCAATTAAATCTGATTCAATCAATTTCTGTCTACCATATTTTCCATTATTAATGAAGCTTTGGGTTGTTTTTTCCATTAATCAGTTAATATTTGACTCTATAAAGGGTCAGAAATCACAACTTCACAGAGCCCAAAGTGGCATCTTCAAATTTCTTTTGTTCCATCCAACAGTCAAAAACATGCTCAGTTTACAATTATATAAAACAGAGTATCTTTCTATTTATTAAGCTGAAACCAGTGAATTTTTGCTTTATAAATTACTTTAAACGGTAATCAAAATGGTCAGAATTGTTGTTGAATAATTTTCTGTCAAAAGACAACTGTAGTGGTTTCCAACCTGGGGGTCAGGACCCGCCAAAGTGGTCGCAAGAAAAATCTGAGTGGTCTCACGATGATTACTGAGATAGGACAGACCCTCTCAAATAATTATTTTCTTCTGAAATACTAGATAGATTTTACCTTCCAAGCTTCTAAAAAATATTTTAATTAAAAAATCTTACAAGGAAAAATAATTTTAGTCAAACTTCTCACAACTTATTGGCTGTGTTCAAACTCGCTCCCTGTTTACTATACAGTGCATTCACAGTCTGCATTTACATTTAAGTGTCCAAATTCTGAGACTAAAATATATACAGTAGTTTACCCAAAATGTCCTGTAATGAAACGGAAAAAGTGCTCTTTGCTAGCAATTGCATCTCATTTATAGATGCAAACATTTAAGCTGTTGTTATATGAGTGTCTAAAATCTTAATTTACAGCTCTCTATTGAGTGAACTATTATATGTAAAGCAGTGAACGAGTGATATCAGATGCAACCATAGACATATGTCACCAGTGACAAGGGGTCACAGGGAAATGCTTTAAGCGGACATGTGCTGAAAAAGTTGGGAACCAGTGGACTAATCCATGTTCTTATGGTCTCTAGTTTGCAGATTCCTGACCTGTGCATGTTTGTGTATGTGTGTTATTGCAGTACAAGCAGGTGGAGCAGTACATGTCGTTCCATAAGCTTCCTGCAGATGTTCGGCAAAAGATCCACGAGTACTATGAGCACCGCTTCCAGGGGAAAATGTTTGATGAGGAGAACATCCTGGGAGAACTCAGCGAGCCACTTAAAGAGGTAATAACTTCACTAACCACCACACATCTACACATACCAACCACAAATACTCTGTCCTCCAACAAATCTTTTTCTCTTCATCTCCTCTTTCTCTTTGTATAGGAGATAGTCAGCTTTAACTGCCGCAGCCTGGTGGCTAACATGCCACTGTTTGCCAACGCTGATCCCAACTTTGTGACTGCAGTGCTGATCAAGCTCCGCTTTGAAGTGTTTCAGCCTTCAGACTACATCATTCGCGAGGGCACTGTTGGGCGGAAGATGTACTTCATCCAGCATGGACGAGTCGCTGTGCTGACCCGTGGCAATAAGGAAACCAAGCTGAGCGATGGGTCTTACTTTGGAGGTGAGAACATGCAGAGTTGTCTAGATAGTCTAGGTTGTGTAGGATGGTATAGAGGAAGAAAGTACTTGAAGATGAAGGTGGTGGTGGTTCATGTTTATGCATAATACTGCTTAATTTATCTCACAGCCTATTTTTTTTTTTTCAGAGATCTGTTTGTTGACTCGTGGACGGAGGACAGCCAGCGTCCGTGCAGATACATATTGTCGCCTATACTCTCTAAGTGTGGACAGCTTTAACGAGGTGCTGGAGGAACATCCAATGATGCGGCGTGCCTTCGAAACTGTTGCTGTTGATCGATTGGACCGTATCGGTAAATTGTGGATTTCTGATTGTTTCATCCATTTCTCTCACCATCTAATCTTTGCAGTGACTTGCTATTTTCCATTCATCTCTGTAATTCTACAGTGACCTTGCCCAATATTTGCTATAATCTATCCAATTGTGCTAAATTTCTCAGCCGCTTTGTCCTCAGCTGAAAGGTCAGAACTCAGAAATGAAAAGCTGAAATAATAAAGGATGAGCAATGTTCTCAGTGAAGAAAAAAAAAACCTTAACGCTAAAACCTTTGCTATGTGTTTGGTAAACAAGTACAGGTTGGTAACTTCCATTTCTGGAACTTACTTCACACTTATATCTCAGAAAATGAATAATGAATTTTCTCCATTACAGGCAGGAAGAACTCCATGCTCATGCGGAAGTCATCCCAGGGTGGTTCTCTGGGGGGCAGTATGGGTCGTGGTGGAGGCCGGGGTGGAGGGGGTCCAGGTGCTGGAGGAGGCCTGGCAGCAGGCGGTCTGGGTTCCTGTGACAGCATGCTGGTGCAGCAAATTGTCAAACACGACAGCATGTCGGCCATGCAGGATGCCATTGCGGCTGCTGCTGCAGGAAGAAGCGGAGTCATGGGAGGAAGTGGCACAGTGTCACCTCGGCCGCGCCCGGTCATCTGGGCACCACTGGTCCACGCCCCCCTGCAGACTGCTGCTGCCACCAGTAATGTAGCCATCGCCCTCATGCACCAGCAGCAGCAACAGCTCCAGCAGTTGCAGCAGCAGCATGCACTTGGAGGTGCTTTCTTCATGCCCTCCCCTCTTGTCTCTCCCTCTCCCTCCTGTTCTTTCCCTCTGTCTCCCCCTCGCCCTCCTGTGTTACAGCCCCTCCGCCCCTCAGTGAGCTCTCTCATCGGGATGATGACGATGGGAGGGATGGGAGGGATAGCAGGTGGTTTGTCTCCAAGAGGATTTGCTGCTTCTCCCTCGACCATGGGCCCTCCTGGTGGGTTGACATCGCCCCCTATTGCTAAAACTCCACTCACACCAGCCTCCTCTGTCCCAACTTCTGTCCAACAAGGAAGGACTCTTCATCACAGCCTCCGCCTCCAGGCTGATCATCCCTCCATGATCGCTGGATCACTAGGAACCTCGACAGGTGGAGGGCCACCAACTCCACCCCTCTACAAGGGACATGCCTCCAACCCCCTTGCTCCTTGTGGCGCCCCGTCAGATGGCAACACTTCTGTGACGGGCCAGCAGGGAGCAAAAGAAGCTCTGTTACGTCATGGAGGAAACAGTTCTCAATGTCTGCCAGCACTGGGCAGACTCACCCAGGAGGCCAGGCTGCTGTCGGCCTCGCAGCCCACTCTGCCTCACCGCTCCTGGGCTGGACTGCAGCCTCACCCGCCTCTCCACAGGAAGGCCTCTGGTGGTAATTTGCTGGCAGCTCCTTTCCTGGCAGGGCAGTTAGCCAGGGGAGGCAGTGCGGGCTTGCTGACTTCTAACGCTCCAGGACTGTTGTGGGCAAATTTACCGTTTAATGCACAAACACACGCACAGTCTGCGGTTCTTATTCCACCTGCATTAGCACAGATTCTGCCCACACAATCTGCCCCTCACACTGCCTCTGTACGCACACCTACAGCTGCACACATGCCTTCTGCAGTTTCTTTGCCATCTTCCTCCCCTCCAAAGCAGACCCCGCTCTCCTCTGCCACTCCTTCATCTGCACCTACCCCCTCTTCTCCTACACCTATACTCCCCCAGATACCTCGTCCTAAACCAATCCCCATGACCCCCTGTCGCTCCTCCTCTCCTCCTCCCTGCTCTACCCCTCCTTCAGCAGGAACAAACCCGCTGTCGCTCTCATCAACTCCTCGTCCCAAACCAATCCCTACACCTTCATCCCGCTCTTCCTCTCCCTCTCCCTCCTCCACACCGCCTCCATCTACCCCTGTTACACTGCCTCAAACTTACGGGCCCAAATCATCTTTCACCTCCTCTTCACCCCCTTCCTCCTCGATCACCTCTATCCCACCATGTCCCCAGAGCCCCCGAGCCAAAGCATCCAACACAACTCCTTCTGCTTCTCCGTTGTCTGGCCCCAGTCCCACCCCAACCCCAATACCGACTCCCACTCAGACTAACCGTACCCGTACTCCTACACAAACCCTGACACCTGTTACTCCTACCCAGATCCTTACCCAAACACTTTCACCCTTTCCCATCCCCGTTGCACCTGTCCCATCCCCAAGTAAATCTAGTCCAACCCCTTGTCTCCAGTCCTCTGTCTCCAGCTCAGCCATAGGCCCCACCTCGAGCCCGATGCCAAAACAGACCCCAACCCAAACTGCATCTCCTTCCCCAAAATCAGCTAGCACCAGCTCTCCAAGAAAAATAACGTTCTCAGTTCATCCTGTAAAGCAAACCCCTCCTGTCTCTAGTCCAAGCCCCACTTTAGGCTCTGGTCATTCCACCAAACCAACCCCAGCGACAACCTCATCCTCAACAACTTTATGCCCATGCCCGAGTTCCACTCTTACTACCACCTCTTCTTCCACCACCACCTCTTCTAGTATCCAATCTGCCTCTCCTCAACCATCTAAACAAATTCCAACCACCACAGCTGCCCCTACCCACTCCTCAAAACTCAATACACCCTCTACCCCTGCTCAGACCTCTCAGGCATCAACCACTACACCCACCCAGTCAGCACATGCAGCCACCCCTGCCAACACCACCTGCCCTAAAGGTGGGAAAAAAGACCCTCAACTGCCACTTGCCAGAAAAAACTCAGAGGGACTAAGACACAAACTGCCCCCCAACATGTAAGAAATTCTAAAACGATGTTGGTCTTGTGTTGTCAGAGTTGGCACCAGACATCCAATGATGTTGTGTGGACAGGTACATCTTGTTTGCATTCACTCTAGGATGTGATTGTCTTAGAACATCAGGTAGAGTCCAAATGTATACCTACATGTCTGTGTTAGTGATTGTTGGAGCAAGCAGGGGAGCTGAACAGGAACAACAGTAAATGGGATGGAAGCACTAGCTGAGGGAAAAAAAAAGTCTCCAATTTTTGTACAGTGGAAACAGCAATACATGTGAAACATTTGAGGCTCTCATAATGTGACAGGAAATGACCTTGACAATAATAATAAATGTGAGAAAATAATAATCTTGCTGCTTTTGGAGGAACATTTCCCGTGATGTCAGACAAAGGCAATACAGCAGACACTTCCTGGTTTCCAGCTCCAACTCCCTCTTGCCTCCCATTCTGCACCAAAGTGTAATATTTTCTCATCAGCATACTAAATAATGATAAGAATATAGAGTTTAAAAATTACTGTAAAGTAGATGCTCATATGAATTTGAATAATTAGGAGCAGTCCACTGTTAGTTTTATTGTCGCAGGTGTGTGGTGTTTAGTTTTACATGTTCACTCTGACGACTTCTATAAATTGTGTTTTGTGGTGTGTGTGTGTGTGTGTGTGTGTGTGTGTGTGTGTGTGTGTGTGTGAGACATACAACACTGCTCTGCTGTGCACTGTGGCTCACTTGATTTTATTCCACCCGGCTCCCTGTACTGTAAATATGTGCCTCTCTGTGGGTCTGTTGTAAGCTTCCTCACTCTTCAGCCTCTCTGTCTTTCATCTCTTTTCTGTCTCGCCGCCTTTCATCTGATTTCACAGCCCCGGTCGCTAACTGCTTCTACAGACTCTCTCTCTTTCTCTCAGTTTGCCCGACACTTTACTCTGTGTGGCCAACAGCCTCATGTTCAAATGGCTCTTCCTTCTGTCGCCCTACAACACTGTTTTAGCACCATTTCTAGTGATGTTTGATGTTTTGTGTGGGTAGCAACAAGACATTTCTGTCTTAACCCCTGATACCATGTTGCCTAGACTATATATTAAAGGACCCAATGTTTTATTTATTATTTATCACAGCTTTAGCTTTTGAACAGAAATAAAATAGCTAATAATGCTGTCAGGGTGATGATCTTGAGCATGGTGTTGAAGGTGATGATGATATTATTGACAACCATGACGGTAATGATGAAGGTGTATATCTAGAAGTAAGAATAAAGCAGATTTAGATATTATCTTGTTGAGTGTGTTGAAGCATGAACTTGTTTGTGTGCTTACGTGTGTGTTTCTGTCCTGTTTACATGTTTTTTTTAATGCTGTTACATTAACCACAGGCAGGATGTATGAAAGTATTGACAACGTAGCAAATATTGATTTTTAATTTAACTCAAGCTTAAATGTTGATGACTTGGAACTTTTGGACATTTGCAGAGACTTTCACCTTTTATTTATTCAGGGGGGAGTTTCACTGAGAGCAATGTTCTCTCTTTCTCAAATTTACACAGTAACACATTCACACCTGGAAGCTGTCCTGTACAACCACAGGCCACTGAGCTTAGGGTAAAGGGCCTTGCCGTGGGACACCTCACTGGTGGCTGCTTTTCACTTTCCCCACCCAGATTTATCCTGCTGGTCCGGGGGGTTGAACAGTCAACCTTTCCGGTAACCTTTGGGCCACCACTGCCCACTAGACACTCTGTTATTGTAAAGAAAAACATGTTGGGAACCTCTAGTTTTAAGCTACAGAGTGAGGCATTTCATTTCTGTTACATCTTTGTTGGGAGTCGCACATGCGCAGTACCTAGGTCAGCACTACAAGCCAGTCAGTAGTATGAGGGCGTGCCACGCTAGCAGCTAGGCAGTGTTGTAATGTAACAAAGTACAAATACTTCACTACTGTACTTAAGTAGAATTTTCACGTATCTGTACTTTACTTCGTTATTTATATTTCTGGACACCTTTAATTTTGCTCCACTACATTTCCTAAATAAAATGTATACTTTTACTCCACTACATTTTCCCTAAGCATCTTAGTTACTCGTTACTACAAAATAAAAATCAGAATAAATTTAATAATAAATTTGTTACACTGGAAAAAAGCAGGTTTTACGAATCATTGCTCCTAGATTGCCAAGATAATGCATGCTCCATTGCAGTTGGTGACCTTGTTGCCAAGCGGCAAAAAGAAAAAAATAAAGTTAATAGCCATAAAGTTCATAATCAAGTTTTTTTTTACTTTTACTTTTACTTCTAATACTAAGTACATTTAATATCAGAAAATTACTTTTGATACTTAAGTACAGTAAATATCAGATACTTTAAGACTTTTACTCAAGTAATATTCAAAAAGGAGACTTTAACTTCTACCAAAGTCAGTTTCTGGTAAGATACTTGTACTTTTACTCAAGTATTGCTTTCAAGTACTTTATACAAGACTGCAGCTAAGCGAGCATTATAACGTGTTACAAAGTGACACACGTTTGTCACGGAAGTAAAGTCTGGACTACAATAGAGCTGTTTGGAGCGGTTTGTGAACAGTGTTTTCTGTTGGAGATGGTAAGTCCCTTTGGGCTTTTTCACTTTGTAAACCTATAATGTGCACAAAAAGATATATAACACAATAAAGGAAAGGGAAAAAGCATAATATGAGCACTTTAAAATGCATAAAACATGAGCCGATCATATGTTTCGTAATTTAAAATCTTAATCGTAAAAGTAATTAGTAACTATATAGCTGTGAAAATTACATTTCCCTCTGAATTGTAGTGAAGTAGAAAGTAGTAATTTGAGTAATTTTAGTTAACTGATCCTTTAATTTATACATTTTATTTTAGTTTGGATAGATTACCAGGATACTGAGCACCACTTGATACTCGACTTGGACACAACCCTGGTGAATGAGATATGGACTCGTTTGTGATCTGACTGGTCTGATGGTGGGACTGATGGTGCGACTCAAGAGGTTTTTCAACTTGACTTCAACAATGAGTGTGATCAAATAACTTCTTGTGTGAGCGACTGCTTGTATGGTTAAAAACTGTTCGCTCAGTCTCAGCTCTGCTGCTGTTTCTGGATCCCCAACACTAATCCTGTAGCTCTCAGCAGAGGGCTGACACACTCACATCCAAGGTTAAGCTTGTGAATGCGGGGACACTTAAATCTCTGAATGAATATGAGTGCAAATTGCAGTCTCAGTGATTCACCTGCCTCCCCCTCTCTTCCTGTAATGTTCTCACACATTTATTTTACCTCTCCTCTCTCATTATTGTCCAAGGGGTTTTTAACAGCCCTTCAGTCCATGCAGGCGAGTTAAGAGGCATTAAATGCTGGATTAACACTTATTATTATTTGCACACTATGTGAATAGCCCCTGCTAAGTCTCACAAAGCAGCATTCATTTGTCAGTAAGAGGATGATTGCCTTGTAGCTGTGGATAGAGGGTTTTTGCTGTTTGGTAATTATACTGACATTTAATTAGGGGCAGAAGAGAGGCTCTGACCATGTTGCTACATTTCAAGTGCATAAATAGAGTAGTTTAGTAGTGGAGGCCTCAGTTGAGCAGACAAAATGCCTGCTGGCTGCACAGTGACCACTAGATGGCAGTAACACTCTAATAATCACAACAACACAGTAGGAAGCAGGAGCATCTTGCACAAAAGCACCATTTATATTGCTTAAGTATGTATCTTTACAGTACATAAGAGAACAGGAGGGACATTTAGATGATGAGAACATGAAGAGGAGAGGCCACTGTGGAGCAAGGATAAGGTTATTGATGAGACCAGCCTGGATTACCAGCCATGAATAGAGGTTGGGGGGATAAACAGGACTGTAATTACTGCCTGTCATTCTGGCTCTGAAATAGACTCAGAGGGAAGTCTTTACTCTGGGTATGGGTTGGAAACAAGCTAGACTGACAGAGGGTTTCAGCGGCTAAAAACTCACACTTATGAGTATTTTATTCCTCATTGTACTAAAGTGTTGCATTATATGGTTATAACAACAATCTGTGCATACTTGTCCTGCAAGTTCAATCACTGGATTGATATAGGCCTTATCCGCAAATCATTCATCTACAAGCAGGCTGAAGTCTCTCTGCAAGTACTTACTTACCTACCTTGGGGATCAATAAATAATCTATCTATCTATCTATCTCTCTCTCTATCTATCTATCTATCTATCTATCTATCCAACTTTTAAAGCAGCAATGTCTATTCATGACCAACTTGGCAGTGGCACAGGAGGTTGCATATTTTGTTCCAGTTCAAAGAGTTTTCAGATTGTTTTATATAAATAGTTTTTAGAGGCCTGGAGAGATGAAAGTATCCAAAATTTCACAATAAAAAACAATATTAAAAAAGTCATAAAAATAAACAGTATTAGTGTAGCAGCACTTTTTATTTATTATCTTGTTTATCATCTCGCGACCCCTCAGGTTGGGAACCACCGCTTTATAACAAACTAACAATCAGTTGCATCTATGGAACAATGTGGTGCACATATAGTTTTACGTCTTTGTCTGGTAGCACAACCGCAGAAGAAGCAGAGATTTAAGGTTAGGGGGGTGGTCATAGGTGGGCTGGTTGAGCTCACCACAAAATTATATATAGACTTCCTGCACCCTCACTTCAAAACCCACCAACACACACACACACACACTCCTGGAGCTATAGTAGAGGATGAGATTTAAACTTTGAAAAAGCGAGGTGATTCCCATACCCATAACCACTTCAAACAGGATGCATTTAGGTAAGTGTTCAAAAAAAAAACAGCAGTGAAATGAGGGCTGCTGCAGTGTCTGTGTTTGTGTCACTTTTCTCTCTATGGAAAGAAAAAGGTTCATAAACAGGGTACTGCTTTTTTCTCTTCAGCAGACCATAGACTAGACCAGTTTATAGGCAATGTTTGTTTTTCTCTGATTCAAGTCATTTTAAAAAGTCCCTGGTGTTGCCCTTTGCTGCTCCTCACACTGGATGTGACACATCCTCTGTGAGAGTTTCATTTAACACAATAGGTTCCGTTTAACATGAATCATCTTTTTGCCTCAGTCCAGCACCCGTTTGGAGTTGGTAGGCCTATGCAGTAGGATACTTCCATTTCTCCATCGTGGTCCTCTCCACATGGCTCCTAAGGGAATATTGCTGAGTCATGAATGAGGAGGGGGAAGAGGGACAAGTGTATTTTCAACTGAAATAATTTTGCATCTGACAGGTAGGCAATATGCAGATATCATTCAATCCGCCCACTTATGCGCGGTGATGCCCGAAGGATAGAGGAGGAGGAGGAGGAGGAGCGGGGTCTCCAAACCTGCCCACCTCTCTCCTCCCTCCGCCACCGGCACAGCGACAGACACCGCTTCTGGCCTATCGCATCAGAGTCGGACCCCCTCCGTCCTCTCTCCCTCCCTCACTACCTCCCTCCCTTGTGCCCTGCCCACCCCGGCGGTCTCTTCTCCAGCCCTGCCAGAGCCAATCCGCGACTGGGTGTAAGTAGGGCAAGCCGCTTCCTGGTTCTCAGAAAGAAGGAGCTGGGAGTCGGAGTGGGCCAGCGGAGGCAGCACACAGGGGGTCAGAGCAGCCCAGAGAGCCGGCGGTCTGCAGAGACAAGAGACGAGAGGACCTACAAGAAAAACGCCGACGTACGATTTGGTGAAGATTAGGCTAAAACCTCCCGGGTGTCGATCTGAGGACGAAAGCAGCGGTGACCCCCGGTGGAGAAGAAAAGACAAGAGCTGTGAGGATAAAAAAAGAAGAAGAAGTAGGCAGGGTGGGACGGAATAATCCAGGAAGTGTGGAGGACGGTCAGGTGGGAGGCGACGAGTCTGAACAGGTGACACACCGGCACCCAGGTAACTGCTTCACCTGCCTGCTGTCATTTGAATGCAAATTAAAACACACCTTTAAGTTAAAGGTGATGTAGGATAAGTAGTCTGTTTGCCATGACAGCACCGGCTTGCCACAACCTATAGCCTCCCTCCTCCCCGGTTCTGATCGGGGTCACGGGAGGACTATCCACGTCACAGGTTGCCTATTCGGTAGCCTAATTCCCGTCTACATTAAGTCCCCTTTATAAGACAGACACTGCGCTTTTCAGCTGGGCTTTGAAATGCACAAAATGAAACGTACAGGCTGTGTGTTTTAAAGCAGGTGCTGCTGCTTGTGTGTGTGTGTGTGTGTGTGTGTGTGTGTGTGTGTGTGTGTGTGTGTGTGTGTGTGTGTGTGTGTGTGCGCGCGCGTGCGTGTGCGCGCGCGTCGGCGGCCAGGTGAGAGAGGGAGAGTAGGGTCGGCGGGTACATTTCTGGAGACTGCTGCTAATTATAGCCGAGAACACCGGCTGACATCCAAAACCTAACCTGCTCTCACGCACATCACCTGCCTCTCCGCTGCTCATGGGCACGCAGAGCACGCAGTGGATCTGTTGGTTTTAGCCTCTTGCACCTAAATGATCTCCCTTCAGTGGTCTGTTAATCATCATCATCCTCTTCTCCATGGCGCACCCAGTATTTTATTTTAATCCTGTTACTGTTACAATAGGATATGCTCAGGCTTGGGTTAAGGCTCCTGCCTACCTCATGGGTGGGGAGGATTGGCATGCAAGTGGGCTTTTTGTGTGTGTGTGTGTGTGTGTGTGTGTGTGTGTTACAGAGGTAGATGTGTTGCTGACTCGCCCCTCTGACAGACCGGCCTAACAAGCTCAACTGGCTTGGGTTTGGTTTCTCTGTCTCTTGGGCACAGCCTGTTTGGTTAAATCTTTAGCTGTCCATGCAGGTAGTTAATGCCTTATGCCCTCTAGGCTCAGGTGTTGTCGCAGCTTTTTTGTTTTTCGGCTCACCTCTTGGCTTCTGAGGGGCCTACACATCGTCTACGGCCTGAGCTTGTGACCGAAGGGACAACAGTTTGGAGAAGAGAAGTCATTTTTGTATTCTTTTTGTCTCACTGTTTTGTTCCCTGTGTGTATGCCATCATGTGAGTGGACATCCAATGCTCTCTTGTGCTAGGACGGCTTCCCACATATGGAAGAGCTATCAGGGTTTTGAAATAAATTCTTAATGCCAGCTCTGTTTGCCCTAACTTTGTCTGCAACATAATTAGACATCTGTACTTCATCCCTCGTTCCCGCTGTCCTGACACGACCTCTGTCCTGCTCTGCTTTCTACAGGCCTGCTTCTCGTTGCTGATATCTCTTGTTTCCCCGCTGATGCTTCATCATTGTGTGTTTAGTCTGAATCTGCACTTCAGACACATTCTCAACATCCTTGCCTAAATGTTTTTTCTTAGAGAGCTGTGGAACTCTACAGTACAGTATGCAGTTAATCACACTCACCTTAAAGAGGTGTGTGTGTGTGTGTGTGTGTGTGTGTGTGTGTGTGTGTGTGTGTGTGTGTGTGCTTTCTCAACCTCACTGACTGTTGGAGAACTTATTTTCAGAAGAAGTCAAAGTAGGAAGCAGTCGGTTTCTGTCTTTTTATTTCTGCTCTTTTACAAGAACCCCCCTCTCCACCCCAAATTACATCTGCATCATATGATTGCTTGTGGGTGTGTGTGTGGGTGTGTGTGTGTGTTTATTCACATGCACTGTAGCTTAATCTAACCTATTTTACAAGAGAGAAGAAAACCTGTGCCTCAATTAGTCAGCACTTTGTGTCAGTTCATCATGTCTTTGTTCACATAATTGGTGAATGCCTGACTCCGAGCCCCACTTTTGGATGAACAACGCTCAAATCAAATCAGGTTAATTTTTTAAACACTTTTGTGCCTTTTCCTTTAGGTGTATGACCTCTGCTGATCTCCGGGCAAAGGACCAAAGAGGAGGGGGACGAGCAAGAGGCAGAAGAAAGCAGGCACCCATCTTCTCCTGGGTTTATGGACCGGAGGTAGGAATTACTCATCATATGTTACTGTGTATGTTATAAGTCCCTATCTTTTTCAAACACGCTTTTATTTATGCTGTCAACCATTTTGGTAAGTTTTCTCAGAAGACCTTAGCCCATGGATGCAAAATGGGACAAAGATTATCTTAATGGTTTGGTATCCCTCAAACAAAATAGTTGGTACAAAGTGTCATCCAAACATATCCTAAAGGCAAATGTGTTAATACCTGCTCCAAATGGCCACACTCACAGGTGGCCATGCTGTCAAGGGGAGGGCAGAGATGTTTGTATGTGATGTGATGAATTGTACAAGTGGAGATAATAGTGCACACTTTCGGGCACATTTTTGGACTTTCGGTCTCTTATTTAAATGTGTAAATTAAAAGTGTGCGAGCTTCAACGACGTTTGAATCATAGTGATGTCTTTAAGAAACTTTTGGGAAACCAATGCAGTGGGACCATATTGGGGTGATTGGTCGCAAATGTGATGTTATTCCAGATTGGTATCACCAAATAGCATATGAATAACACGCCAAGTTCCTAAGTCATTTCGCATGTTATCAGTACGCATTTTTTGCTTTTCGCGTGATTTAGTCTCTACTGACTTATATTGTGACGTAGTTTAAAGAGCGGTAAAGTCTGCATAGGGAGAAGGACGGGGTGGGCAGATGGATGGGTCAAACAAACAGGACTATCACCCAGGAGACCGCTGTTTGTGTCTCGTGTGGAACCAAAAGTCAATGTTAACTTATTTACGTTGACTACTTAACTTATACTTATTTTAACCCACACCATGACATTTTGCTAAACATAACCACTTAGTTTTGTTGCCTAAACATAACCACGTAGTTTTGTTGCCTAAACATAACCATGTAGTTTTGTTTGTTTGTTTGTTTGTAGTCACAACGTTGACTACCAACTGACGAGTTGGGAAAGAGAATGGGGCATTAAATAACACGCGAAAAGCTTAAAATGCGTAGACATGACACCTGAAATGTCCTTAAAAGTGACATGCTATTTATACACCTTCCTTTGGATCACATTGGTTATTCTACTGGACTTTCTTTAACCTCCAAAACTACTTTCTTGTTATCAAATACATATCTCATCTTAAATGTATACTTTACATTTATGTTTGTTAGCGCCCCCTGCAGGCACAAAAATAAATCAGAAATCAATGTAAATGCTGAATCTCGTAACTTTTTGCACATTTGTGAAGTTGTTTCACCTTGTTGTTGCTGTGCATTAAAAATGCCATCAACCATGTGATCAACCATGTAATAAGAAGAAACTTTATTTATTTATAACATACAATTGTACAGAACAACAATTCAGTCCCTACATTTAACCCATCCTAAGCATGAGGAGTAATGTGAACATGAATATAATTTTACTAATGTCATTGAGTTTTAGATGTCATTGGGGTTTTCATCCAAATCAAACAAACCCAATCAACATTTATATTATATAAAGAGCATTTTTAACCACACTTAAATGCACAGTTTTAGTGTTGTAATATACTCCACCACACAGATGAATTTAAGAATAATATATTAAATAAAACATCAGAGATTGTAATTTCTAAATGATTGATGATGAGTGGACGGAGATCATTTGATTTTATGGACCTCAGCCCACTGTTTGTCTGAGCAACACAAAGAAGAGATGTATACAGATGATACGAATCATCCAGAACGGCTTAATCTGTATCTGTTTTATTCAGCCTGTCACACCGCAGTTTACACCACAAACACATTGTTGTGGGGGTCAAACAACATTAATTATCTAGCCATCCAAATTATAGGATGGCTAGAGAGAAGGGGCTTCATGAAAACATCATTGTCCTTGGAATAAATATGAGCTGAATAAAGTGGTCAGGCAGTTGAATATTTTATAGGCAACCTGGAAGTTAACTCCTCTGTAGTTTGCCGACTGCATGCGCTCTATAACAGCAATTGGCTTTTACAGAAAGTTTGGGAATGAAGCCAAAAATACACTCTTGTCTCTTGACTCTAGTTTTGGCTATGTGATATAATATATAACAAAGCAACACTGCTTTTGAGAAGCTTTAGAGTCATGTGTATTGATGTTAGTAAGAGTAATACCAGGACACATTTCTCCAATGCCAACAACATTAACAGCTTTTTTAGCTTCAGGCTAATGTTATGCTAGCTAATTTAAAAACCATGCAATTAAAATGCACCTGGGGAAAAAAATAATAATTTGGATATTATTAAATTAAACAATTTCTTTTTTTTTTTTTTTGATTATCCTAAATCTCAATTTCTGATTCCTGTAACTAATAATGTACTTTATTAGAGAACATACAAATTATAGATAGCAAATGTAATGGTTTGTTTTACCTCATAAATAATTAATAAAGCATATTACTGTATTATTTCTCATGCACAGACTTTTTTTCAATGCTTTTAATGTCATTCAAATTCTAGTTAATGTCCAACAGAGGAAACCTATGGCTCAAAACATTATTTTACCTCCAGGGTTCAGCACTGGTTCAAAACTGGATACATCATTAGACCAAGCAAGGAATACATATTTTTGATATTCCTTTCTTCAAATGATCATAGACGTACTGAGAAGCCCCTCAAATGAAAGTCTTACACAAAACGCTCTAAAGAATATCTTGATCATTTAAGTCTTTAATGTGAATGTGTATATATTCTTTACTGTGTAGAAGTTGAAGATTTCATTGTAGCATAAAGAGCATCTCCAACCACACTTAATGCATTGTTTTTAGTGTTTTAACGCACTGATTTCAGCTGTAAAACAACTACAAACCAGCCGTCGTCCTGATTACTGCCAATCATCGTTAGAGGCAATATGGAAATGTCTCTCCTGCTAAACACTATTTTAAAATACTTTAACACAAATGTAGAGCGGATGAATAATAGAGTATCATGCAGTGGTGTACAATCCTCCGTTTGAAATACGTTTAGTGTAAAAAAGGATTATATGTTAAGTACAGTCATTGACACTCGTATTTCATTTAAGTCGGGTTAGAATTTGTGTGTGTGTGTGTGTGTGTGTGTGTGTGTGTGTGTGGTGGGCAAGTTGGTGTGACA